>NC_139944.1:53394326-53904326 GCF_963454915.1 Gymnoscopelus microlampas | reverse complement strand
ATTGGTAGAAATGTGTACAAAATAATGAGCTGTTGATGTTAAAAAGATGTCAAAATGTCCCATGTACAATATGCATATATATGACATGCAAATTAGAGCCACCACTATCAAAAAGTCGATTTTCTCTATATCTCAGCCAGTGTTGCAATTAAGTGAACAAATAAGGTGTGTAGACCTATGTTCATGAGGGTCAAGGATCACAATGAAACTATACTTAAAGTGATCACATGTATACTTGTGATCCAATGCAAATGAGTGCTGCCATTACAATATCAGCCTGATCGCCAGAGAATTTAGCATACATTGCACGGATCCAGTGCATGTCATTCCGTGCATAGTCGCCTAGAAACCCCGAAATTCCGTGCATATGTACGGCGAGTCCCACGGTGGGCGTAACCAGTCGCAACCCGAAAAAACCCGGAAGCAGAGCAGTCCCCACAACAAAATTTACAATTCTGTGCCTATCGGTACATAACTCAAACGCCGCTGAGTAGGCTCAAGGGAATGTCGCAACGTCCGGGATGGCAACTCGCTCGCTTTAGCTCGTTCGGTGGTCCCTTACGTGGCGACAATTCCCTTGAGACTGCGCGCCTCCGAAATGGTTTAGTCACAATGGGGGAGATGCGAGGCGGCTCTGCACGGATTTTCGGGTTTTCCAGTTGTCTATGCACGGAATTTGAAAAAATGTTCAATGAGAACGTTTCCTCTGGTGATTGGGTTGACAATATAATCAATGTTTTTTTTACCATTTATTATTATTATGCCAATAACTGTTTAGCCATCTGCAAAATAATTGCTCAACAATAAGTTTCTATGTGGAAGCCAATCAGAGTTGAGAAGGCCTGGTGTGGAAAAACTGGATAAATTGGCCAATATGCACTTGTGGGATGTCTATCTAGGGCAGAGGTCTTCAACAGGGGGTCCGGGACCCCTAGGGGGTCCTCAGAGTTACTACATGGGGTCCGCCAAATCTCTGTGTGATTTTTACATTAACCACTTCAACCAAGCATCCCTATTCTAAAGGAGAACTTTAGCCAAAAATAGCAGATCTACAAGCACTTGATCTACAAACGCTTGTAGATCTGCTATTTTCGGCAAAGTGGTTTGATGTAGGGGGAAAAAAAGAGCAGACTAACTACAGGGTGAAAGGTCAGGTTTACTAAGTATTGTTTAAGTGCATGGTTAAATGTCTGGAAATACACATTAACATGAATCCAACATGATAGTGCTGTGAAACAAGTCTATGAAGCTGCCTATGAAATCTATGAAAAAAATAAAACTTCTATACAATATACTTTATCTCGCTCTCAGCCATGGGGTCCTTGGCCTGAAAACGTTGAAGACCCCTGATCTAGGGGTTTGTGGGGGTGCTGAATCCATTCCAACCATTACTTTTTAGTAACAATGACTCCCTGGCCTTATGACATAGCTCATCATTTTGATTAAAAAAAAAAAACATTCCAATCTATCTTTTTTTTGGAAAAAAAATATTTTTGGGCTTTTATGCCTCTATGGATAGGACCGTAGGCTGTCAGGAAGGGAGAGGGAGATTGGGAGTGTCATACGGCAAAGGCCGTCAAGATCGGGACTCGAACCCGCAACGTGCTGTCAGGCTACATTGAGCCTATTAGACAGGCTCAATGTATTAGAAGGTGCCTTGACCGTTACGCCAGTGGTCCAGGCCCATTATAGAAACTTTGGAAGTAAATTAGAAGTATATATTTCCAGGGGTGCATCATGAGCATCTTCCCAGTCTACTAAAAGCCTCGTATTGTAAAGACATATTTGTGGCGACGGGCAAAACTTTGGTCATTGTCGTCACATATCTGGAACTACACCTCCTGAATGTTATATAGAGTCTGGAACTACACCTCCTGAATGTTATATAGAGTCTGGAACTACACCTCCTGAATGCTATATAGAGTCTGGAACTACACCTCCTGAATGCTGGAAGCATTTGAACATTGTGGGAGAGAACAGTCTGGCTGGCGATAGACTAGGGAGAGAGGGAGAAAGGGGGAGGGGAGCCTATTTCATCCACACAATAACCCAGCCTAATGCTGGCCACAGGAATCTGAACACGCTGATCAATGCAACGCAAAGCAATGCGTTTCCAGCTCAATAAACCCCAAAGTGTTATCAGTTTCTAAGTTATATCACTGTAATGTTAAATTATACACGTATATGGATTTGAAATGAAGGTCTGCATTTGGAACTTGTTAGTTGAATCACATTCAGTCACAATCAAAGGCATTTCACTTTCTCATTTTTACATGACATGTCAAACACTAGACACGTCTGAAACATTCTCTTTGTAGATGTGGATGCTCTTTGTATTCGACAACCGTCAATGTATCATGTTCAGTGCGTATGGCATCATACACACATCTGTTTAAACATACATTACAAATCTGTCTTTCATTTTTCAAAGAGAAATAAAAAATAAAAGGAAATCACTAAACCAGAGTGAATCTCTGAAAAAGCTAAGTTGCCTTGTGAGTATTAATATAAACTGAACCTACTATTACAAATCAGAACATACAATATAACAATCTTGAACATGAAGCACTTCATAATATCCATAATTATAACCATAGTATTTCAACAATGGAATTCTTTACAATGATATTAAATATCTGTAATTTATTCTCTTTTTTTTGTGTAAGCAATATTCTTTTTTTCTACTTTAGCGATTTACACAACATCAGATGAGAATGGACAGATTGGTGGATAAGAGAGAATGTCTGTGCCGATCATAGCGTATGCATTTAGAATGCTAGTCTCAATGGATACAGGAAGAGTGGGCACTTCCATGTTAAATTGGCTTTGAAAAATGATATTATGATATCCTAGGGACGAGTGTTACAGTAGAAACAAATCATAACTCCATCCCAAAAACCTGAGCCTATGGGACTTGCGCTAGATCGTGTATTTTAATAGTTTTTTTTGTTTAATTTATTTTTACGTTGTTATGGACAGAAAACCCTCCACAATGTTTTTGTCCCAAATGGGCCGTCGTAGTGTTGACACAGAGTGTTTTCTGTCCATAAGGACAAAGAAATACACAAAAAGCAATTGAAATACTTGATCTAGTGCAATTCCCTATAGGCTCGGGTTTTTAGCCGCGGTCGACTCGGGATGGAGTTATGATTTATTTCTACATTTTGGAAAGAATAGTCAATTTTAGATGGAGGTGCCCGCTCTCCCTGTTACTGTCTCAATAAAAGGAACCTGGATGTTGTTTTGAACAATGGAATACAAGCACAGACATAGAGGGACATAGAGGCCAAGACTCGAAGACTGGACACAAACAACCATTGTCCTATAGAAATAGTAAAATTATTGCAGTTCTTTACTTCTAGGCTTCTACGCTCAGAGATATGATAAAAAGCAGGAATCACATCATCTTGGTCGGTTTGGTCGTCTCACGGTCTGTGTTCATGATGACGTCCGTTGATTCGCAGTGTTGGCGGCAAATATATATCGAATACCCGCTTTTTCTTAGGAAGCAACTCCTTCTGTTCCGAGTCGTTGGTTAATCCTTAATACAATGGAGTGGCAGTCCCCGCCGGCCCTGAAAATCATCCCTCTGGCGTTTCCTTTTGATATGTCACTATTATTTCACTTTACAAGTGACATAGTGTATCTGTCAGCGTGCTCCACACGTCCTGCTGCTCTCCACAGGTTTCTGAAGGAGCTAATGGTGGAAAAGGAGTGTGTGAATTATGGGCATCAACTTCCTGTTGTCAGTTAGTCAATTCATTTGAGGGATCAAATCAGTCAACAATGACTACCAACTACCGACGCAGCGACAATCATCCCTTACTCACTTAATCCCCATGCAGAGTTTCAGGTGTCACAGCAGCAACAGCAGCAGCCAGTCAGAATGAAACACAGGACAGACGTTACTGTAGGCTACAGCCAGAGCAAGTGTCAGGGACGTGCACAGATAGACTCTAGGTGGTGCTAGAGCACCTGCCCTTTGCCCTCTTGACCAGAAGTGCCCTTTTGAAAAAAGATTCAGCAGGGGTCTTCAACAGGGGGGTCCGGGACCCCTAGGGGGTCCTCAGAGTTACTACAGGGGGTCCGCCAAATCTTTATGTGATATGATTTCTCTTTTTTACCATGACCACTCGAAACCTAGCATCCCTTTTCTGAGGAGAACTTTAGCCAAAAACAGCAGATCCACAAGCCCACAACGCCTCGCGCTGCGAGGCGTTGTGAGCTTGTGGATCGGCTATATTTGGCAAAGAGGTATACGTGTAGAGGGAAAAAAGAGCAGACCAAGTAAACAAAAAAAGGATAATTTACTTGAGCACCTGCCCCTCAAAATGTCTGTGCACACCACTGGGGATCACTCAGATGAATTGAATGACTGACAACAGGAAGCCCATAATTGTTAATTGCCCATAATTCACGCAAGGCCTCATCATGGGACACTGGAAACTTGTGCCCAATCACAGGGCTTCCTTCCTGTGGGACCCTACAGATCGAGCTACTTGTTCAACAACAGGGTGTAAACGCACACACACAGAGGCTTCTTTGAATACATCTCACATGGTTCTCAGCATCAGGACCGGCGGGAACCACCAGGGGGGGTCGGGTCTCCCAAGACCAAAGCGGGTCCATTTTGGTTCCATTTGTACGCTCTCTCAGAGTTAAATGAACACAGACATTTTACAGTGTAGATCGGGGGTTCCCAAGTAGTATATGTTCCAAGTCTCTGAGACATTACTAGCGTCATGTACTGTACTTGTACACCAAGCTGCCTCACGCTACAGAAACAGGAGATAGCAGAGCCATATAAGGACAGTTGCGTCACCTCGGTTCACTTCATGGGGCCAGGTCTTCTACAGAGCCTTCTATTGGTGAATAAGTGACAAAGCCCTTGAACCGGAAATTTACGGAATGCATTACGGAGTCTGTGAGCGTTTGTCACTATTTCGAGTTTACATGAACCACGTGACCGGCGCCGTTTTCTGCCCCCTAGTTGACGTAACTCTCCAATAGATGGCTCTGGGAGATAGGCTCCTCCTCCTCCCTAAGGGCCCTAAGGCTCATGAAGGGCTTACTTGGGGTTAAATTTCCCCAAAGAAAAAAAAAGGTTCCATTCGTACCCTCTCAGAGTTAGTCCCAGACAGTCCATTTGCTTCCACTTGTACCTTCTCAGAGTCACAGTATAAGACCCTTTAAAAGCTGTTCTTTTGGACCCCTCAGTGGTCCCCACACCCCCCCCCCCCCCTCCTTGGATTGGAACGTAGAGAAGCCGTGCATCATCACTACGACATGGCTCTTCTAGAGCCCACGTGAATCAACGTGTTGGCGGCTCCGCCCCCTCTGTGGGAGGTGCTGGGCGTCCTGGCCATGTGGGGGGGGTGGTGGGTGGGCGGGGTCATGGAGGAGGAGGCTGCTACATTGTATCCGGCGGTGGAGGAGGAGGAGGAGGCCATGTGGTGGTAGGAGGGGGGCAGCGGGGGGAGGGGCTCGTTGGGACAGCCGTACTGCAGCAGGACGTTCACACACTCCTGGCTGCCGGCGTGGCGAGCCAGGCTGAGCGCCGTCTGACCGTGGAGGTCCCTGTAGCGTATGTCACAACCGTACTGTCAGCGTGGAGGAGAGGAGAGAAGAGGAGGGTGGATGGATGGATGGATGAATGGATGGATGGATGGAAGGGGGACACGTAGAAAAGGGTAGATTAAACAAGAGTTTAAAGTTATACAATGCAGGTCCACAAATAACGATTTTTCAGCAGCCTCTGCTGGTCATTACCGTCACTGCAGGCCGTTCGTTTATTCCTCTGTTACCCAGAGTTCCATTTGTTTTCACCGGAAGACGGAAGCGTTTCAAAAAGCGTTCTTTTAATTGTTTTATACGATCTGTTAGTTACCGTGAGCTGTGTTTTCTTTTTCTGTTGTTTTTCGATCTTCAAATCATACAATCTCTTAAAAACAGCGTGAGTTTCCTTTTTGTTATTAGCGCGGTAGTTCCTGGCCAAACAGGAAACCGGTGCATTTTCCGGCCGGATGGCGTCATTTTTGCGGGAAAGGCGCCCCCTGACAGCGTTCAATAGAAAATATATAACTAAAAGGCTTTCGGGGGTGAAATTCATGGAGTGGGTGTTGTGAAACATTTGCCACTCACAAAAGATATACAATTTAACTTTAGTTTTATTGAAAAAGTTACCTAGTATTACTTCAAGTTAGAAAAAATATCTGTTGTGTGAAAACCAGAAGAACAGACAGACCATTTGTAACTTCAAGGTGAACAACACAAGAATTCCAAAGGTTACTGGCAGATATAAAGAGCTGGAAAGAAGCCAGAGGTTAAGCAATGTATGTACTGTAATGACTACCGAGTTGGAGATGAGTTCCACGTTATGTTTGAGTGCAAACATACTACAATTATTAATTTGAGGCAAAAATACCTGCCAAAGTCTTATATAACTCACCCATCTATGCTAAAATACATTTTATTACTGCAATCTGATAAGCCAAAAGTTATTTACAAATTGTGCAAATCTTTGAATATATATATATTTTTTTAAAGTGTACATTTTTTACTCAAATCTTTGCTTCTGGGGGGCCCCTGGAACAACATATTTTGAGATGGTGTTCCGCGCCAAATTTTGGGATCGTTGACATGAAAAAGTTTGGAGCACCACTGACATAGCAACATACGTTTTTCAGAAAAAACGGAAACGGAAAAAAACAGAAAATTGGAAACTATAGAATCGGCCTCACAGGTGTTAATGGGTTAAATGAAACATACCCATATAAGGAGCTGTGTCATGACCACGTCGGCCTGCTGACAGGCGGCGTGCAGAGCGGAGGCGGGCAGCCTGTAGGCGTGGTGATGAGGAGGGCTGCGTGAGGAGAGCGCCATGCCGGCACCCGCGGGCGGGGCGTTGATTTCCTCCTTCAAATCAGATCAAATCAAAGCTTTATTTATAGAGCACAGTTAAAACAATCAAAACTGACCAAAGTGCTGAACGCAGTCAAATCAGAGCGTCAACAAAAACATTGTGCATGTGTTGTGCACCCAGATACAGCATCAACAAATACCATTAAAAATAAATATATGCAACTAGAAAAAGTGCTCCTCGGAGCACAGGTCTCCGCCAGGTCAGTCAAAACGGACCAATCCTGCAAACTTTGGAAGCCAGCCTTAGCCAATGAGGCAGGAATATAGAACATCGGACAGATCCGGGTTGATCACATGACTATAGAGATACTGTGTACTGATTTGCATGACGGTTGGATAAAATCTGTAGGAGTCATTTTGGGTTTTGCACAAATCGGCCTTCTGGTGGCGCTATAACAGGCCCATGTGAAACATTTGGGGCAGAGGTTCTGAATCGGCATCCAGGGAGTGTGTGTGCACAGTTTCGCAGCGACCGGGCCAACGGTGCCAGAGACTAGCTGTTCACAGCCGGACAGTACACACGGACGGACACACGGACGTCGGACGGACGGACGGACAGGGGGAAAAACATACTCTCTCGCCATGCCTTTCGGCCTCTCTCTCTCTCTCTCTCTCTCTCTCTCTCTCTCTCTCTGCCACTTTAATGTTGGCACACGCACCCCAACTCTCTCTCATCAATGAGAGAGTGGGAATATGTTACTCTTTTACTATCGCTTTATGTATTATTATCTCTGGATAAACATTCTTACAGTCTGAGGTTGGCAGGTATGATGCTCTGGCTGGAGTATAATCGTGCAACAGTTCAGATAGATATATGAGATGATTTGTAAAAACAAATAAAAGCACCTTGAAATGAATTCTAAAATTGACAGGGAGCCAATGAAGTGCAGCCAAAATTGGGGTGATTATGGTCACGTTTTTTTGGCGCAAGTAAGGAGGCAAGCAGCTCCGTTTTGAACCAGCTGTGAGGACTTGCTCAATACCAGTGTTGATTTTCACAGCAAATTTTAGATTTAGTTTTAGTCATAGTCTTTTGAATAAAATCCCATTTAGTCATATTTTAGTCATCTGAAATGTTTTACTTTCAGTCTAGTTTTAGTCAACTAAATATCATAAGATTTGAGTCGACTAAATATACTGTATAGTTGATTTAGTCGACACAAATTATTTTTGCCGGGCCGTGACGGCAAAATATATTTTTCCGAAAATAGTTGATCTACAAGCTCACAACGCTTTGAGCTTGTAGATCAACTATTTTCGGCCTGTGACAGCCCGCGCGCACCCATGATGACTTGTCTTTTAGTTCTACTCAGGGACGTCACAGGCTCTCAGAAGGTGGGGGGGATGGACTTTCGGTGGCTATACCCCTACACTTTGGCTATTCAAAAATAGCAGATATACAAGCTCATAGCGCGGCACCGAGTGCGGCGCTATGAGCTTGTAGATCTGCTATTTTTTGAAAAAGCGTGAAAAACATTTGTAACTGTCAAATGTAAACAAATTCTGTATTTTTTTGGGGCGGATTTTGTTAGTTTTTTTGTGTTTTGGTTACTTTATTTCGGTTTTAGGGTTAGGGTTAGGTTATTTAATTCTTATTTTTGCCAGATTTTACTGATTTATTATCAAAAATATATATATATTTTCATTTTTTTCAAAAAGTGGGGGGTATGAAATCACGGATCTGTGAGAGTGAGGGTGTCGCGTCGTACGCACAGTGAATGGCCGAGACGCCCCTGGTTCTACTGGATCTGTTCTCCACTCGTCCCTCACTAACATTTTAGTCTTTGTATTTGTTGACGAAATTGTAGTTTTTATTTTGTTTTCCTCAGTGAAAAAAGGTTGTGAGTCGACAGACATTTTTGGTCATAGTTTTAGTGTAGGAGATGAACAGGTCTCAGTACCTTGGTGCAGTGGTCATAGTATTTAGTGGAGGAGATGAACAGGTCTCAGTACCTTGGTGCAGTGGTCATAGTATTTAGTGTAGGAGATGAACAGGTGTCAGTACCTTGGTGCAGTGGTCATAGTATTAGTAGAGGAGATGAACAGGTCTCAGTACCTTGGTGCAGTGGTCATAGTATTTAGTGTAGGAGATGAACAGGTGTCAGTACCTTGGTGCAGTGGTCATAGTATTAGTAGAGGAGATGAACAGGTCTCAGTACCTTGGTGCAGTGGTCATAGTATTTAGTGGAGGAGATGAAGGTCTCAGTACCTTGGTGCAGTGGTCATAGTTTTAGTAGAGGAGATGAACAGGTCTCAGTACCTTGGTGCAGTGAGCCAGCAGCAGCAGCAGTCTGGGCAGGTTGTGTTCCATCACGGCCAGGAGGAGGCGGCCGGACAACGTGATGTTGTCCTGGAGGCCGCCGCCCCCCTCGCCGCTGCTGCCGGGGGAGGGGCCGGGGGGAGGCAGCGGCGCCACAAACAGCCTCAGCTCGTATTTGGCCCGGATCCACGCTTCACGCTCCTCTCTGAAACAGAAAAAATATATAATAAACAACAAAAGAAAATTGTTAGGGTTAGACTAGAGGACAAGGAATACTGTGTGACAGGGGTCTTCAACAGGGGGTCTGGGACACCTAGGGGGGCCACCACATCTTTGTGTGATAGGGACTTTATTATAATTTAAAAAATTATAATAATAACTTGAATTTATATAGCGCCTTTCAGAAACCCAAGGACGCTTTACAATACAAAAAATAAACAAACTATTTGCCAAAAGAGTAAACAAGTCTCTTCAGTTTGGACAAAAACGTTTACGTTAACCACTTGAACCCTCGTGTCCCTGTTCTGGGGGGAACATTAGCCAAAAATGCGACACGTTGTGAGCTTGTAGATCTGCTATTTTCGTGACATGCATGTGGGAGGGAATAATTATAGTATTTGCCCTCATAAAAAAACCTAGAACACACCACTGGTACAGTCATATAGTATACCTATGTATAGCTCGCAAGGCATCGAACCGCGTTATAGATCAGTTACATTATCTACTAGTGAAAACAAAACAACATCAGGCTGTCTATAAGAGGGTCTTACCGCGTGACATTGTGGTGTCTATAAGAGGGTCTTACCGTGTGGCATCGGGCAGTGGTTTGTGGTGTCTATAAGAGGGTCTTACCGTGTGGCATCAGACAGTGGTTTGTGGTGTCTATAAGAGGGTCTTACCGTGTGGCATCAGACAGTGGTTTGTGGTGTCTATAAGAGGGTCTTACCATGTGGCATCAGACAGTGGTTTGTGGTGTCTATAAGAGGGTCTTACCGTGTGGCATCGGGCAGTGGTTTGTGGTGTCTATAAGAGGGTCTTACCGTGTGGCATCAGACAGTGGTTTGTGGTGTCTATAAGAGGGTCTTACCGTGTGGCATCAGACAGTGGTTTGTGGGGTCTATAAGAGGGTCTTACCGTGTGGCATCGGGCAGTGGTTTGTGGTGTCTATAAGAGGGTCTTACCGTGTGGCATCGGGCAGTGGTTTGTGGTGTCTATAAGAGGGTCTTACCGTGTGGCATCGGGCAGTGGTTTGTGGTGTCTATAAGAGGGTCTTACCGTGTGGCATCGGGCAGTGGTTTGTGGTGTCTATAAGAGGGTCTTACCGTGTGGCATCGGGCAGTGGTTTGTGGTGTCTATAAGAGGGTCTTACCGCGTGGCATCGGGCAGTGGTTTGTGGTGTCCCATCGTGCGGCCCTCCCAGATACAGTTGACGGTGTGGTTGCCGATGGCGCTGAGGACCAGCAGCAGTTCCCTGGGCAGGTCGTCCAGGTCCAGGGAGCGGACGCGGGACAGGTGGGTCCCCAGGTTCCTGTGGATCCCAGAACACTCGATGCAGATCAGAGCCCCCAGGTTCAGGCTGGCCCAGGTGGGGTCTGGGAGAGAGGAGAAGCATCATACACAGTCCTACTGTTAGCTTTAACCCATTGAGATCTGAGGCTGCTTCTATTTTTTTTTTAAATCCTAACAGTTTTTCGGAAAAAAAATATAAAAAAAACATTTTCACGATTTTTCAAAAATAGCAGATATACAAGCTCATAGCGCTCGGTGCCGCGCTATGAGCTTGTATATCTGCTATTTTTGAATAGCCAAAGAAATCTAAAGTGACACAGATGCGTTCCAGGTCTAAATGGGTTAATGTTATCCAAAAGTAGATTAAGGTATTAAGTATTACATTGCTTTATATTGTGACAGTACTCATTGAGATACATGTAGAGTGTTTGTTCATAACAGGAGTCTCCTTGTCCCTCCAGCTCTTGATTAAACAGAAATTGCATTTTCAGGTCGGGATACCGATTTTATCCAATCAGGAGAGAGAACTCACAGAAAAAAACACAGAAAGAAACACTATACTATACAATTGAATCTCATAAATTGGTAGGCTACTTTCTCCTGATTGGCTGAAGATTTGCCACCCACCTGAAAATGTATTTTCTGTTTATTAAAGAGCTGGAGAGACTGAACAAACACTATATAGCAATGATTACTATCAGAATATAGAGCTTTAATCTTTTGACTAAAAACCTTTTGTTTTAACCAAAAAATATCACTTAGGCTACCTTTAAGGACATACAGTGTAAAATCCTCATTGTTGGTTTAAAGTTAGGGTAAGTGATTTCTTTTGTTTTGTTAAATTAGTGTTAAATAGTGTTCTCAAGGTGATGATTGCTATATAATGTTTGTTCAGTAACAGGAGTCTCCATGTCTCTCCAGCTCTTTAATAAACAGAAAATGCATGTTCAGGTCAGGACAACAATTGTATCCAATAAGGAGAGAGAACTCATACAGGGTAAACAAGTAAATAATGACACAAAGAAATGAGCAGATTTCTTTTGGGAACAACATAAAATTGAAGCTGATAAATGGGCACTCTCTCCTCTGATTGGATTGAATTGGCAACCCACTTTAAAAGGCATTTTATATTCATTAAAGAGCTGGAGAGAGCTGGAAAGTCCTGTTACTGAACATTATTTTAATGATTCCTATCAGATTTTTAACGTTTTACCAAAACAACATTTGTTTTAACCATAAAATATCACTTACAGTAACTTTAATAAACACTGACTTTCTATTTACAGTTCCTGACTATCCTCTTACTTGTTCTTTGGTTTAAAACAAAGGAAGCTAAACCCAGCAATGATGACTTTCAGGACAAAATAGTTATTTTGGCTCAATTCTCTTTCCCTCTGCTCTTATGGTGAGAGAGTCACTATCCCCGTGATGATCCAATGGCTGTAGTTCAATATTATGCAAAATATCTTTTCAGCAGATGTCTTACACAAAGATGAAGAAGTAATGTGTTCCCAATTGCAAAAGTTTGAACTGTTTTGAATGAAACCACTGGCTTTCATCTTCTCCCGAATGGCAGCTCTTGCTCCCTTTATCTAAATTTTAATTGGTCACTTCAAACGTCAAATTAACACATCGGGATTTTTTTTTTTAAGAAAAAGGATATGACAGGCTTGTTGAAAGACGGTCCTAATAAGAATTTCACTGTAGTATCACGACTATCTCTCTCCACTCATATTCCATATGGACGGGGAATGCCTACAACGGTCTAATGCTGTGGTGCATTATTGTAGTTGTGTTCTTACATTTAAGACCTGGAACGCAATCTGTGTCACTTTTTGATTTGAGCTAAAAAGCATTATTTTACACTTTGGTTATTGTTGTACAGCATATTTGCACTTTATTAATTTGCACAGCTAGATTTTGCACAGTCATGATTTCATTGTTAAAATGTTTGGTGTTGGTGAATCATGAAGTGCAATGTTTAGAGAGCCATAGAGAAGTGCAATAGTGTGTGATTGAATGTTTAACAGTACCTTCTCAAGTATATTCTCAAAAATACTAGATCTACAAGCTCATAGCGCGGCACCGAGTGCCGCGCTATGAGCTTGTAGATCTGCTATTTTTGAGAAATCGTGAAAATGTGTGCAAAGCGAATATATGTTGTTTTTGGAACAAAATAGATGGGGGTCCGCGGGGGTCCGCGGCCAAGTACATAATGTTGGGGGTCCTTGACATGAAAAGGTTTGAGCACCACTGATATAGAAACATACGTTTTTTTTTCAGAATACTGTTAGAAAAGATTTGTAGAATCGGCTTCAGGTCTTAATGGGTTAAATAAAAGCATTCATCATTTAGTTATTATGATGATCAGTGTGGCTCATTTTGGTTCCCCCTCCGCACTGTGGTGCTGTAAGGAGAACCGTCTTATTCACTCTGGGACCCGGTTTCAAAAATGTGCGTTTTCGGGCACCCAAAATGCCGGCTCCGTGTGGACGGAACGTGTAAACGATTAAAAACGTATGCGGTTTCACCTAAAATCGTCTCCGTGTGGATGTGGCCTTAGCGGCTGGAAACAGTACAGAGTCAGACGCACTTCTATGGGGCAACCAAATGGCGTATCTATTCACCAACGTGTAGCAAACATAACAAGGACATTAACTCTCCCTCCAGTAGTGATGTGTCGTTCATGATCGATTCGTTCAAAAGAACTAGTTAATTTTCCATGAACAAGCTTGTTCACTTTCTGAAACTGTTACGTTCACTCGCGACGTAAAAAAACGCTCCCGCGATGGTGTTTTACACACATTATAAAACATACATTAACCACTTTAGCCCTATTTTATACCTAGGCTATTTGAAAATAGCAGATCTACAAGCTCACAATCTTGTAGATCTGCTATTTTCAAATATGTTAGTACAGATGTGCCACTTCAAAACTTCACACGTTACTGTTCTTTCCCTGAAAGTGGCCTGAAAAGGCATGTTTTCCTCCCTGTTCTGCCCTTAAAATTGCACTGTTTTGCCCCTGAAAATAAGTTGTCACTAAACCCCCCCCGTTTTTCCCTTCAACAGACACCCATATGCATGAGAACAAAAGAATGTGTGTTGAGAAGGTGTCATTATGAGGCGAAAGGTGATTTGAAGAGTTGCTCAAATTAATTAGCATCATAAAAGCAGTGATCATCAAAATAATTCATCATTTCAAATGCCCTTCTTTGTCCCTCTTATTGCCCTGGGAATCCCCTGAAAATTTACTGTCTTGGCGATGGCAGGACATGTGAAGTTTTGAAGTGGCACATCTGTACTTTTACTTTTGGTACTTTAAGTGTATATTTTGATGCCAATACCTTTGTACTTTTACTCAAGTACATTTTGAACACTAGAAAATAGCGTTACTGAACGAGAACGTGAACAAATCATTGCCGTGAACGAAATCGTTCGTACCAAAAGTAAAAGTACTAAAGTGTTTGAAAATCGCAGATCTACAAGCTCACAACGCGTCGAGCTTGTAGATCTGCGATTTTCAAAGAGCCAGTGTATACAATAGGGCTAAAGTGGTTAATGCATGTTTTATAATACAACATATCTATATCTGCAATGTAACCAGTAACTAAAGTTTTCATATAATTGTAATGGAGTAAAAGTACAATATCTACCTCTGAGATGTAGTGGAGTACAAGTAAAAGTATTGAAAATTGGAAATACTCCACTAAAGTAAAAAATACCTCAAAACTTTACTTAAGTACAGTACTTGAGTAAATGTACTTAGTTACTTTACACCACTGGTTACAGGTGCCCTACGTGCAGTGTGTGGCGTGTGCCTAGCGGCGGTGATGTGGGTAGAGACCAATTAGACCAACATAGCCACAGCGTATCCACTCACTAGGAGGAGTGGGCGTCTTTCTTTGGCAGTCTCCCCAGATTGCTGCGGAGTCGAACTTAACACTTAAACCCTATAATATACTTCATTGACCGGAGGAGTCCCCCAGGGGCCAATACTAGCCCCCCCCTCCTTTTTTCCCCTCTGCACCAAATATCCTCACCAAAAACAGCCGATCTACAAGCTCACACCGTGTCATGGTGTCATCTCTTGCACTCATCTCTTGGTTCGAA
Organism: Gymnoscopelus microlampas; assembly: GCF_963454915.1. Lineage (NCBI taxonomy): Eukaryota > Metazoa > Chordata > Actinopteri > Myctophiformes > Myctophidae > Gymnoscopelus > Gymnoscopelus microlampas. The sequence goes on along the minus strand of NC_139944.1, from coordinate 53,889,523 downwards.
TCCGACCATGTTGGCTCCTGAGTTTTGTATTATTCCTCTCTTTACAAGAGAGCGAGGGAGCGGAAGGACGGCGGTCACCGTTATTGACGGTTATGCCATAACAATGCATAAGGCCACATACAGTATAATAAGACCTTCACTGTGATATGAAAGGGAATGCGAGCACTCGTCTCAAACAGACAGTATTCGCTTACGTCTCAGAATGAGTTCCACTAAAACTAAAACATCACCGGCACACTCACTTAAAGCAGCAAACGGACACGTTTCGGACGGAGCCTTCATCCAGCCGAAATTAGTCTGTTTGTCGCTTGGCGTGACTGAAAATAAAATAACCTAAGTTGAGCTGGTGATCTTTTTGATTGACCTTCACTGTGATAGCCTACACAGGCATATATGACTGACATGGGTCCTATAGCGTCTGGCGGGACCAGAGTATCTCCCGTTTCCGTTACAGTAGCTTTGCATCTTGAAGGACTGATGGCCTCCCAGGCTCCCACTCTTATGAGGAGAGAGATAGTCTCATTAACATAAGAGAGAGTGGAGAGATAGTCTCTGTCTATACGATAGAGAGAGTGGAGAGATAGTCTCTGTCTATACGATAGAGAGAGTGGAGAAATAGTCTCTGTCTATACGATAGAGAGAGTGGAGAAATAGTCTCGATATGATGGAGAACATTCGGTCATGTTTTAACCTTTGTTTTCTCCGGCTCTAGGCTCTGCATGGAGGCTTTTTCTGAACACATTTAAGCACCTGATACCACAAACACACAGGTGCTTCACAAAGCACTAATCAAGGTTGAAGCTTGAAGAGCATCCACGTCACCTGAGACCTGACCCGAGGTGGGTCTTTCTTTTCTCCATACATATAGAATATGTTACGGAGTGGAGAGACAGTCATTTCACTCAGAGAACAAAGGTTACAATGTTAACCCAACCATCTAGGTAATAAACAAAAATATAAACGCTGTAGGATAGTGGTTCTCAACCAGTGGTCCGGGGACCACCAGTGGTCCTTGAGGGGGTTCCAGGTGGTCCCCAGCTAAATGATGGAGAGTTGGTAACCAAATGGACCCTTATAGATCTTTAACTCTTGAGAGCGTAAAATGAAACCAAATGGACCCGTAAGGGTCCAGTTGGTTCCATTTTACGTTTGTTGTTACGTTTGTTGTTAAACATCTGCATCGCTTAATTACAGAATTGTTATTTTGATCAACGTTTTGCCTGTTATCTTTCCTATTGGTACCAACATCAATACAGCATGGATTTGTGGACAAAATCTTATCCAACGACAACAAATTATTCTAAGTCTTGGGTCTGAGCGTCTAAATCTCATCAAATGGTGGTTCTATGGCTGAAATGCCGAATAAATAATGGACCTTGATATGAAAAGGTTTGAAAACCACTGTCTGTAGGAGAAAGGCAGTAAAGAAAGAACATGAATAATGTGTTACTCACTCGGCGCTTCACAGTCCACACAGAAGTTGTTCCCCTTGGCGTTCCGGATGGCCTGTAGAGCCACCGCTTCAGTCTGGCTGTTCTTGCACGCCTGTAACACATGATGATTCTTTATTAGGATAAACCCCTTGAGATGTACCATCTCGTTTTCCAGGGGGTCCCAAGTTCAACATAAATACATGTCATAGTCGTTACATGTATACAGAGTAGACACAAACTAAAACAAATCATATATAATGTACATACAGTACTAGCCCTGGTCCAGAGCGTTAGTGAGTTCTCTCTAACACTCTGCCAGGCGCTGGGCTCTGCACTTGTACAAGGAACTCCACTGTCCTGCGAGGGCTCCAACAGTAGTGAAAATAAACAAAACCGTTTCGCTACACACCTAAACAAAGGCTGTTTTGTGTTGTTGAAAGTCTGTTCTCGGAGGTGGGAAGCCTCTCAGAACCCCACCTTCTCTGTATAATACACTTTTTGGCCAGAAAAGAAAATATTTCACCGGAAGGAAAAATCTGGTCAATAGAAAAATTCCATTGACCAGATCTGTAGAGGGCGCAGTGGAGCAACCAAAAACATTTTTTTCCTTCGGGTGAAATATTTTCTTTTCCGGCCAAAAAGTGTATTATACAGAGATGGTGGGGTGCTGAGAGGCCCCCCACCTCCGAGAACAGACTTTCAACAACACAAAACAGTCTTTGTTTAGGTGAGTAATGAAGTGGTTTTGTTTATTTTCACTACTGTTGGAGCCCTCACAGGGCAGTGGAATTCCTTGTACAAGCCCAGAGCCCAGCGCCTGGCAGAGCGTTAGAGAGAACTCACTAACGCAAACCTTGAAAAACATCACAGCCTTAAACAGTAGGACGGCATAAAATCCAGTAATAGAACACATTTTACAACGCTATGTTCAATACAAAAATACAATGATGAAATAATATAGTATGATGGCATGATGATATGACGGCAGGTTTTACCAATAACAAGAACATATACAACTTCAAAGTAAGAGGACTAGGTAACTGGGAATGTTGATGAAATGCAGTGCCGATCTACAGTATAAGCTCACAACACGTCACGTTGTGAGCTTGTAGATCTGCTATTTTACAAATAGCCAAAGTATAAAATAGGGTTAACCCATTAAGACCTCGAAAGCATCTGTGTCACTTTTTGATTTGAGCTAAAAAAGCATTATTTTAGACTTTGGCTATTCAAAAATAGCAGATATACAAGCTCGTAGCGCGGCACCGAGTGCCGTGCTACGAGCTTGTAGATCTGCTATTTTTTTTTAAATCGTGAAAATGTGTGCAAATCTTTGAATATATATTGTTTTAAAGCGATCATTTTTTAAAACTCAAATCTTTGCTTCTGGGGGGTCCCTGGAACAACATATTTTGAGATGGGGGTCGGCGGCCAAATACATATAACTTTGGGGGTCCTTGACATGAAAGAGTTTGAGAACCACTGATATAGAAACATTCGTTTTTCAGAAAACTGTTAGGATTTAGAAGACATTAGTAAGAATCGGCCTCAGGTCTTAATGGGTTGAAGAAAAAAAAAGGATGCTAAATTGGCAAATTTTGGTGGGGAACCCTTGGAACCCATCACCACCACTGCTCTATAATAGGTAAAGACAGGCATGTGATGGTGAGAATATGACCTGCTCCACTTCAGGGCAGGTGAAGAGTATCTGTGAGGTGCTTTGCTCATCTTGCATCACTTGAGCCTGTAATTGCATACGTGAGGATTGGCCCATTTGGCCATGAAGTGATGCACGTGGAGTCGTGGACTGGAGTACATCTAAGCAGGCACGTACATGCACACATACTGTAGACATCAAAGGGGGAATTATTGAGCCCCTGCCCTTTTACCCGTCTGTAAGAAAACTGCCCTCTCCAGACCATGAACGCAGCATTTACTATGGTGAAAGAAATGTAAACGCCCCCCTTTCCATGTCGTACCCGAAGGCAGCGTTCAGGAGAATTGCAATTTTCAGAACTTGAACGCAGCATTTTGCGTTGAAAGAATTTGTCCTCTGTGTAGAAATCCATTACATTACATTACGGTCATTTAGCAGACGCTTTTATCCAAAGCGACTTACAATAAGTGCATTCAACATAGGTAAGGAACGAAACTACTAATCACCAGAAGTATTAAGTGCATTCTCTTCTAAAACAAGCAAGAGCATACCTAGCGCTAAAGTAAAAGTGCAATATATCAGCTACCTACTTTCTTAAACAGATGAGACAAAATAGGAAAATCAAATGAGCACGAGCTAAAACAAATAAGTGTATCGAATAAACAAGATACAATAAAACAAGCGTTCGTACAACTACAGTAGTTAACAACAAGAAGGCAAGGCTAAGAGGAAGGCTAGTGTTTCCTGAAGAGGTGGGTTTTCAGCCTGCGGTGAAAGATGGGCAGTGACTCTGCTGTCCTGACATCAGTGGGGAGTTCATTCCACCACTGTGGGGCCAGAACAGAGAAAAGCCGTGACCGTGTAAATCGGCCAGAAGGACCACTGAGCGACGAGGCAACCAAAATCCATGTCGCACACCGCATCTTCAGTGGCTAAAGAGTGCGGGGCTGTGCCACGAAAATAGCTGATCTACAAGCTCTCAACGCGTCGCAGCGCGACGCGTTGTGAGCTTGTAGATCAGCTACACTGTTAATTTATAACAGGATTTCACAATAAATTACAGTATTATTTCACAATAAAATACTGTATTCAGAAAGTTACTGTGAAATCACACCATCCTCTGTGATATAACAACAAATTACTGTACTTTTAATTGGTACAAGGATTTCACAACTCTTTCAGTATGATTTCACAATAAAATACAGTATTCAGAATGTTACTGTGAAATCACACCATCCTCTGTGATATCACAACTAATTACTTGAACCGCTATGCATTGTGGGATTTGGCGCAAAAATGGTACAAGGATTTCACAACTCTTTCAGTATGATTTCACAATAAAATACAGTATTCAGAATGTTACTGTGAAATCACACCATCCTCTGTGATATAACAACAAATTACTGTACTTTAAATTGGTACAAGGATTTCACAATAAATTACAGTATTATTTCACAATAAAATACTGTATTCAGAAAGTTACTGTGAAATCACACCATCCTCTGTGATATAACAACAAATTACTGTACTTTTAATTGGTACAAGGATTTCACAGCTCTTTCAGTATGATTTCACAATAAAATACAGTATTCAGAATGTTACTGTGAAATCACACCATCCTCTGTGATATCACAACTAATTACTTGAACCGCTATGCATTGTGGGATTTGGCGCAAAAATGGTACAAGGATTTCACAACTCTTTCAGTATGATTTCACAATAAAATACAGTATTCAGAATGTTACTGTGAAATCACACCATCCTCTGTGATATAACAACAAATTACTGTACTTTAAATTGGTACAAGGATTTCACAACTCTTTCAGTATTATTTCACAATAAAATACAGTATTCAGAATCAGGTTTCGCTTATTATCTCGAATACGATAAGGACTTAGAGTGGGAGCATGGGGACATGTTGTTCAGCTTGCCAAGACGCACGTGTGGATATCTTGTTTGTCCCTTTTCGACATTTTTTCCAATTTCTGAATTTCTCGCTCAGTATGGGTGAAGGTTCTACGCCTCTATGTACCTTGTGACAGTGTAAGAAGCAAACGTTAGAAGCGTCGTAGCGGGACAAACAAGACATCCATGCGTGCGTCTCGGCGAGCTGTACAACATATCCGAACGACGGATTCTAAAAACGTATCGTTAAGGAGTTATGTTGTGTTATTGCGCGAAATAAATTGAGATTAGACCCCAGCCAATTAAGGAGAACGGTAAGGCCGTGTGCAAGGAGACTTATACCAGCACGTTCGGAGCGGCGCGCTGATGCGTCATGTGGTCTCCGATTTTGTTTTTATTATTTTTGAACAGTTTTTCGCTATTATCTCGGCCACTAGGGGGCGAAAACACAATCGGACAATGGATTCTTTATCTGCTGATCAGCCCGAACGCGCCAATATAAGTTTCCTCACACACGGACATGTGGTTGTGAAAGCTAGGGTTACATGCTTTCTTGAATAACTTGGCCACTAGGGGGCGCTGACACAATCAGACAACGGATTCTTGAACTGCTGATCAGCCTGAACACGCCAATATAACTTTCCTCACACACAGACATGTGGTTCCGAAAATTAGGGTTACAGGCCTTATTGAATTACTGGGCCACTAGGGGGCGCCGACACAATCGGACAACAGATTATTTATCAGCTCTTCCGCACGAACGCGCCAATATAACTTTCCTCACACACGGAGATGTGGTTCCGAAAATTAGGGTTACAGGCCTTCTTGAATGACTGGGCCTCTAGGGGGCGCCGACACAATCGGACAACAGATTATTTATCCGCTCTTCAGCACGAACGCGCCAATATAACTTTCCTCACACACGGAGATGTGGTTCCGAAAATTAGGGTTACAGGCCTTCTTGAATGACTGGGCCACTAGGGGGCGCCGACACAATCGGACAACAGATTATTTATCCGCTCTTCAGCACGAACGCGCCAATATAACTTTCCTCACACACGGACATGTGGTTCCGAAAATTAGGGTTACAGGCCTTCTTGAATGACTGGGCCTCTAGGGGGCGCCGACACAATCGGACAACGGATTATTTATCAGCTCTTCAGCACGAACGCGCCAATATAACTTTCCTCACACACGGACATGTGGTTCTGATAATTAGGGTTACGGGCCTTCTTGAATAACTTGGCCACTAGGGGGCGCCGACTAGGGGGCGCCGACACAATTATTATTATTATTATTATTATTATTATTTTTATTATTATTATCATTATTATTATTATTATTCCAGTGTGTTACTGCTCTATACATTACATTATTATGATTATGATTATGATGATGATGATGATGATTATTATTATTATTATTATTATTACCCTTATTATTATTATTATTATTATTATTATTATTATTATTATTATTATTATTATTATTATTATTATTTCAGTGTGTTACTGCTCTATACATTATTATTAGTAGTAGTAGTAGTAGTATTATTATTACAGTGTGTTAATGCTCTATACATTATTATTATTATTATTATTATTATTATTATTATGGGTGCCTTAAATATTATCAAATGCATTACAAAAGCGATATCAGCGTTGCATCATTTCGTACTGAGAATTGGAAATACTCCAGTAAAGTAAAAATACCTCAAAATTGTACTTAAGTACAGTAGGCTACTTGAGTAAATGTACTTAGTTACTTTACACCAGCCCATATAGAACCACAAACAGCAATTATTTGATCTGTTTTCACACTGAAACTATGTGTCAGATTCATCTTCGCCGTTAGCCTTAGATTAAGACTATTGTAGATGTATTTTATCGATTTTAATTGATTTAATGTATTATTTATTTTTTTATCTACAAGAGTAGATATAACCCTCTCAGTTTGCCCTGAAATGTCACCAGTAAAGCCCGTATTTCTCCAAACATGTACAAATGCAAAATATAAGGTGCATACTCGCTTGGCCCAAATGTTAGCTATGTGTCCGGAGTATTTGTGCAATGTATAAATCAATATTGTTCAATTAAGAAGTGTTTTAATCCCGTCTGTGTCCGATTCTGTCGGAAGTTCCCATTGGGTGGTAGTGACGGGCGCATCCGGTGAAAGCCGGAATTACACTCAATGTAAACAAAAGGTAAACGAGGGGGGAAAATGGCGTTTGGCCACAGACGGGATTAAAACACTTCTTTAATGAAAAATATGGACTAATACATTGCACAAATACTTCGGGCACCTAGGTAACATTTGGGGCAAGTTCACAATTGGAACACCTATTATCGCCAAATCACCAGAAAAAGTAACTAGATTTGTCGCTAGAAGCTTTTCTCTAAATAAGTCACTGGGGGGGTCTGGAAAGAAGCTAAATCTAACGACAAAGTGTTACTGTGAAATCACACCATCCTCTGTGATATCACAACTAATAACTTTAAGTACTTGAACCGCTCTGCATTGTGGGTTTTGGCGCAAAACTGCAGATTGAGAGGGAAATGCTATGGGGAGAAGAAGGGAGAAGCAGAGTGAAGAAGTCATTAGAAGTGTCTCTGAGGTAAGTCAGTCATGTCCCCCCTCCACTTTAATGATAACTAGTAGTTGTGAACTTGTGCATGCTGTCGTTCAGTCTTGCTCCAACAAATGATGTGCTGTCCATGTCTGTAGACTCTGTATATAAGTTTAAATGCGTTTCCCTCACACACCTTAACTTTAACGTTACGACGCACCAAGCCGGTGGGTGTGTGTGAGATTGCTGCCGTGCATAGGCACACGTCGGTGGGGCTTTTATGTCATGTTAGTCGGCTAGCTTGAACTCAACCTGGTGTTTGCACGTTCTCCATTGAAATCTTAACGTTTATGTAGATGTACGGGCCGCACATCTACATAAACGTTAAGATTTCAAATATAAAGTGCTAACCCCATGGCCACGGATGTTACAGTTAAGTATGGGTCCACAAAAGTACCCGTATGTTCCGTATTGTTCAATAAAAATCATTTTAATCCGATCGGTGGCCATTTGCTCATAGAGTTATAATGTATCAGAGGAGTGCAATACACCTCCCAACCGATAGGGTCGCTTACTTGAAAGCATGGCGAAAATACAGAGAAAATGTCCACCGATCGGATTAAAAAGCCTTTTATTGAACAATGGGGAAGATACGGGTACTTCTGAGGGCCCGAACATAATTGTAACATCCGTGGCCATAGGTAAAGCACTTTATATTTGAAATCTGAACGTTTATATATACAAGAGATAAATGGAGAAAATGCAAACACCAGGTTGAAGTTTATCCATGACTGTCATGATATGACGGTCATGTTTCAGAGCTTTAGTCCAGGGGGCTGCATTGGTCCTGTTTATTTTATTAAAGTTAGACGTTCGTTGACGCTGGTATTTTATGTAGTTAAGATTAATAATGAGCTCACCTTGATGTTGATCTAAATTTACAATTGTGCAATGTTATTTCAGCTCATTTCACCTTGTTATTAAATGTTATTTTCAGCTCATTTCACCCTGCAATGCAGCTTTTCCCTCTTTTTGTTTTTAATGCAATATTAGTGTAAGATGTTGACACTGTTTTCTAAATGGCCACAAACCAAGTATTACTGCAGTGGTTCTCAACCTGTGGGTCGGGACCCCTAGGGGGTCGCCACATTATTTTCGGGGGGTCCGCAGATGACAGTGAAAAATGGGGGATCTGCAAGCTTAGCAGATCTACAAGCTTTCATTGTGAGCTTGTAGATCAGCTATTTTTTTCACAATATTTATCTGGAACCATGTTAGACTAAATGTAATGCTTCAACTCCTACAATTCCAAGTGCTTGTCTGGGTGAGGGGTCCCCAGTTCAAATATCATTATATTGGGGGGTCCCCACTTCAAATATCATTATTTTTGGGGGTCGAGGCCTGAAATGGTTGAGAACCACTGTATTACAGTACCAGCTGATGTATTTGCAATAGGCCATCTGATACTAAAAATGAATATGTTTGTGTTGGAGGGCTAAACTAAACTAGTGGTTTTCAAAGATTTTGTGTCAAGGGACACATGTATTCATCATGTTAAATAGTCTCTATAATGTGTGCACTCTTTATATTGTTTGCATATGCTAATGGAAAAACAAATAAGAAGCCCTATTTCATACTTTCACAACATTTGACTAGTGGAAATTGTAGATTTAAAAGCTTTTGATCTTGTAAGATGCCTTTTTTTAAGCTTGTAAATCAGCTATTCTTTGTTTGTTTGTTTTTTAGGATATAGTGTCTCTAGTGGGAAAGTGCTGATGTAGATAATAATTATTCATGAATAGTTTAGACCATTGAGGGGGTTCCAGGTGGTCCCCAGCTAAATGATGGAGAGTTTGCATTATTAGAGAATGTAGAGTTTTATATTTTTTGATCAACCTGTTCAACCCTGTACTATGGTACCACATCAAAATTGTATAACAAAGTGTGTGTGTGTGTGTGTGTGTGTGTGTGTGTGTGTGTGTGTGTGTGTGTGTGCGTGTGTGTGTGTGTGTGTGTGTGTGTGTGTGTGTGCACACAAGTGTTTTCTCTGTCATTGCAGGCATACCCACGGCTTACCCGGAGGAGATTTGCTTGGGTCGCCAAAAATATCATTCATTGTAAGTATATTTACTTATTGAAAATATTGGGCTAAATACACTTTGGCATAGAATAATACAAAGTAGATATAATGTGATTGAAAAATTGACTGGCCCCATAACCCCATTTACATGCAGAAATTCATCTGTCATCAGTCATCAGAGTAAAAATGTAAACGCCTCAATTGGAATAGAATATCCCAATCCCGAATAAATCTTCATTCCGGTCTGAGGGGTGGTATATACCGTTTGAATCGGTATAGATCACCATAACACTTTATTCCGAATGCTACTGGGAGTTTGGAATACATGTATTATTTTACACGTCTGCCCTTAGTCGACTATAGTGCTTTATGCCCATGTCCAAGCAGGTATGGCCATTTCGAGACATTTTATGCGTGCAGAAATGCGCTATTTTACCCATTTAGAAAAATACAAATGCACCAGTTTTATACATTTTGTGCATGTAACTGAGGCCACTGAGGTTCATGCTCACTAACGGTCTTCTTTGTCACCGTAGGCACACTGGCATACCCACGGCTTGCTCGGAGGACTCCAACCGCTGCCAATAGTTGACACCGGAGGAGATTTGCTTGGGTCACCAAAAATATCATTCATTGTAAGTAAACAAGACCAGGAGACCTGGTTCTGCCAAACCCAGAATGAAGTCCTAGTATGTAACACACCTACAAACCATTTTATAACTGAAAAGCATAAATCATTTTAGGCTTGACGTGTGTGCAGAGTGTGTGCAGAGGAAAAGAGGATTTAGGTCTTCAATTCCGACATCCCCATATATGTAGAAGGCCCATATATGGACGAAAGATCTTATAGAGTAGTGCTCTGACTTTATAAGATCAGAGCACTACGTCAGGGCTAAGCCGGTTTTGTGCCTTTTCAGAGGTCCATTCTATGCCCATGTTTGGACGAAAGGGGGACAGACTTTTCTGGCTGGGACCTAAGGACAAAGGGGGCATGCCCATGTATGGACGAAACGGGTACAGAGCCTCATGTAAGCCATACCCTTTGGGTCTGGCAATAACACATAATGGGCTAAATACACTTTGGCATAGAATAATACAGAGTAGATATAATGTGATTGACAAATTGACTGAGGTTCTAGTTTTAGAGATCCTGGAGAAAGTTTGGTGTCAGCTTGAGCTCTCTTGGGCATGCTCACTAATGGTCTTCTTTGTCACTGTAGGCACACTGGCATACCGACGGCTTGCTAGGAGGACTCCACTGGCGAATTGACACCAGCGACACCGCTCCCTTCGTCCTCAATTCCAGCATCTCAACAGTGACCACGTATGTCTCCTCCATGTGTAGACAGTGCTGAGCCTCGGCACCTCTGTGCCTACTGACAGAGCTGCAGAGAAACCACAAATGTGTTTCTCCCACCAAAATACACTGAACTCTAAACCATTTTTGATTTGGTAATTGTGACAGCCCTACCTGTTTATTTCTGCCAGTTTATTTCATGTTTTTTCCTCATCCATTTGGTGAACAATGTTTCAATGCAAATTTAGTATGTGTGAGAATGTGTCTGAGACTGTTGTTCAGTTTATTCAGCACACAAAGCTGCACAGTAACACTCCCAACTATCAATATCAATGTGGTGTGCCTGACTGTACTCGGAAGTACCGCAAAGTCACTGTTTTGCAAATGCATATGTATAGAGACCACAAAAGACTGGGATCTTCTCTGCAGTGTTGCAAGCCATTTGACACAGCCTTAAAGTGTGTGGCTCAGTCTTGTTCATTTAAGTGTGATACTGTAACATCCCTTATGAAGCATTTGAGGTCACATTTAAAAGAAGGATTGGAAACCAAATGCCCATTCAGAGGTTGTGACTGCACCTTTACAGTTGCATCCAGTTTAGACTCACATGTTTCCAGGAAACATAAGGATAGACGTGTAGAGGATCTAGATAATTCAGTTTTAGTTCCCACAGAGCATTTGGGTCAACCTGAGCCTAGTCAGTCATGTTCAGATGTTTCTGATGAACATGAACGGGAGGTGCCATTAGCTGTGGATGAAACCCTCTATTTACAAAATCTTACACTTCTCTACTTAAAATTGCAAGGCAAGCTATTGTTACCAGCCACTACCATACAAACAATCATTGAGGACTTTCAAAATGTCCATGAAATTGGCTTGTCAAATTCGCTTAAAACCCTGAGTGAGAAATTGAAGGTACTTGGAATTCCTGAGACCACTATAAGCAACATCATTGATGAACTGAACAGAGATGATCTACTCAAAATCTATAACAGAGGAGTTCTGAGCACAGACAGAAAGAGGAAGGCTGCTTTTAAAAAAGGTTTCAACTATGTTAATCCTGTCCCTCTGCGCTTGGGATATGATGAGAACGGCAAAGAGTGCTTTGCACAGTATGTACCAGTACAAGAGACATTGGCCGCACTGTTCAAAAGTGAGTCTGTTCGAGAACAGTATGCTGCAACACGTTTGCAACCATCCACTGATAATATCTATCAAGATGTTCGGGATGGAGAGGGAGTTCAAAGTAATCTGTTGTGGAAAAACGAGCCTTCCTCGATTGGTATGATATTATACCAAGATTCATTTGAAGTTGTGAACCCTCTCGGTTCAGGGAAAAAAAAACACAAGGTGCTGGGAGTTTACTTAACACTGACTGATATTTTGCCACACAACAGATCCACTATAAATCAGATGCAACTTGTCCTCCTGTGTAGGGAGCAGGACTTCAAATACTTTAAGATGGACAAAGTTTTTGAACCATTGATCAAGGACCTCAAACTCCTGGAGGAGAGAGGTTTTGAGATAAGTGATGGCAGTTTTGTAAAACTAAAAAGCACTTTGGTTGCAATTTCAGGAGACAACTTGGGGTCCCATGCTGTTGGGGGCTTTTTGGAAAACTTTAGTCGGGCCACTCATTTCTGTCGCTTCTGTGAAATAGACAGAGATACATTTGTGAATGAGCCACAGTTGAGTGGGACCACAAGAACACCACAATCCTATCAAAGTCATTTGCAAGATCTAGAAACAAGTACCACTAACTCTGTATGTGGCATCAAGTCTGACTCGCCTTTTAACCAGCTTGCTCATTTCCATGTTTGCCAGCCTGGCCTCCCACCATGCTTAGGCCATGACTTGTTTGAGGGCGTTGTGACTTATGACCTTGCTTTGTTCATTGGTCATTTAGTTAAGGAGAAGCATTTTGATTACCTGCAACTAAATCGGTGTAAGAACCAATTCAAATATCAAGGATATGATGGCAATGACAAACCGGCAGACCTCTCTCCTGACAGTGAGAGACTAAGTGGGCATGCGGTTCAAAACTGGTGCTTTCTTAGATTGCTACCTCTCTTCGTGGGTGACAGGATTAAAGATGCTTGTGACAATGAGGTGTGGCAGCTCATTTTGCAGCTGCGGGAGATAGTGGAACTTGTCTGTGCACCAGCCATTACAGCAGGCCAGGTAGCATATCTAAAAGTCATCACTGAAGAGTACATATACTACAGGAAAAAGCTCTTCCCTGATCATCCCCTGAAGCCGAAGCATCATTATTTGAGCCATTATGCAGGGCTTATCATACACTTTGGCCCACTTATCCGCCTGTGGACACTAAGGTTTGAAAGCAAACACACTTTTTTCAAGCAGTGTGCAAGAAAATTACACAATTTCAAAAATATTTGCAAAACTCTGGCAGAGAGACACCAACTTCTGCAAGCCTACTTGAGTGCAGGCAACTTGTTCCCTCCTGCAATACAAGTAGAAAAGGAAACAGAGTTTTATGTAAATGATTACAATGACAAGATCAGGGCATCTGTAGCCAGTTACAAGTTTGAGTCACTGTCTGCAGTGGCTTGTAACACTGTCACAGTGAAAGGAACTGTGTACAAAAAAGGGATGTTTGTTTTGCTTGGGAAAAGTGAAAGTGAAGAACTTTACGTTGGGAAAATTAACCTGGTCATTGTTCACCATGATTCTGTGCACTTTGTGACAGAGAAACATACTTTTGTGAAGTTGATAGACATAGGTATCTACTGTGAATTAGGAGTAGCCCAAGAGGAATATGTCTGCGTCAAGCATGATGATTTGCTTGACTACTGCCCTCTTCTAGCTTACAAAGTACATGGCCTTTTGCTATTTGCTCTCCACCATTCTTTTCCAGAGTTGTTTTAAACAGGCAGGTGACAAAAGCAGACAGTACAAACATGACTACTAGAGCAGGTTGTTTATGTAAAATGACCACATACCCAAATGGACAAAAACAAGAAAAGAAAAACATATTAATCTGTGAAAATGAAGTGGTTCTCTTTTTGATATTGTACTTTCATCCAAATGTCTCATCAAAATAGCAAACTACATTTTTTATAAAATTTTGCTTATAGTCATGAATCACTACAAGTTGCTATACTGTATAGTTGGATTGGATTTGGATTGGATTAAAGGATTTAACAAATGCAAACTATGTCGAGTTTGAGTTGTATTTTAAGGTTTCTAGCTTACAATTGGAGCCAATTACTTCTGGGTTGATGGCTAAAAACAGTATGTGATTAAGGGAGTAGAGCAAATGCATTGTTTGATTTGCTATTTTCATGGGATTTTGTGACTGTAAGCAATGCATTAAAAATGCCCGTCTTATCCCTTAAGATTATTACAGATTTTGTGACATTATGTTACTTTCATTCTATTTGTATTTATTTATAGTTATTTGGGGGGATACTGTGCACTGTAGTAATTGATTAATTCTTGACTGTTCTTTTTAGATCATGAATAATGAAGATATTTTGACGGCCATCTTGGCATATGTACCGGGCCTTTCAAATGAAACAATGGCTGCCCTGCTGGACAGGTTCGAGGAAATTGGTGTGGTTGACAAGAAAGACCTTCTTATGCTTAAAGAGTCAGATGTGGAGAACATTCTCCGACCAATGCAGTGTCGAAAGTTGGTGAATGGCATTACCAATGAAGGTAAATCCATATTTTGTCACTCCCATGGGAAGGTTTAAATATATATATAATACTGGTTTGATTTTTTTGTAGAATTTGTATCTTCATCTGAACATTAGTCGGTGGTGATGGAATGTTGGACTATAACAGCAGAATGGTACACAATTTCATAATTTAGCATGACAAACTGAATTGTTGTTTTTTCTCCAGTGAGTAAACTTCATCTACCTCTTCCTCTCTCTATCTAGTATTCATCATTTGTTGTCTGCTTACTTGTAGGACTTCCACACCTTGAACTGGCGAGTTCTGCTGTCTCCTCTGCAACCCTCCCAATGACTCAACCTGTCGCCTCTCCAACCCTCTCTCAACCTCCTGCATCGGAACCCCAAAGCTCTTCTTTGAGCTCTTCTTTGTCTCCACCCACACTGCCTGGCAGGCCATGGCATGCGGACTTCAGGGTCAGGTGGGACAGGATGACAGCAGCAATTCGAAAAGCAGTGGAAAATCAAAGAAGGCCATCAGCAGTGGACAGAAAAGATATGGTGAGGGAAGTGGTGAACCAAATGTTGGCACATGATGTCAACCCAACCAGAGCAACATGTCGCAGCATTGCGCAGGGCATTGTAAGAGACTATCCGAAAAGTTTTGCTGATATCGGGAAAAAGAATGTCTATGGAGACGGCTGTGATGCTCTACTTCAGCAGATTAAAACGAGAGTGGAATATAAGAACAGAAACAATACCCTTGCTCGGCGACGCACAGAGAGAAGACCCCGCACTGGGGTTGCAGATGGGGCCAGAGTAATGGCAAAAGGTCCATTGGATCAGTATGGATGTGTCAGGTATTGCCCTGCAGAACTTCCTGTTGGAGAGACTGAGGCAACCTTAGAAGAAATTAAAACTCGACTGCACAACATTTACTCAGAGGAAGGGATGGGTGGGGCAGCTAGAGCCGAACCTCTAATGGAGACGACCTATATCAGCCAGCGCCGGTACCTCAACAGTGTGCCTTCACCAGCCATCTCAGAGATAGTGGACGAATGGCCTTTTCTCTTCTCACAAAGAGGCCTTTTCAACCATTTTGGTCTCCTTACGGACGTCTCCATCCTCACCAAGTTACAAGAGGCCCTGAACAACAAAGGCAGTACACTCATTAATTTCTGCCAGGAACCAAGAACCAGGGATCATCCAGGGATCGCGGATGTCCTGGCTAAATACGACCCAGAGACTTCAGACAAGGCTGCATGTGTCATCCTGCTCCTGATGGCATACTTCAAAGAGCCCAACAACACCATCATGCTTGGGACTGATGTAAGTTTAAAAGATAAATAGCAGATTGTGACTGCACTAGACTAGTTCACTTGTATACACTTGTAAACATTTAATCACATTCATTTACATGTTGACACAACACAACATTCCCTCTGATTAACCTCTAAGTCAGTGTCAGTCTTTTATGCACCATGTTGAATCTATGCTACCATAAATAAGTTACAGTTAAGTCTTATCTTACAGGCATGTGCCACAGCTGCTGATGTGCAGAGGACCGAGACATTACCCAGCACCCCCTGCTTGATTGTCCAAGGTACTGTTTATATGGATTTTATATTTATTTCTAGCTACCCAAAAATTTATAAATACTACATGATTTTTTCAAATAAGCAGATCGGTGTCTTGACATGTATTTTTCAAATATTTACCGTTAATCAGCTGTGCCTGTAATGTGGAGAACAGAGCGATAGACAGGCCAGCTGTTCAGCTCATATAATGGAAGCCTGTGGTACGCTCGTTCACTCCCTCAAAACGAATCAAATACAACATTTTCCAAAAACTCAAACGCTCATATGGACAAGATGTTATTTTTAAATTCAACACGCTAAAAAATACATTGCAGAACTTGCTGCAGAACACTGCGCCCACCTGGGTTGTTTGGAAAGTTGTTTCCGGCTATGGATTTACCTCAAAAAGGTCATTTTAACGTGGTGAATATGCAAGTGACAACTTGTCCATACTAGCACTTTGGAGATGTTGCAGCTTCCAAAATGTTGAACTATCCCTTCAATAATCTCTGGCATGAGGTGTGCAAAAGACTATCAATTAGATCAACAATGGTCAGTGAGTGCGTAACAGTTTGATGTTGCTGATCATTTAAATTCTTCTCTTGTTCATTTAGCAATTTACTCTTTACAATATCACATAATGGGTATCTCTGTTCAGGTGATCTGATGAACCCTAGGGCCTGGATGCTGTCCATTGAAGAGCAGGTGGTGATGGGACCACACGAGGGCATCATCAATGGAATAGCTGCAGTTTTTGCAAGTTACTACAACTTCAATCTGCAGTATCCTGCGGATGTTGCATGCACCCTGGAGTTCATCCAAAGGTATTGTAGTCTGAATTTAACATTGTACTGGATTGTTGCAACGTTGATACTTGCTTGTATCAATGTTTCTTAGCTTTCAGTACTACTTTGTTTTAGTGGCGTAGGATCTTGCCACACTGCAATTGCATGAAATACCATGCATTGATGCAAATTACATCACATTTTAGGCCACACCCCATTCCACACACACACACACACACACACACACACACACACACACACACACACACACACACACACACACACACACACACACACACACGGTGCAGCAGTATAGTATTGTACAGCACAGTACAGTATGGTACAGTATTGACCAGCACAACACAGCATGGTGCAGTACAGTACAGTATGGAACAGTACAGTATGGAACAATACAATACAATACAGTACAGTATGGAACAATACAATACAATACAGTACAGTATGGAACAATACAATACAATACAGTACAGTATGGAACAATACAATACACTACAGTACAGTATGGAACAATACAATACAGTACAGTACAGTATGGAACAATACAATACAATACAGTACAGTATGGAACAGTACAGTATGGAACAATACAATACAGTACAGTACAGTATGGAACAGTACAGTACAGTACAGCACAGTACAGTACAGTATGTTACTAATAGTTGTTGTCTTGGCTTATTGTTTACAGATGCTTCTTGGGCATTAACCCTGACAGAGGCTCCAAATCGGCAAAGCGTCGTACTGTCAACCCACACGTGGGCACACTGACAAGGAAACTGGTGGACTTTGAATGGTCGATGTAATGAGAAGACACCTGCATCGGAACCCCCAAGCTCTTCTTTGAGCTCTTCTTAAGGATGACAGCAGCAATTCGAAATGCAGTGGAAAATCAAAGAAGGCCATCAGCAGTGGACAGAAAAGATATGTATTTAGTGTGCAAGAAAATTACACAATTTCAAAAATAGAGTTTTATGTAAATGTTTACAATGACAAGATCAGGGCATCTGTAGCCAGTTACAAGTTTTGAGTTTGAGTGTGTGTGTGTGTGTGTGTGTGTGTGTGTGTGTGTGTGTGTGTGTGTGTGTGTGTGTGTGTGTGTGTGTGTGTGTGTGTGTGTGTGTGTGTGTGTGTGTGTGTCAGACCGAAGGAATAGATTGGCTGTAATCACTATTTATCTATTTGTGGAATCTTTAGTATATTGTAAAGTTATCTCCACCGTCTGATGCTTTTGCCTTGTGGGCATTTGTTAATGTTCTATTGTTCATCAGGGCATCTGTAGCCAGTTACAAGCCAGTTACAACACTGTCACAGTGAAAGGAACTGTGTACAAAAAAGGGATGTTCGTTTTGCTTGGGAAAAGTGAAAGTGAAGCACTTTAGTTGGGAAAATTAACCTGGTCATTGTTCACCATGGTTCTGTGCACTTTGTGATGGAGAAACATACTTTTGTGAAGTTGATAGACATGGGTATCTACTGTGAATTAGGAGTAGCCCAAGAGGAATATGTCTGCGTCAAGCATGATGATTTGCTTGACTACTGCCCTCTTCTAGCTTACAAAGTACATGGCCTTTTGCTATTTGCTCTCCACCATTCTTTTCCAGAGTTGTTTTAAACATGTTTGTACTGTCTGCTTGTGTCAAAATGGTTCTCTTTTTGATAATGGACTTTCATCCAAATGTTGCACTTTAACTAATTGTTAAATAAAAAGTTTACATTAATAGTCCTTGTTTTCTTTTTTTTTTTCATTGAGCAGATCCACAAAGCATGTTATGGTAAAATCACAGTTAAAGTCAATTTTACAATACTTTACTGTATGTAAATTTACAGTAAATGAAATTACTTTCACAGTAATGGTAATAATATATACAGTAAATAACTGTACTACATACTGGTAAATTACATTACTTTCACAGTAATGGTAATAATATATACAGTAAATAACTGTACTACATACTGGTAAATCACAGTAAATGACATTACTTTCACAGTAATGGTAATAATATATACAGTAAATAACTGTACTACATACTGGTAAATCACAGTAAATGACATTACTTTCACAGTAATGGTAATAATATATACGGTAAATAACTGTACTATGTACTGGTAAATCACAGTAAATTACATTACTTTCACAGTAATGGTAATAATATATACAGTAAATAACTGTACTACATACTGGTAAATCACAGTACATTACGGTGATTTCACAGCTGTGAAATTACAGTAATGTACAGTGAGATAATTACTGTGAAACTTACTGTGAAAGTACGGCAATTATTATCCAGTAATTTACTGTGAATTCACAGTGGATTGTTTAACAGTGTATTTTAAAGGTTTTTTTTGCCAACAGTGCAATTTTAGGTAATTTCAGCCCCTGCCTCTCTAACATTCTCTGCATGTCCCTGCATCCAAGTCTTTGCAGACAAGATGGGACTTGTACTCTACAATGTTGTTCACAAGGCTGTTCACTAGGGTGGTACTGTACTGTCACCACTCCCGGAAACATAATGATCCTGCAACTTCAATGGTGACTAAAACTGAGACTAAATATATTGACAATTTCGTCAACAAATAAAAACTAGACTTTAATGTTAGGGAGAGACTTAGTGGAGAAGAGATCCAGAAGAACTAAAAGACAAGACATTGTATGTTTGGTTGCACTCGGGTGTTGTGCTCAACGCGTTGTGAGCTTGTAGATCGGCTGTTTTCAGCATGCAACCAAGTGTACAGTAAATCAGCCATTACGACGCCATCAATGCACCGCCAAGATACATTTTAGTCGACTAAATCAACTGTAGATTTAGTCGACTACAATCCTATGATATTTAGTCGACTAAAACTAAAACATTTCAGATGATTAAAATATGACCAAAACTAGATGGAATTTTATTCAAAAGACTATGACTGAAACTAAATCAAAATTTGCTGTCCAAATCAACACTGCTGTGCAACCATCTCGTCACCAGGTCATATATACCAGGGGTCTTCAACGTCTTCAGGCCAAGGACCCCCTAACTGAGAGAGATGTGAAGCAGGGACCCCTTTTATATTGTATAAAATTGTGTTTCAGATTAAACTTTTTTTTTTAACTTGGTCTGCTCTTTTTCCTTTTACACCTATACCTTTTTGCTGCGAGGCGTTGTGCGCTTGTAGATCTGCTATTTTCGGCTAATGTTCCCCTCAGAAAAGGGATGCAAGGGTTCAAGTGGTTAATGAAAAAAAAAATCAAATCACACAAATATTTGGCGGACCCCCTGTAGTAACTCTGAGGACCCCCTAGGGGTCCCGGACCCCCTGTTGAAGACCCCTGGTATAAACACAGAGAAGGTGCTGAGTCTGACACACATGTCGCCGGCCTCTCATAATTCAAGGTGAACTTGGAAAAAAAAAAGGAAATGTCCATCCCAACACAGCAGACCAGTGTGTGTCTGTGGAGCTTAGCTTGAATCCCCTCACAATGAAGGCACCCATCCATCACAGCTCCCTCAGAGGATGGAGCGGCTTTTTGTCAACCCTACACGCTTTCTGCCTGCTAGGCAGCCCAGTCCAGCTGATTCATCTCCAGACAGACACCCCTGGGAATGCTGTGGGCTGCAGTGGGGGCGGTTGGTGGTTCCACTGGGCCTTATTAACAGGGTTCAGCCCCAAGCAGAGAGGTGTCTGAGCGCATTACACCGCCCAACATTTTTAAGACCTTTTTAACGCATTAAAACCTGAGGCGATTCTTAAAAATGTTTTCTAAATCAGTAAAACAGTTTTTTGAAAAAAATCTAAAAAGAAATTGTGCAAGATTTTTCAAAAATAGCAGATCTACAAGCTCATAGCGCGGCACTCGGTGCCGCGCTATGAGCTTGTATATCTGCTATTTTTGTATAGCCAAATAAATCTAAAGTGACACAGATGCGTTCCAGGTCTTAATGGGTTAATAGCTCGAAAAAAGAGCATAACTACATCAAAAACTAAAGTATAAGAACTGGTGAAACATTGTCCAAATTGGCAAATAATATAAGAAAAAGGCAAACATGTAATGCCTCAACTCTTACAATTCCTTGACACCCTGACAAGTGCTTGTCAGGGTGGGGGGTCCCATGATTATTTTTGGGGGTCCCCGCCGGTTCAAATACGATTCTTTTGGGGGGGTCGCGGCCTGAAAAGGTAGAGAACCGGTGGTATAAATAATAAAGGGGCCATCATGCACAGAGGTGTGTGTTTGCAAGTGAAAGTACTCAGACGTGATGGTTAAGCACTGAGACGTGATGCTACTGCTAGTAAACATGACATTTAGTGGAATTGTGTTGCTAGGGAACAGCCAGAAAACTATTCTATAATCTCCTGAATGTTATATAGAGTCTGGAGCAACACCTCCCGAAAGCCGAGACAGGAATGTCTATTTAAAAAATATATATAAAGAAATATATACATTATATATTTACAAGGTGAATATTGAGATCTATTGGTTTTGTATTTAATGTGCAATTGATGCTTGTACCTGTATCCCCTTTTTTGTCTCTTATGAAAATATAAATAAAAAGTTATAACAAAAAATACTATACTATGTACTAATATAGTGAAACGGAAGCGGGGAGCTGGAGGCGTCACGTCCACTTTATCCTCTGATAATTCTCAGAGCTTCCGTTGTGCTCCAGACTGAATGACGGAAGCATGTGAACATTGTGGGAGAGAACAGTCTGCTAGTGATGTTCACAAACAGCTGTAACAGGAGATAAACTCGGACCCATTGAAGCTGAAACTATGGATTATTTTATTAGCACATTTTTCTATCGACTACTTTTCCGATTAATCTATTAAGGCCGGGAACACGTCATGTGTCATTTTAATATTTCTTTGGCTATTCAAAAATAGCAGATATACACTGATGCGTTCCCGGTCTTAAAGGGTTAATCTAATAATCGAGAGGCGGGGCTAATCATTTTGTAGATCTGCAATTTAAAAAAAAAAATCGAGATAATGTGTGCAATGTGGCCTTCTAGATCCTAACAGTTTTTTGAAAAAACGTATGTTGCTATAATATCAGTAGTTCTCAAACTTTTTCATGTCAACGACCTCCAAAATGATATGTATTTATTCACGGACCCCCATCTCAAAATGTTTTGTTCCAGGGACCCCCAGAAGCAAAGATTTGAGTTACAAATGTTGGCTTTAAAAATATATATATTAAAAAATGTGCACACATTTTCAAGATTTTTCAAAAAAATAGCCAAAGAAATCTAAAATGACACAGATGCGTTCCCAGTTTTAAAGGGTTAATCTAATAATCAAGAGGCGGGGCTAATAATTTTGTATATCAACGAATCGATTGACCGCGTCATTTCATAGTTTTGTCACACAACACAGTGTCATGCAATAATAATGAACATAGCAGATCTACAAGCTCACAACGCGTCGTTAATGTGACGCGTTGTGAGCACGTAGATCTGCTATTTTCACTATTTATTTTTTCATTGAAACTTTCCGCCTATAACTTTTTTTAATAATGGATTAGTGTGACGAAGTGTTCCTCCTCCACATTCATTCAGAACGGTGACTGTTGTCGAGGTCTTGTGAGGACAGCTTTCACCCCGTTACCCTGGCAACACGTTCCAACCGGCTGCACACACAGACTGGAGGAAGATGTTTCTTTTTTTCTTTCTTTCTTTCTTTCTGCAAGAATATTTTCTAAAGAATTCTTGCCTTGACTTTGACACTGGATTGTGAGAGCTGTAAAGGTCCTTTAGTTCACACTGAACTTTTACTCTTGCAAGCTAGACTGTTGTTGTCGGGCAGAAACCTCTTATCTCCATTTTATAACTTTTGTTTTTTTTCCGTAAATTAACACCCTATACTTGATCATACTACAGCGTCACACAAAAGCATAAAAAGTAGCAGATCTACAAGCTCGAAACGCGGCGCGAAGCGACACGTTTTGGGGCTTGTAGATCTGCTACTTTTCTTTTCTTTTTTGGTATTAAAAAGGTCTTAACACGTTGAGTGGCAAACACGTAAGATCTACGTGTTTTCAAATACACCCGTCAAGTGCCAAAACCGTAATTATACGCATTTTATTATTATTGCAACTTAGGAATGATCCTAGGTCCCTGTAAAATGGAATGGACGGATGTGACAAGGGCCCAAAATACGTCACTTCCGTCCACTCCAATGATAGGCAGAAAAAGGTCCATATCTCCATACTTTTTTACAGTGGTGAAAACAAGCAACATGACCACCTTTAATTACTTCAGTCTATATTAGTAGCTTAATGACTAGTATTACAATTCTATTGTCTTTTTTATGTCCAATGTATTTGTATTTAAGTTCATAAAGTTAACATACTGTAAGAATAACTAAATGCATTTGAAATTAAATAAAAATGTTACTTTTCAGGATTCCAATTCAAAAATAGCAAAAATAGCAGATCTACAAGCTCAAAACCCGTTGCAGCGTGACGCGCTTTGAGCTTGTAGATCTGCTATTTTTGCTACTTTTGTGTGACATAGAACGGCCCGACAGCTACGATACATATTAGTGGTGGTGGTTTCTCTTGCCTTGTTCTTGTTGCTCTCACACAGCTGCAGGCTGGCCAGGATCTCGCTCTCGATGGCCTGGACCCAGGAGTCCCTCTCCTCCACGCTCAGGGCCTCAAAGTGCCACGTCTGACCCGTGCTGGACACCACCAGGAAGTCAAAGTTATCCTCGTCTGACAAAGAAAAGAAATATGGACAGACTATTTTATCACAGGTACATCAACGGTTAAATAAGAACCAAACAGACAGTGTGTTTTCTGTGTTCTTTGTCAGAGTGAATAATTATTAACTATCACAATTAAAGGTAGGGTAAGTGATATTTTTTGGTTAAAACAAAAAGTATTTTGTTAAAAGGTTAAAGCACTATATTCTGATAGTAATCATTGATATAGAGTGTTTGTTCAGTAACAGGAGTCTCCCCGTCTCTCCAGCTCTTTAGTAAACAGAAAATACATTTTTTGGTAGCCAATCAGAAGAGAGTACCCATTATCAGCTTAATTTGTATAGTGTTCCAGTTCCAATTTTGCCTGCTCATTTCTTAGTGTCATCACTTGTTTAATCTGTATCCTGATTGAGTTCTCTATCCTGATTGGATAAAATTGGAAATTAAACTGAAACTGAAACGAAAATGCATTTTCTGTTTTATAAAGAGCTGGAGAGACATGGAGACTCCTTTTACTGAACAAACACTCTATAGCAATGATTACTATCAGAATATAGAGCTATTTAACACTTATTTTAACCAAAGAAAATCACTTACCCTACCTTTAATCATTATAAAATAAGAAAGTATTTAGACATGTTTTTGCCACACTACATTATATGATCTTCTCACATCCCATAAATGGGATTTAGGTTCAGGCAAAGTTTCCCATTATTGACAGTGTCTTCTGAACCTGTCCATTTAAGCCCCTGACAGCCTCCTGGGCACCAGGATGAGAAGGAGTGACTCCTGGGCACCAGGATGAGAAGGTGTAAAACCTAACTGTAACCGAACACGATGCAAGGTGTTGCTGAAAACGAACATGCTACTGTATACACAATAAGCGTAACAAAATGAAGATGCATGAGATCACATGAATGGAGGTGAAAATCATTCACTTCAAGGAGATAAATATCGTTGCTGTCGGGCAGAAACCTCCATATTTTAGGTTTTTGATTGACTTGATCATACTACAGCGTCACACAAAAGCATCAACAGTTTTGATCTATAGTTCTCACCCTGATGAAGACCGTAACGAAAATGTTGGCATTTTTATAGAATAAATGTGTCTTCCTATACAAACCCATTGTAACTTCAAACTCCATTTTAACCGTGATAGATTCATTGAAAACTCCCGTCCTTGGTTCTGGTGACTCATACTGCCCTCCTTATACATGAGGGGGCCATGTTTTATTTTTCTTTCAATTATTTCTTTGATTCATTTTATTTTATTCTTTTATTGTATTACCGGTAAATCTTTTTTCATTTTCCCAAATTCTTTTTAAAATTAAAAGAAAAAACATCATTGGCCCCCTCACACATTCAGTCACCAGAACCAAGGACGGTTGGCCTTTGTGTTTTTTCTTAGATGCAGATCTGCTTCTTTTGCTATTTTTTTCATTTGAATCCCGAAAAGTATGGTTTTGCGTGAACGGTTTTGGACATCTGAGGTTTCCACCCAAACAGAGACAATATGGTTTACCACAGGGGTCTTCAACGTTTTCAGGCCAAGGACCCCCTAGCTGATACCTCTTTGCCAAATAATAGCCGATCTACAAGCTCACAACGCCTCGCAGCGCGAGGCGTTGTGAGCTTGTAGATCGGCTATTATTTGGCTAAAGTTCTCGTCAGAAAAGGGATGCTAGGGTTCAAGTGGTTAAGGTAAAAAAATAAATCATATCACGCAAAGATTTGGCGGACCCGCTGTAGTAGCTCTGAGGACCCCCTAGGGGTCCCGGACCCCCTGTTGAAGACCCCTGGTTTACCATATATGTACATACTGCAACAATACCGTACCTCATTATGCAAACAGTGGGATATACTGTACAGTACAATGTAATGTGCTGCGTGACTGCGTCCACAACCACAGGTAAGCACAATAAAACAGCAAGGCAGGCAGACAGACATATACACAGTGTTGACGGTTTGCACATCATGGTCGGTGGGTTTAGTTTGAATGACGTCGGCTGACAGCTCAGCGTTACCTGTCATGTTTGTTTTATTACCTGTCTTGTTTACGTTTCTTAAGCTACCGAAGCTTTTTAGAGTCCACATTTTACGCTTCGCTACGGGGGTTCAAGAGCAAAGAGAGAGAGAGAGAGGGAAAGAGGGAGAGACAGAGAGAGAGAGAGACAGAGAGAGAGAGAGAGACAGAGAGAGAGAGAGAGAGAGAGAGAGAGAGAGAGAAGGAGGGAGGGAGAGAGAGAGAGAGAGAGAGAGAGAGAGAGAGGGGGGGTAGAGAGACAGGGAAAGAGAGAGAGAGAGGGGGGGTTTATACCAAGAGAATGCAAAACATTGAAATACTACTGTCAACTGTTTCAAAAGTTCATACCAAGCTAACCTTTCTCTGTATAAGTATAAGTATAAGTATTTCTGAAAATGCCCAATTTTCATAGTTTCCTAAGATAGTCTCACAACGCCTCGCAGCGTGAGGCGCTGCTTGTAGATTAGCCCTAGAATGTCTGTATCTTACATACATTTCATGTATTCCAAATACACAGCCGTAGATCGGTCCTATCCCCGCCCTAGCAGACTGATCTCTGCGGCATAAATCTTCTCTGCACTGTGTGTGTACTCACCCAATCATGAATTCCTAAGACTTGGAGACAGATATTGTCCTCTAGTTTCATATCCATTTGAAAGTTCTGGCAGAAAACATGTGTTTAGTAAAATATCTCTGCTTTTCTACAAGCTGCACCAACACAGTCTCACTGAACCCCAGGAAGGCACTATGTGTCGTCGCGGCCCTGGACGATCCTGGGGTTCTGACCAAAAGGCAATATGTGCCTTCTTGGGAGTGAGACTGTGTTGGCTGCACACGGATGACATTCTCTGTCGGCGACGGGGCCGGACCTAAAATGACTGCTGGACTGAACATTATGAACACTTCCTTTGTGAACATAGATGTTGGGAAGCACAAACGTACAGTATGGGGCACTCTATTGACAGGTACGTTGTGATTGGTGTGTGGGGTAATGAATCACACCACCCCATACTGTACATTTGTGCTTCCCAAAGGAAGTTTAGATATGTTCAGTCCTGTACTCATTTCTGGCCCCTTGCCCGGAGAGAATGTCGTCCGTGTGCAGCTTGTAGAAAAGCAGAGATATTTTACTAAACACACGTTTTCTGCCAGAACTTTCAAATGGATATGAAACTAGAGGACAATATCTGACTCCAAGTCACAGGAATTCATTATTGGGTGAGTTACACACGCAAGCGCCAAAGACCCCCAAAATGATATGTATTTGGTCGCCGCCCCCATCTCAAAATATTTTGTTCCAGGGACCCCCCAGAAGCAAAGATTTGAGTTAATGTTCGCTTTAAAATAATATATTTATATTCAAAGATTTGCACACATTTTCGCGATTTTTCAAAAAATAGCCAAAGTGTAAAATAATGGGGTTTTTTTTAGCTCAAATCATCTATGGCCGATCTATGGCTGTGTATTTGGAATACATGAAATGTATGTAAGATCACTGACATTCTAGGGCTACTTGTAGATCTGCTATTTTTGGCCAAAGTTCTCCGCAGAATAGGGATGCTAGGGTTCAAGTGGTTAATGGAATCTGAGCCCTTCTAGTTGTATTATATTCAAAACAATACTTTATATAAAAAATCATCACACATTATTAGGCGCTACTTTTACCATGATGGGACTTCTTTATACATCAATGAATAAAAGATTATTTCACTCCCCTAAAATATACAGCCATAGATGAACTGTACCATCAATGGTCGCGTCTCCCTTCTGGTTAAAACTCTTCTTTCTTCGGTGCTTCTTCCTGTACGTTGTTGGAGAGACGGAGCAGCCCGTGTCTTTAGTGGACGAAGAGCTGGACACGCCCTCAAAGGCGGAGTCTGGTGACACGGGGACAAACAGAAAACACAAAAAAATTAAAATAATTCAATGCTGCAAATCTGTATCTGTTATGTTCTACAAGGGAACACAGTTCCAAATTTCTACCATTCTTCCAAGAGGCCAATCCACAGGGCCGCATTAACCGTGGAACTTAGTGGAACTTGTGTTCCACGGCCCGCAGCCTGCAGGGCCCTGTGAGAATTGTGTATTTAATTTTTGTGTATTTAAAGAAAAAATGTTTATTTATATTGGTCAAATAGAACCGAATTAGACCCGAATTAGACCCGAAATTTTGCGCACGTGCGCAGGTTGTGCATGTGCGTGAAATTACGCCACTGGGGAGGCCTTTGATTTTGTGGTGTTCCACGGCCCTGAGGGGTCTTAATGCGGCCCTGCCAATCCACGCCTGGCAATGGGAGATATTGCGCTTATGAGCTTACATTTTGTCTCCCTGCTCTTCTATTGAGACATTTATTTTGTGTCTCGCCTAGACACAGGATCTGATACGAAATTCTGATACAAATTTTGCCTCCCCTGCAAGCAGGCAGGCTCTATTAGCTCAATGGTAATAATTTCAGCACTTGCACAGGAAACCGGGTTCAAATCTGGGGTAGAAGAGGAAGGTTACATAGTGCAGCTTTAACATACTCTACTATAAATATTGTCTAAAATAACCTTTTACTCATTAACCCATTAAGACCATCTGTGTCATTTTTTGATTTGAGCTAAAAAGCATTATTTTACACTTTGGCTTTTCAAAAATAGCAGATATACAAGCTCATAGCGCGGCACCGAGTGCCGCGCTATGAGCTTGTAGATCTGCTATTTTTTTTAAATCGTGAAAATGTGTGCAAATCTTTGAATATATACATTTTGAAAGTGACATTTTTTAACTCAAATCTTTGCTTCTGGGGCCCCCGGGAACAAAATATTTTGAGATGGGGTCCGCGGCCAAATACATATAATTTTGGGGGTCCTTGAAATGAAAAGGATTGAGCACCACTGATATAGAAACATACGTTTTTCAGAAAACTGTTGGGATTTAGGAGACATGTAGAATTGCAGCTTTAAGTCCACATAAGAATACTCTTGTACAACACTTGGGGCTTTGTTACAGACTATAGAGGGACATTGATCGCTGCACACCTTGGCCCTTCAGAACCCAGTGGGTTTTCCTCCACTTGCAGTAAGTAGTCTACTGGCACTATCAACTCCCAAGGACTGTTAGACGATAGCATGAATATGCTAATCAATATCTTAAGAGTCATAGGGACAAGCGTGAACATTTAATTTAATCCATTACACTCAGAGACCTCTATTAACACTAGGAACATAATCAGATATAGTCAGTGTTACTGTCGCTTGGAAATGTTCTTAGTCTGCGGGCACCTCACATAATACAGAAAGAAGATATCATATTAATATTTATGTAGACAGCGTTGTGGTTTTATGCGTCCGCCCACCGATTGCCGTTTACATCTCTGTGTCTGTCGCCTTCGGAGGGATTTAATGAATGTGTTTTGTGAGGTCACATTGACCGTGACCTGCTTTGACCACCTACTTCTAATATGGGTGTGACCTTGATGAGTCCAAGTGGACATTTACGGCCCTGTTCTGGGCGCCGTCTTACCCATTATCCCTAAACCTCTTTGCCATTTTTTACTATTTTGAAAGACATTTTCAAGTAGTTCAAATAGCCAATCTACATCGACACATTGTGAGCTTGTAGATTTGCTATTTCAACTATTTGAAAATGTTTTTCAAAATAGTAAAAAATGGCAAAGAAGTTTAGGGATAATGGGTAAGACGGCGCCCAGAATAGGGCCGTCAAATGTCATTTAATTCCCTCAACGCAGGCCTGAGATGTTGCATTCAGATGGTTGGTACAGATGGACGGATGTACATAATGTTACATACCAACGAAAGAACACATGGAAGGACGGACGGACAGACAGACGGATGGACAGAAGTACAGACGTACTGTATTGACGAACGTACGGATGTACAAACATACGAATGGATCAGGGGTCTGCAACCTTTAAAGTCATGAAAAAGAGCCATTTTGGACCAAAAAATAAATACAAAATCTGTCTGGAGCCCACTAATGCCGGTGCCGTGCCAATAAATGTGTTGCAGGCTTTGACGCAAATTTGACAGAAATGTTGAAACGTATTATTTATTCTACACATCTTTACAGTATTGGAGCACGTAAGAATCTATGTCTCATGTTACGATACATACAATTTTAAATGTGGAAAAAAAAGAAAAAACATTGTTAATTTCCATATAATGTGTATAATGTTTTCTATAGCTACAGGGAGGACAGAGAGATGGACAATCTGGTAAGATAATGCCTCCGGCCACAGTCTCTCTCACACTGTCACTAGTTTTAGAAATGAAAAAAGAATTGCCATTATCTCAAATAATTGTGATTAGGCGATTAACTCATTGAGTGCCATTAACGTGTTTTTACCGCTATGGCGCAACGTGCCAATGACGTGTTTGACGTGTTTTTGAAAAAATAGTAAAAAATAAATTTAAAAAAAAGTTCTGAGCCCAAGATATCATCATCTGAAGATTTGCAGCTCCATCCACTCCTTGTTTAACTTAGAAGTGAAAAAGCTGTATCTCGCTTCCTAAGCACTTTTTTTTTACTGTGAAAAAAACGCTGGCACTGGGACAACATCATTCTGAAATAATTCTGCCAATTCTGGCACTCAATGAGTTAATATGTAATAATTGTGACAGGCCTAATAAGGTCATGCTCTCCTTAGCGTTGGATGTAACAGACAGACAGTGTGTAAAGTGGACACAGTGCTTATTGACCTGGGCTGGTTCCCTCGGCTCCGTGGGCGTGGTCTTTGACCAGGCCGTTGAGCCCGGCGGGGTGAGGGCCGCACGCTGCCACCGCACGAGGCGGGCGTTTCCCCGGCACTTTGACCGTCACTCTCAGCAGGTCCATCTCCTTACCGGGGGCGTTCTGCATGTAGTCCTGTAGACAAGGAACAATGATTTATGAGTTATTATAAACAACCACCAGTCACTGATCGGTGGCCATTTTCTCCATATGCGTTCAACTAAGCGACCCTATCGGTTGGTAGGTGTATTGCACTCTGATACATTATAACTCTATGAGAAAATGGCCACCGGATTAAAATGCTTTTTATTGAACAACAAAGAATATACGGGTACTTTTGAGAGTCCCGTGCATAATTTTAACATCCGTGGCCATAGCATAAGCAATTTATATTTGAAATCTGAACATTTATATAGATGTACGGACCGTAAATGGAGAAAGTGCAAACACCAGGTTGAAGTTGATCCATGACTGTAACAGGAGTTTTCATGTACCGCAGGGTAAGTCTAATGAGTGAATATACTTTAACGTGCGGAATTCGAAACAGGCAGCGCTGGGATTCTGAATTGTGTTACGATTACGGTGATTAGTATCATTGACACCACCTGGGCGAGTGAGTCGTGTAATTTTCAGCTTCAGCAGATTTCAGCAGATTTCAGCAGATTTCAGCTTGGGAAAAGAACCCTCCAGTTGTGGGTAAGTGGAATCTGTTGCTGGTTCATAGTCACCATTGCGTTATCGTGGTATTCCTGTTCTTGCTATTATGTTGCAAATGATTGTGTGTGTGTGCGGGCGAAATCTCATTGACAGCTATGGCAGGTGACGAAAGTTTGCCAGACCTATGCCAGGCTAACAACGGTTGCTAAGCTGGCATTGGACAATCGCTTTTGGGGTGGGGTTTAGCGAATGGTCCATTCCGGGAACGCATCTGTGTCATTTTAAGATTTCTTTGGCTATTCAAAAATAGCAGATATACAAGTTCATAGCGCGGCACTCGGTGCCGCGCTATGAGCTTGTAGATCTGCTATTTTTGAATTGAGCCAATTTGTGCACATCTTTGAATATATATTTTTGGTACATTTGTAACTCAAATCTTTGCTTCTGGGGGTCCCTGGAACAAAACATTTTGAGATGGGGGTCCGCAGCCAAATACATATCTAAAAATGTTTTCTAAATCCTAACAGTGTGTTTCTATATCAGTAGTGCTCCAATGCTTTTCCATGTCAAGGACCCCCAAAATGATATGTATTTGGACCCCCATCTCAAAATATGTTGTTCCAGGGACCCCCAGAAGCACAGATCGGAGCAAAAAAATGTTGCTTTAAAACATACATATATATTCAAAGATTTGCATACATTTTCCACGATTTTTCAAAAAGTTGCAGATCTACAAGCTCATAGTGTGCCACGCTATGAGCTTGTATATCTGCTATTTTTGAATAGCCAAAGAAATCTTAAAATGACACAGATGTGTCTAAATGGATTAAACAATTTAAACCTGGGCGCGGCCCTCATTTTGGACATGTTATTATAGGTGATAATGTTCAAAAATGTCCAAATATTTTTAGAAATATTCAAACATTTTCAAAAAGCTGTGAGTTTCATTGGCTATTTGCGCAATTGTCAAAAAGTGGTTAAAACAGAATACTGCTGCAATACTACTACTGCTACTGCTATACTACAGTGTTGATTGATTTCGTCGACTAAAACTATGACGAAAATGTTTGTTGACTACCTTTTTTTACTGTTGAAAACGAAGTTATGATGACTAAAACTAAGACTAAATATTTTGACAATTTCGTGTGTTAGTGAGGGAACTAGTGGAGAAGAGATCCAGTAGAACTAAAAGACAAGTCATTTTATGTTTGGTTGCACTAGGGTGTGCATGCTGAAAAGAGCAGATCTACAAGCTCACAACTCGTCGGATATTTTCAGCATGCAACCAAGTATAAAATCAGCCATTACGACACCGTCAAGGCACCGCCACAATACATGTTAGTCGACCAAATCAACTGTAGATTTAGTCGACTGAAACTAGACTAACAGTAAAACGTTTCATATGACTAAAATACGACTAAAACTACAGTAAATGGAATTTTTATTGAAAAGACTATGACTAAAACTAAATAAAAAATTAATTTGCTGTCAAAATCAACACTACTATACTAGCTACTACTAGCAATAATACACTTTATAGGTATAGCACCTTTTAAAACAGAGTTAAACAGCCATTCACACAGCATCAAAGATAAAAAAACTGGATAGAAATTGTTCAATAAAGTGAATGAATAAAAGTATAAAAAAACACAAAAAAGACAGGGTAACAGCCTAGCCTATAAAAGTGTGTTTTAAGATGTGGTTTAAGGTCTCATGGCAGTTAAAATGATGTGGGACTTTGGAAGGAACCTTGGGTTTTATAGCTACTGTACCTGGCCATGATGTAATAGCAAATCTCATCCATCATATTTATCTGTTGCTCCTCCTACGCTCTGGGACTATTCCTCTCACATTCACTGTCATTATTGTTATGGCAAAACAGCAGCACTCAAAAGCACACTTTTAGCACATAAACCAACGTGAACTATTAACCCATTAAGACCTGGAACTGTGTCATTTTTAGATTTCAGCTAAAAAGCATTATTTTACACTTTGGGCTAAAATCGTGAAAATGTGTGCAAATCTTTGAATATATATTGTTTTAAAGCGAATATTTTTAACTCAAATCTTTGTTACTGGGGGTCCCTGGAGCAAGATATTTTGATGGGGGTCCGCGGCCAAATACATATCATGTTGGGGGTCCTTGACATGAAAAAGATTGAGCACCACTGATATAGAAACATACGTTTTTCAGAAAACTGTTGAGATTTTGGAGACATGTAGAATCGGCTTCAGGTCTCAATGGGTTAAAGCAAGCAGATTCTGTCAATTTATGAAAAAAAAACAAGACCAAAGGTAATAATAACATGGCCAGGGAACTACAGTACAGTATAAAACCAGTTCTACTAAATGTTCACATCACATTATCACATTACCATTCTATATTCACAACGCCTTGCGTTGTGAGGTGTTGTGAGCTTGTAGTTCTGCTATTTTCACAACATTTATCTGTGGAACCGAGTCAACTCCACTCAAAAAAATGTTTTATTTATAGATCACATTTCAAATGACCGAAGCCAACCAATGTGCTATACAACACAGCAGGAGAAAACAACAAACACATAATAGGATATACAACAAATACAAAACGCACAGTCAGTGGTCAAGGATCTGATTAGCTGTGCTCAAAAGCCACAGAAAAGAAATACGTCTTCAATAATAAAAAAAAATCTATGAACTGAGAGGCTCTAATATTAAAGTAATACTAGGTAACTTTTTCAATAAAACTAAAGTTAAATTGTATATCTTTTGTGAGTGGCAAATGTTTCACAACACCCACTCCATGAATTTCACCCCCGAAAGCCTTTATTTATATATTTTCTATTGAACGCTGTCGGGGTGGACTTTCCCGCGAAAATGGCGTCATCTGGCCGGAAAATGGAAGCGGAAATGCACCGGTTTCCTGTTTGGCCAGGAACTACCGCGCCGGTTTCCTGTTTGGCCAGGAACTACCGCGCTATTAACAAAAAGGAAACTCACGCTGATTTTAAGAGATTGTATGATTTGAAGAACGAAAAACAACAGCAAAAGAAGCTCAAGGTAACTAAAGCTCCACTGGCTAAGAGAAACGATCCACAGATCGTATAAAACAATTAAAAGAAGGCTTTTTGAAACGCTTCCGTCTTCCGGTGAAAACAAATGGAATTCTGGGTAACGCAGTAATAAACGAACGGCCTGCAGTGACGGTAATGACCAGCAGAGGCTGCTAAAAATCGTTTTTTTTTTATTTGCAATGTACAACTTTAAATGGCAGACTATTCCAGAGCCTCGAGGCAGCTGCAGTAAAGGCTCGATCACCATCAGACTAAATGTAACGCCTCAACTCCTACAAATCCAAGTGCTTGTCAGGGTGGGGGGGATCCCCAGTTAAAAAATATGATTATTTTAGGGGGTCACGGCCTGAAAGGTTTGAGGAACCCTTTGCTCTATGACTTACATTGAGACTGGAGTAGTAAGACAGCTCTATGACTTACATTGAGACTGGAGTAGTAAGACAGCACACCGTTGTTGCAGAGCGTTACGTACTTCTTCTTCCACTCCTTGTTGAGCGAGTTTCCACTGCGCTTCAGCAAGGGACCCTGGTGGACGTTACAGGAACAACAGAACAGCGTGAGGGGCCATGTTTTTTCTATTACTTTTTTCATTTTTGTCCCGCAGGAACCAGCTAACTCCAAAATGTTCATTTTTCAGGAAAAAAAAAAGTGGAGTTAGGAGGTTTTGTTCATCATTGATAAGAACAGCTGAATGGAAAAAAAACAGCTAACTCCACCCTCCTTTGCTGGAGTTAGCTGGTTTAGCAGAACATTTGAGGATTCAATGGAGTTAGCTGGTTTTGTCAGAAGCACTTTTTAATACTTTTCATTGGTTCAATATTTTTTTTTACCAACACACAGGCGTAAAGGGTGTTCAATGGCACTGATTTATGAAAAAAAAATGCAAAAGCGGAAAAATGGAGTTAGCTGGTTCCTGCCGGACAGCAGAGATATACAGTATATTATTTCTTTACCTACTGAATCAAGCATCTTAAAAACGTCTAGGGGTGAAACACAAAAGCCTGAGTAGACGTTAAAACGACCCCAAACATGCTTGTGTGTGAAATATCCCTTTAAGCCAGGAGTCTTCAACAGGGGGTCCGAGACCCTTAGGGGGTCCTCAGAGTTACTACAGGGGGTCCGCCAAATCTTTGTGTGATTGGGAACATAATAGCCCGAAAATAGCAGATCTTGTGAGCTTGTAGATCTGCTATTTTCGGGCAGTTGGTGTAGAGGGAAAACGAGCAGACCAAGTACGGAGCCAACGGTCAAGTTGACTAAATATTGAGGGTTTAAAAGGTTAACTGTCTAAAAATACACATTAGCATGAATCCAACTATCTATGAAATGAAAAGGTTTAATCTGCTAACACAGTTTTATACAACTAGAGGTCTGAATATGTAGTATTAGGTCCCTGCTTCATCTGTCTCTCAGCTAGGGGGTCCTTGGGCTGAAAAACGTTGAAGACCC
Organism: Gymnoscopelus microlampas; assembly: GCF_963454915.1. Classification (NCBI taxonomy): domain Eukaryota; kingdom Metazoa; phylum Chordata; class Actinopteri; order Myctophiformes; family Myctophidae; genus Gymnoscopelus; species Gymnoscopelus microlampas. The sequence goes on along the minus strand of NC_139944.1, from coordinate 53,853,960 downwards.
CTGCTTTAAGCAAAGAGAGAACAGCACTTGTTCTCTGGAAGGTGTTGAGTTAAGTTGAGTGGACCTACAGTACCTGCTTCATAGGGATGGAGCGTCCACTGCCCAGGTCACCCTTACAGTCCAGGCTCCGTCTGTTTGTGTCACTGCCTCTCCGGCCCTGTTGGCACAAAGCAGAGGAAAACAGAGCAACACGGTTAATACATGAAGCCATTATTTCACTTTATTTGATGTATTTTTTTCCCCAAAAAAACTTTCAAGAGAGAAAGTTTGAGACTGAAGTCTCTTTTACGAGTGTGAACTGGCCAAGAGAAGAGACAAATAAATGTTACACAGCTCTGCCAGTAACAACAAATACAGGACAATAACAATGACAGACATATAACAATCCGTAAAACACATCCCACTACCTACTGTAGGATGCTCAAGGAAAAAAACTGTACAATGCAATCTAAAAAGTGACCAATATAAAGCTAAGAGCAACAAACATTTGCTGCACATCAAACATCAAAGCAGGAACACTGTCTGTCTGGGATGTGTGCCCATGGCAATCCTTTTAAAACTCACTAGAGGAATCACAGAAGCCAATTTGAGTCTGCTCTGCAGGTCATTCCACGACCAGGGCCCAAATACACAAGGCCTTTTTTTTCCAGCCTCAGATTTTGATCTGAGATTGAGAGAAAGATCTATAGCATCGGAAAGCTCTACACAAATGTAACATGTTTTAACATGTTTGGACTCAATAAAGCATTGGTTCTCAAAGTGGGGTCCGGGGACCCCCAGGGGTCCTTGGGGAGGCTCCAGGGGGTCCCCAGCAAAATGTGTGAACTCATTCCCTGCCTAGGACGTAAAAACGTAATTATTTCCAATTACCAATTCTTCCTAGGACGTAAAAAACGTAATTTTGAAACAACTTTGATTTTAAAAGATCTCACGTTCCTTCATCTCTCGCAGTGACACATTTCATTGTAGCACACCCGGATACGGAAAAACGTCAAATCGAAGATTTTCGGTTCCGTCCGCTTCCTGTTTAGGTCCCCCTCTAAAACGGTATTTTCTTGGCTTCGTTTTTCTCCCCGGTGTAACGCTGTTTAGAAACGCTTTTTAGAAACGCTTTTTAGAAACTGCTACTACTTCAAAATGGAATGTCGCCGATTGAAAATGTCTTCTCTGGGCCACTCACACAACTACCCTGTGTGTCTACAAACAGTTGAACACGCGATCATAAGGGATTTAGCGAGGTCTGTGGCGAGGTGAAAAAAGTAAGTGATTCGACCGTTCACATGGCGATACATGGGGTTTTTACACTGGGCTGAAGGAGAGAGACTCCGCCTCGGTCGGAGTGTTTGTTGTCTGAGCGACGTGCACGACTCGCCTGTGTGTTTAGAAACGATTGGACTTGCGATCATAATAAAAAATTAAAAAAAAGAGATTTTTTTAAAGTTATAAAAAACGCTAAATCGCTGGCAGTGGGCAAACACAGCCAGAAATAAGTCTGGCAGGGAATGAGTTAATATGGCATCACAATAATTTTGACCACTTTAACCTTTTATACTTTGGCTATTCAAAAACAGCAGATATACAAGCTTGTAGATCTGCTATTTTTGTAAAATCTTGAACATTAGTGAACATTTTAGATTTTTATTTATTTTTTAAAGCATGCATTTTAACACAAATCTTTGCTTATGGGGGTCCCTGGCACAAGCTCTACACAAACACAGTGAGTGAAGCCGGTGAAAGAACAGAACAGTGTATATATACTGTACTATATCTACTTATAAGAACAGTGCACATACTGTGAATCTGGAGGTGCGTCTTCGAGTAGTAACACTGCGGGCAGCGGGACCCCCGGGGGTCGGGCTGTCCAGTAGCTTATCTCCTCCTCCTCCTCCTCCTCTCGCTGTCCTGCAGATCTCCTTGTGACTGATGACCGGAGTGGAGGGCAGGGAGGAGGAGTAGTCACTGCTCTGCCCTCCATTACTGGCCTGGAGGAGAGAGGAGTGATGGAACAGTACAGTAAGATAAAGTGAGAGAGAGAGACAGAGAGAGACAGAGAGAGAGAGAGAGAGAGAGAGAGACACACAGAGAGAGACAGAGAGAGAGAGAGAGAGAGAGAGAGAGAGAGTAGATTGCTCTATTGAGAAACAGCACAGGCAGCATCATCCGGATGCAGAATTCTCCATCATGTCTTACAACTCCATTTAGACAATTCTTACACTGGAGGACAGAAGGAGAAGGAAGGAGTGAAAAGGTGAGAGCTGATAGGTCGACTTTACTAATGCAGATCAAACTGAGGGTCCCATTAACCCATTAAGACCGGGAAAGCATCTGTGTCATTTTAAGATTTATTTGGCTGTTCAAAAATAGCAGATCTACAAGCTCATAGCGCGGCACCGAGTGCCACGCTATGAGCTTGTAGATCTGCTATTTTTGCGTTCCGCACCGGCGGGGCGAGTGGTCCGACCGCTATAGGGGAGAGAGTTCTGCTCCAAAAAATGGGGGGCGAACGTGTTTTTGGGCGAACGTTTCGGTTACCGGACCGGCCCGACCGAAGGATGGACGGACAGACCAGACCCATAGAGAGAGAGAGTTATGACACGCAAAGCGGGCTATGGGCTGTAGTTCCAAACATTGGAACTATCTCATTGAGATAGACAGAGCATTTGCGCATTCCATTCTTACGATGGGAGTCAACGCTAGAGTCAGAACTCTCATATTAGATCACGCTGGGACAGACACACATACAGACAGATGATTGACTAATTGATTGATTGATTGATTGATTGATTGATTGGTTACCTGACCAGGAAAGACTCCGGACACGGGGGTGGAGCCTCCAGAGTGACTGGGGGAGTTGGGCAGTGACTTACAGGCGGCCAGGAGAGCCGCTTGCTTCTTGGCGGTCAGGATCTTCTGAGCAGCTGTTAGTGTGGAGAGAAAACACAACACTATGTCATAAAAACAATGTATCGTCTCTGTCGGGTGGAAACCTCATTATGTCACAAAACTGTTACTTTTTTCAGGATTTCAAGTTCAAAAACATCAAAAGCAGCAGATCTACAAGCAAAAAAAAAAAGATATATAAGCCTATCCTTACATAAGACAACAGCATCTCAGTTCTGGCGAGAATATGCATTTCATGTGGAGAGCTGATCCACATGAAAAAATAAAGTATAAAATGTTTTAATGATTACTGTACCGTCAGTGAAGACTCTGTTGACGTTCAATCCATACGTAGCACAGGTCTCATAGTAGGTACAGCGACGGACGTCTGAACACAGCTGTCTGGCTCTGGCGTCGTCAATGACCCGATGGTTACAACTGCTGATCTTATCTATATGATAATACATCAGATATACAAGACCTTTACTCAACTTATCTACATGATAATACATACAGAGAGATGAGATCAGATATACAAGACCTTTACTGATCAGATCTACATAATAATACATACAGAGAGATGAGATCAGTTGAGATCGGATAAGATCTTTACTGATCCCGCAAAGGGACATTCCAGTCGCCAAAAGGCAGCACAGGAGTTAAGATACAGTTACAGGCAAATTATTTGTCATTGTCTTTTCTTGTTCTATATGTTAGAGTTGTTTATACTCTGATGTGTTTATCATGTTACTAAAAATTACAATAAAAAAAAGTATAAAAAAAAAAAGATACAGTTACAGGCAGGTCTGGAATTTCATTGTTTTAAGTAGTGGTTTTCAACCTTTTTCATATCAAGGTCCATTATTTATTCAGCATTTGAGCCACGGAACCACCGTTTGGATGAGATTTAGACTCTCAGACCCAAGACTTAGAATATTTTGTTGTTGTTGGATAAGATTTTGTCCTCTGTTGGTACCATAGAAGAGATAACAGGCCAATGTTGACAATTCTTTAAATAAGTAATGCAGATGTTTAACAATAATTTAACTCTTGAGAGCGTGAAATGATTTTACCCTCAGATCTACTCAAATAAGGGTCCATTTGGTTACCAACTCTCCATCATTTAGCTGGGGACCACCTGGAACCCCCTCAAGGACCACTGGTTGAGAACCACTGTTTTTAGGGGCAACACCACCTTTGGTGTAGTCCATTTTCTGAGGCCAGGGGCAGCAAGGCCATCAAATATTTCTTATTAATTGAATTTAAGGGTTAAGAATGATTTTATTCTAAATACACAGTATAACTATTAGCTAAATAAATACATAAAATAAATAGCCGTTCATTACTATTATTGTGTAATCTGTACCTCTGTACTTTTTGCAAACTGTTAATAAAGTGTTGGTGTATATAATGTTTTGAAGGGCATACGGCCCAAAACAAGGGGCATGAAATCCCTGCCCTGGGTTTACAGGGCAAGAAAAGTACTCTAGATACAGCAGGGAAAAAGACATCCCACTCAGCGAAAATAAAGTATTCAGATACAAAGAATGCATATTTGTGCAAAAAAAGGGTTTTCAAAGAAGTAGTGCTTAACTCCCACATGGTGTGGACTGCAGACTGCAGACTTGCAAAGAAAAGAATTCCAAGGCACTCACGTCTTTGATGAAAAAATATAGGATTTATTTATTTTTGAGCAAGTCAACAAATTATGATCAACGCGTATCGACCTGGAACGGTGGTTCTCAAAGTGGGGTCGGGGGACCGCCAGGATAACTTGAGGGGGTCCCCAGCATAATTGATAGTCGATATAGCATCCAAATCAGTTTGACCACTTTAAACCCATTGAGGCCTAAGGTTCCGATTCTGCAAAATGTCTTCTAAACAGTTTTTCTGAAAAACGTATGTTTCTGTATCAGTGGTTTTCAAACTTTTTCATGTCAAGGACCCCTGAAATGATATGAATTTGGCCGCGGACCCCCATCTCAAAATATTTTGTTCCAGGGACCCCCAGAAGCAAAGATTTGAGTTAATGTTTGCTTTAAAAGAATATATATTTATATTCAAAGATTTGCACACATTTTCTCGATTTAAAAAAAATAGCAGATCTACAAGCTCGTAGCGCGGCAGCCAAAGTGTGAAATAATGCTTTTTAGCTCAAATATAAAAAGTGACACTTCTTACAAGCTCACAGCGCAACGCGATGAGGTGTGTGAGCTTGCTAGAGCTGCTATTTTCAAAAAATATTGAACAAATTTGAATACCGGTACATTTTTTCATACAAATCTTGCATGTGGGTCCCTGTCACACAATGTTTTCAGATGGGGGTGTCTGCTGGGGGTGTCTGCGGTCAAATACATAATTGATTTGGGTGTACTTCCTTTGACATTAAAAAGTTTGAGAACCACTGACCTAGAAGGTCTTCGTCAGGGTCTGTCTCAACATCAGTCACACTTAAATACAGCCATGGCTGATGTTCCAATCATGTCCGTACGTCATTAAGTCATCGTGTCATTTGAATAACTGTTCAAGTGAGCACAGATGATGCCCAAATAAATCAAAAAAGGAAGATGCATGTTTGTGTATTAGTGATGTCAAGGTATATCTTACCTTGAGTCCCGACCACGATGAAAGGGATCTCGGCGATGGTGCGGTGAACACTCAGCTGGTTGTAGTTCCGGTAAACCTCCTGGAAGCTGGCCTCGTTCTCCAGACTGAACACCAGGATGACCGCGTCCACCCAGCCCGCCAACTGAGGAGGAGGGGGAGGGGTTTAGAAGAAGATAATGATGACCACTCCATTGTAAGAATACTATGAATGGCACTATAGACTGTAGGTGGACCTGTAGGTCATACGAAAAAAAGGTTCCCTGGATTCCTTGGATCATGATGACGCAACTCCCCATTTGTGCCAACAGACACACTTTTTTGCTACTATTCCTACAAACACTCTAGTCTAGTCTATAGCAATTATTACTATCAGAACATAAGAGCTATATTTAACACTTATAATTTCACAAAAGAAAATCCCGTACTGCACCTTTAATGCAACATTATTCATGTTGTTAACAGACCCACCTGTACATCTGGGAGTCCCGTCTCTTCCCGGATAATTAACAGATGGCTCTGACCGTCGATCAGCACCTCCTTCATGTACTGACCCCCTGTCGCACGCGCACACACACACACACACACACACACACACACACACACACACACACACACACACACACACACACACACACACACACACACACACACACACACACACACACACACACACACACACACACACCCACACACACACACACACACAACCGTTACTGGCTGCTAGTTGACCAAGGTTGTACACACTGGGGCATTCAAAATGTAACCCTTTCAATCTGGGAACGCATCTACAAATGTCTTATACATCCGAACAGGTTTCTGAAAAACATAAGTTGCAATATCTAGTGGTGCTCAAACATTTTCATGACAAGTACCCACAAAATTAGATGCATTTGGCCACCGACCTCCATCTCAAAATATTTAGTCACAGCAGGGACCCCCCAGAAGCAAAGATTTGAGTTAAAAATGCTATGAGCTTGTATATCTGCTATTTTTGAATAGCCCAAGTATAAAATGATGGTTAAAGTGGTTCCACAGATGCGTTCCCGGTCTTAATGGGTTAACCAGGCAATAAGGCAGGAGAGAGACGTCATTAGGATACAGGATCAACAATTGAAATCGGAAGTTATGAGAGAAAACCAAAAATTAGAGGACAAAATTGGAGCTGGAACACTATAAAATTGAAGCTGACAAATTATGGAGTTCTCTCTCCTGATTGGATACAAATCGGCATCATTACATTAGATTACAGTCATTTAGCACTTCACATTTCACTAGTGGAGAAGAGATCCAGTAGAACTAAAAGACAAGTCATTTCATGTTTGGTTGCGCTCGGGTATTGCGCTCTGAAAATAGCAGATCTACAAGCTCACAACGCGTCACAGCGCGATGCGTTGTGAGCTTGTAGATCGGCTATTTTCAGCATGCAACCAAGTGAAAAATCAGCCATTACGACACCATCAAATACATTTTAGTAGACCATTTCAACTGTAGATTTAGTCGACTGTAATCTGATGATATTTAGTCGACTAAAACTAGACAACAAGTAAAACATTTCAGACAACTAAAATATGACTAAAACTAAATGGAATTTTATTCAAAAGACTATGACTAAAACTAAATCAAAATTTGCTGGCGAACTCAACACTGCTATCCTGTATCCAAATACGGTATACAGTAGCTTCCCCTTCCGCACTGTTATTGCAGGTCTTTGACTAGTAGCTATTTATATTGTATTGTCTGTTTTTCTAGGATCAATTGCATTACAACGGCCACTAAAGGGAACAGCACCTCTTGTTCTGTGTTGGTAGTTGAGTGGATGATTAGATTTACCAAGAAGCAACCGTGTTCCTAAACTCAATAACACAAAGAAGACAATGTGGAAAGATTGGAACATTTTCTGTAAAAGAAAATAAAAGACAAAAAGGACAAAGTGCAATAAGCACCCATCCTTCCTCTGTATGTGTACAGTACGTGACTCGTTTGAATGTTATAATTACATAAGTAGCTGCAGAGATCAAAGGCAAGGCCTGTCAAACAGGTGATTGATTGGTTCGGATGAAACGGCCAAGTCTCCTGCAGACATCAAGCAGGGCCTGGCTAATGTAAGCATGCTGGCACTGTGTGGCACACCCATCACCCATCATCAGTGGTACATTTACTCAAGTACTGTACTTAAGTACAATTTTGAGGTATTTGTACTTTACTTGAGTAGTTCCAATTTCCAATACTTTTACTTCTATTCCACTACATCTCAGAGGCAAATATTGTACATTTACTCCACTACAATTATTTGAAAACTTGAGTTACTTTGTAGAATTTGATTATTATTACAAAACATACATTAACCACTTCAGCCTTGTATGCATTTCGGCCATTTGAAAATAGCTGATCTACAAGCTCACAATGTGTCACAATGTGACGCAGTGTGAGCTTGTAGACCTGCTATTTTCAAAAGATTTGTGAACTTGTGAAATGGGACGTTCTACACAATGAGTACTTTCTACTTTTGCTACTTTAGGTACACTTTGATACCAATACTTTTGTACTTTTACTCAAGTCAATTTAGAATTCCTGGCTTTTACTTGTAACAGAGTATTTCTACATTGCAGTATTGATACGTTTACTTAAGTAAAACATGCGAGTATTTTTTCCACCACTGCGTGCTGGCACTGTTGCACACAAACCCATCACCCTCACAACTGACACTTCAGACACTGGAATATGTCCATGAGCAGCTGGAGTGGCAGGCTCGCTCTCGCTCTCTCTCTCTCTCTCTCTCTCTCTCTCTCGACAAAATGTTATGAATGTGATTTAGTTGTTTAGACAGATATTAGGTTCATTGTTTACCTATTGTGTCCTATAGTTTCAAATGTACAGTACAGGATGTTATTTAGATAGCATGTTGTTTACACAGATACTAGGTTCATGGTATCCAAGTATTTTTGAGGCCCTACACACACAGTTCTCATGCAGTACTACTCATTAGACCCCCCAGAAAAACTCGGGCAAAAATCCTTGATTTTGTGATGAAATATGCAGGTTTTCTATGTGATTTTATGAGGTGAACTTGCAAAAGTTTCGAAAAGTTGCAAAATATGCGGAAATGGCCTTTGACCTGTGGTGTTGGGGTCCACAGCGAGGTACTTGCATGTGTCACATGAGAGTCACATGAGAGTGTTGAGTGATTAGGTCAGATGAGGAGCTGGGGGACAGTACCTACTGTTATAGAACAATGCTAAAGCCTGTGTTTCCACATTTAAGACAATACAAAAGTCACATGATTAATCAACAGAAGGTTACGCCCACATGGGTAGACCAAACCCATATAAATAGAGTGGATGCTCACTATCAGGACAAAGTGTTCTACGCATGCATCAGTGTTACTAGTTACCAGGGTGTTATTGCTGCTTTTCCTTTGCGAGCTCCGAAAGACTGACGGTAAGAATTGACAGCGTGTTTACACAACGATAAATGTATATATTTCTGATGTGTTTTATAGTTTTGTGTGTATATTTCATGTCAGCAATTTGTAGTTGTGTTGTTGTGTTTCCTTTTCTAGGTTTATAACCTACTGGCCAAAAAGTATTGTATGTTAGTATTATAAAAACCATCAAAGACACAGGTCTGAGTTGTGTCCGCTAACTCGGTTGCTGAAATACCCTTTACATGGGAGATCTATCTATTGCATTGCAAGTGTGATTAGTAGATTAATGTAAATTGTGTGTGTGTGTGTGTGTGTGTGTGTGTGTAACCGAGAGACAAATATCAATCAATCAATAGATGAATTAATAGACGGACAAATTATTTGAACAACCTGGCAGACCGACACACTGTTTATCTGCTACAATCTCCACGGAGGCAGATTATACTATTACTGTTACTATGACTACAACCACTACATACACTACTACCACTATACTGTAACTACTAAAACTATTGATACTCATAATGTTATTGTTGTTTGTCTTCTAGTATTCCTCTGGTGTAACAGCCTCAGAGAACATTCCAGTTCAGGTGTGTGACCGGCAGACGAAATGGCTTCCCGTTTGACTGTTCAGGATAAGGAGCTTCAAAAAAGACACATCAAGGTTCAGGCCAGGAAAACAGAGGCGCTGATTAAGGAACAGTTCCAGAATCTTCGTCGGTTCCTACAGGAGGAAGAGGACGCCAGGATCGCCGCTTTGCAGGAGGAAGAGGCTCAGAAGGGTCAGGAGATGAGGGAGAGGATTGAGGGTCAGAGCGGAGAAATGGGAACCGTCTCCAATGCAATCCGAGCTGCTGAGGACCTGCTGAAAGCCGACGACCACGTCTCATTCCTGCAGAACTACACGACCACGATGGAGGGAGTCCAGCTCACCCTGCAGGACCCACCGCCGGTCCCAGGAGCGCTGATAGACGAGGCCAAATACCTGAAGAACCTGAGCTTCAAAGTCTGGGACAAGATGAAGGACATTGTCCCCTACACTCCTTTGATCCTGGACCCCAACACTGCTGATCCATGTCTCATGCTGTCTGATGATCTGACCAGTGTGAGAGGTCTGATAAGCAAGCAGCAGCTTCCTGACAACCCAGAGAGGTTTGACTGCTTCTCGTACAGAGTCCTGGCTTCTGAGGGCTTTAACTCAGGGTTTCACAGCTGGGGTGTTGAGGTTGGAGACAGTAAGCTCTTTAAAGTAGGTGTGTGTGTGGAGTCTTACAAGAGGAAGGGAAACACAGGGAGTGGAGAATGGTTTATAGGGTTAAAGGGTGACTACAGAGCAGTCTCCTCAGGGGTTAAGAAGACTGTTCTCTCAGTGAATCAGAAACTCCAGAGGATCAGTGTCCAGCTGGACTGGGACAGAGGACAGCTGTCCTTCTCTGATTATGATTCTAACACACCCCTACACACCTTCACACACACTTTCACTGAGAGACTGTTTCCATTCATTTGGAATCGTCATGGTAAGTCTATGAAGATGTTACCAGGGAAGATCTGTGTCACTCTGGAAAACGTTAGAACGTCTAGCGTCCAATAAAAGCCTAGATTGAATATATTGATCTGGTATTGATTAGGAGATCTTCATGGCAATCAGAAGGGATTGGTTTATGGCAGGTTTTTAATTATTATTGTAATTACATGTGATTATTTGTATTACAGACAGACAGACAGACAGACAGACAGACAGACAGACAGACAGACAGACAGACAGATCATGTTTTATAAACACAGCTATGGTGGACAGATAGTTAAACAGATAAAATGATTCCTGATAACATACTTTTATTTTGTAGTGTATAAACGATCAGTTTGTAATTATATTGGTATAATGGTGACATATTTGATATGATTATTACTGATAACATGTTTTATAATGTAGTGTTTGTCGTGTATGGATCAGGTTTGAATTCTATAGTTTCTATGTGACAGTGATGATGTCTGTTGATGTATTTGATCTTATTAAAGATGATGAGAGTAAAGTGAGTCACGTGTGTTTGTAACAGTCAGCATATCATGCAGCATTCAGCAGATTTATTTTAAAAGTTAAAGTACTCAATCAACCCCAGTAGTTGAGTAAAAGTATAACTACTGCTGGTCAAATATTACATGTTGAAAGTTGCTCTGCCAAATTGGTGCTTGAGGTAAAGTAAATACTTAAGTACTCAAAAGTGCATGCTTTTAAAAATACTTAAAGGATGACTTCACTTATTTAAAAATGACTTTTTTTTCCTATCGATTACACAATGAAGCCCTTGAATTCATGGAGATTGTTTTCTTTAGTTTTTTTTTTGTATTCTAACTAATGATACAACTTGAATTCCGACAACATAACTCTAGTCTACGCGACAACTTCCCAGTAACAACAACTCTCTTACACAGGTTATTATTAACAGGAAATAGGTGTAACTTAACCATAAAGTTAGAACTCCAAGGCGTGTGTGAGAGAGAGACAGAGAGAGAGACAGAGAGAGAGAGAGAGAGAGAGAGAGAGAGAGAGATTTGCAGTGATATTATAATGAACTGCGGTGTCATTGTCAACCGGTCAGGATGTCCGGAGAGATTTATATTTTACGGTCTTTGTCATAAAATATTGGTCAAAACCGGCAATTACCGGTCAACGTGACCTCTGACTCCACTACATCTCAGAGGAAAATATTGTACTTTTATTCCACTACAATTATTTGAAAACTTTAGTTACTAGTTACTTTGCAGATATAAATTATTATATTATGAAACATACATTTACCGCTTTAGCCCTATTTTATACATAGGCTATTTGAAAATAGCCGATCTACAAGCTCACAACGTGTCACGATGCGACGCGTTGGGAGCTTGTAGATCGGCTATTTTCAAACATTTTAGTACTTTTACTTTTGGTACTTTAGGTATATGTTGATGCCAATACTTTTGTACTTTTACTCAAGGAACATTTTGAAAACAAGCCTTTTACTTGTAAAAAGTGGTTAATGTATGTTTTATAATGTGTGTAAAACACCATCGCGGGAGCGTTTTTTTTTACGTCGCGCGCGAACGTAACAGTTTCAGAAAGTGAACGAGCTTGTTCACGTTCGCGGCAAATTAACTAGTTCTTTTGAACGAATCGATCATGAACGACACATCACTACTGGCTAATGTAACCATGCTGGCACTGTGGCACACCCATCACTCATCTCCAGTGGTGGAAAGTAAGTACTGTAGGGGAGAATTGCCAAGGTTGTAACATTTTTTTCCCTTTTCACTAATTTACTCGGCGATCTTTTTACCTATGTAATATTTTCAAGCAAAGGACCTACACATGTCCGCTATCATAAACCCCTTAAGGTTTTTCAATTGATAAAACAGGTCGTGAGTTATTAAACCTAAAGTGGACACTGTTCCGATGTTACATTTTAAGCGCATATGAGACTAATTGTAACAGCATGAGTTGCTAATGTAACACTGCTAAATGACAGCATTAAACAGACATTTTCAGCTTAAATCAATTACATTTAATTCAAGCAACTGTTTTACATTGTTTTTGTCGACCAAAGATGTGATAAGATAATGTATCAAAACATAAGGAATTCATTCAATCTTACCGGATGGCAGTTTGAGTGAATTCCATGGAAAAATACATTGATTACACCTAAAAAGATACGTGTTACAATCGGACCGCTCTGCGCTCCACTGCTTTGGCTTTGTTTACAGAACAGAACTAACGTGCATAGCGTGTTAAAAAATAGGTAAACTGATGAAGAACAGATACATGCAGACAACCATGTGGATTTTAGCTCAGCAACATTAAAGGAAAGATTTGTAGACGAAAGACTCAAGGTGAAATGTTTGACTTACTTTAAGATAAATCCATTTTTTTCCTGCAATAACTTTCTCTAGCCTGGATGAAAATAATATTTGTTTCCTGGGCACGTTCATTACAGCACAGGTCACATGATGTGTTGACATTATGATGGCATTGACCAATCAAAAGAGAACCTGCATGTTACAATTGACGCGCGTTACAATTGACCCGGTTCCCCCCTACATTTACTCAAGTACTGTACTTAAGTACAATTTTGAGGTATTTTTTACTTTAATGGAGTATTTCCAATTTTCAGTACTTGTACTTCTACTCCACTACATCTCAGAGAAGAATATTGTACTTTTAACTTTAGTTACTAGTTACTTTGTAGATTTTGATTATCATTACAAAACACACATTCACCACTTCAGCCCTAAGCATACTTACCTGTAGGCTATTTGAAAATAGACGATCTACAAGCTCACAACGTGTCTTTACACAGATGCTAGGTTCATGGTATCCTACTATCTTTGAGGCCCTACAGACACAGTTCTCATGCAGTACTACTTATTAGACCCCCCAGAAAAACGCAGGCAATCCTTGATTATGTGATGAAATATGCAGGGTTTTTATGTGATTTTATGCAGTGAAATTGCAGAAGTTGCGAAATATGCGGAAAATGGCAAAAAGTTGCGAAATATGCGGACCTGTTGATTGATTGATGTACTTTATTTAGTCAGACATGAGAAACAGTACATGGAAGTACAATTCACAATACAAGGTCTACTAAACGATGTGTTGGGGTCTACAGCGGGGGACTTGCATGTGTCACATGAGTCACATGAGCGTCACATGAGATATTTGATTGATTAGGTCAGATGAGTAGCTGGGGGACAGTGGCTACTGTTATAGAACAATGCTAAAGCCTGTGTTTCCACATTTAAGACAATACACAAGTCACATGATTAATCAACAGAAGGTTACGCCCACATGGGTAGACCAAACCCATATAAATAGAGTGGATGCTCACTATCAGGACAAAGTGTTCTACGCATGCATCAGTGTTACTAGTTACCAGGGTGTTATTGCTGCGTTCGTCATTTTTCCATTGCGAGCTCCGAAAGACTGAAGGTAAGAATTGACAGCGTGTTTACACGACGATAAATGTATATATTTCTGATATGTTTTATAGTTTTGTGTGTATATTTCATGTCAGCAATTTGTAGTTGTGTTGTTGTTTGTGTTTCCTTTTCTAGGTTTATAACCTACTGGCCTAAAAGTGTTAGAGCGAGTTGTGTCCGCTAACTCGGTTGCTGAAATACCCTTTACATGGGAGATCTATCTATTGCATTGCGAGTGTGATTGGTAGATTAATGTAAATTGTGTGTGTGTGTGTGTGTGTGTGTGTGTGTGTGTGTGTGTGTGTGTGTGTGTGTGTGTGTGTGTGTGTGTGTGTGTGTGTGTGTAAACTAACCGAGAGGCAAATATCAATCAATCGATAGATTAATCAATAGACAGACAAATTATTTGAACAACCTGGCAGACCGACTACTACTAAAACTATTGATACTCATAAGTTATTATTGTTGTTGTTTGTCTTCTAGTATTCCTCTGGTGTAACAGCCTCAGAGAACATTCCAGTTCAGGTGTGTGACCGGCAGACAAAATGGCTTCCCGTTTGACTGTTCAGGAGATGGAGGAGCTTAAAAAAAATGAAAATCACATCAAGGTTCAGGCCAGGAACACAGAGTCGCAGATTAAGGAACAGTTCCAGAATCTTCGTCGGTTCCTACAGAAGGAAGAGGAGGCCAGTATCGCCGCCCTGCAGGAGGAAGAGGCTCAGAAGAGTCAGGCGATGAAGGAGAGGTTTGAGGGTGTGAGCGGAGAAATGGAATCCGTCTCCAAGGCAATCCAAGCTGCTGAGGACCAGCTGAGAGCCGACGACCACGTCTCATTCCTGCAGAACTACAAGACCACGATGGAGGGAGTCCAGCTCACCCTGCAGGACCCACCGCCGGTCCCAGGAGCGCTGATAGACGAGGCCAAACACATGAAGAACCTGAGCTTCAAAGTCTGGGACAAGATGAAGGACATTGCCTCCTACACTCCTGTGATCCTGGACCCCAACACTGCTCATGCCGAACTCATGCTGTCTGATGATCTGACCAGTGTGAGACGTGTGAAAAGCAAGCAACAGCTTCCTGACAACCCAGAGAGGTTTGACTGCTTCTCGTACAGAGTCCTGGCTTCTGAGGGCTTTAACTCAATGGTTCACAGCTGGGATGTTGAGGTTGGAGACAATATGCTCTTTAAAGTAGGTGTTTGTGTGGAGTCTTACAAGAGGAAGGGACACACAGGGAGTGGAGAATGGTTTATAGGGTTATTTAAGGGTGAATACAGTGCAGTCTCTTCAGGGGTTAAGAAGACTGTTCTCTCAGTGAATCAGAAACTCCAGAGGATCAGTGTCCAGCTGGACTGGGACAGAGGACAGCTGTCCTTCTCTGATCCTGATTCTAACACACACCTACACACCTTCACACACACTTTCACTGAGAGACTGTTTCCATTCATTAATAATACTCATGATGGTGGTACGTCTCTGAAGATGTTACCCGGGAAGATCTGTGTCACTCTGGAAAACGTTAGAACGTCTAGCGTCCAATAAAAGCCTACATTGAATATATTGATCTGGTGATTAAGAGATCTCCATGGTAATCAGAAGGGATTGGTTTATGGCAGGTTATTAATTATCATTTTTAATTACATGTGATTATTTGATTAATACATCATTCAGTTTTGAATTGCTTTGGTATTATTACAGACAGACAGACAGACAGACAGACAGACAGACAGACAGACAGACAGACAGACAGACAGACAGATCATGCTTTATAAACACAGACAGGACAGATAGTTAGATAGTAACAGATAAGTAACAGATAAAATGATTCCTGATAACATACTTTTATTTTGTAGTGTATAAACGATCAGTTTGTAATTATATTGGTATAATGGTGACATGTTTGATATGATTATTACTGCTAACATGTTTTATATTGTAGTGTTTGTCATTTATGGATCAGGTTTGAATTCTATAGTTTCTATGTGACAGTGATGATGTCTGTTGATGTATTTGATCTTATTAAAGATGATGAGAGTAAAGTGAGTCACACGTGTGTTTGTAACAGTCAGCATTCAGCAGATCATACACTAGAAGATTTATTAAAATTAAAAGTACTCATTCAACCCCAGTAGTTGAGTAAAAGTATAACTACTGCTGGTCAAATATTACATGTTGAAAGTTGCTCTGTGAAATGGGTGCCTGAGGTTGTAGTATATTTCATAGATGTAAGATGACTTCACTTCACAAGTAAGCTGCAGACAGAAGAGTGTATTGTGGGTGGTTGCGGGCCTGGCCGGGTGGGGGTACAATTAGCATTGACTATTGTCTTATCTTGGAGACAGTGCGTCTATCCATTTGTCATCAAGGCTGACACCTCTCCTTTCCTGGCTCTTTACAGTTGCAAATGTGGAGAGCCAGGGGAGGTGGGGGTTCACCTTACAGGGCTGACACACCCAACACGTACCTCCTCTTATTCTCTATGTAATCACTACTATAAAAGATGGACTGAAATGTAACTAACTTTAGTGTGTGCTAGTCAGGGCCGAAGGGCCGCCTGTGTGGACCTCAGGGTCTCCATAGAAAACTGCTTGTACTCTGTTTGTTCCATGAAATAAATCCGAAGCAACGAACCTCACTACGGAGTGATGTCTCATCCATTCTTCACCATTCATTCACATCTCTGGAACATCAAACTATCTTTACAATATGGCGTTGTTGGCAATTAGTATAGTGCATTAAACCTGTAAGTCTGTGGTTTTAAGATAGCACATATGGCGCAGACGGCAGGATGGTTATCACCAAATACCACAAGGTAAAGTTAATACTTAAGTATTCAAAAGTGCATGCTTTTAAAAAATACCTAAAGGACGACTTCACTTATTTAAAAAATACTTTTCTTCCTATCAATTACCCCATGAAGCCCTTGAATTCACGGAGATTGTTTTGTTGTCGTCTCATTCCTGGGCCAATAATACAATATTTGAACTAATTGAAGTTAATATGAGACCAATCTTAACAAGAGCAAAACCATATTTAAAACATTTTTTTAATCTGAATCATCAGTGATTAACACTTTTGGAACTTGTTTTGGAGTTTACATTATTCTTTTATATAGTTTAGCATTGTTCTCCTACCACAGCGGACACAGCAAATATTGAATTATTGTCTCAGGAATGTGACAAAAACTAAAAGAATCTCCATGAATTCAAGGCTTCATGAGGAGAGTAATTGATAGTAATTATTTTTCATTTTCATAAATGCTTTTTTCTCTATTCAACTTGACACTTTTATTAACCCATTAAGACCGGGAACGCATCTGTGTCATTTTAGATTTTAACGTTGGCTATTCAAAAATAGCAGATATACAAGTTCATAACACGGCACGGCTTATAGATCTGGCACAAACACAATGGCCTAAACACTTTGGATAAGAGCGTCTCCTAAAACGTCCTAAATTGTAAATTATAAATCAGTCATTTCACGTAAATTGCAAGACAGGCGTCATGTATTGTAAACAACTCCCAGCACAGTTGCGCTTTAAACCCCGCTCCCCATCGCTGTGATTGGCTGAGGCGAGGGGGAGGGACAGGGGAGGGAGTGCTCACATTGGTAAATATGCGAGATCATCGTCTGCTTGTTATAAAAAATAATCATATTACAGCTGGGGACCCCCCACCCTGACAAGCATTTGTTGCTTCATTGTTGTTCATTTTCATAAATGCTCGGTTCCACAGATACATATTGTGAAAATAGCCCGACTACAAGCTCACAACGCCTCACGTTGCGAGGCGTTGTGAGCTTGTAAATCGGCTATTTTCACAATGTTCGCCTCTTTCTTACGTAATATCTGACAATTTGGTATTAAAAAAGGTCTTAAAAGTCATTAAGAGATTGTAACTTTAGAAATGTACTAATACCCTGTAGACCAAATACACTTATAGGCCCTCTGTATGTTGGTTTGTTTAATGTTGAGTGAAAAAACAATGTTGCACATTAAGCTAATCATTTTGTCAGCAATTTGTAGTTGTGTTGTTGTTTGTGTTTCCTTTTCTAGGTTTATAACCTACTGGCCTAAAAGTGTTAGAGCGTGTTTGTATTGTATGTTAGTATTATAAAAAACATCAAAGACACAGGTCTGAGTTGTGTCTGCTAACTCGGTTGCTGAAATACCCTTTACATGGGAGATCTATCTATTGCATTGCACGATGCATTTATAGACGGACAAATTATTTGAACAACCTGGCAGACAACCGATGTTGTTAAAACTATTAATACTCATAATGTTATTGTTGTTGTTTTGTCTTCTAGTATTCCTCTGGTGTAACAGCCTCAGAGAACATTCCAGTTCAGGTGTGTGACCGGCAGACAAAATGGCTTCCCGTTTGACTGTTCAGGAAGAGGAGCTTAAAAAAACAGAAAATCACATCGAGGTTCAGGCCAGGAACACAGAGACGCAGATTAAGGAACAGTTCCAGAATCTTCGTCGGTTCCTACAGAAGGAAGAGGAGGCAAGGATCGCCGCTCTGCAGGAGGAAGAGGCTCAGAAGATTCAGGAGATGATTGAAGGTCTGAGCAGAGAAATGGAATCCGTCTCCAATGCAATCCAAGCTGCTGAGGACCAGCTGAGAGCCGACGACATAGTGTTTTGTGTTTTGTATGATGTATTATTGTGTAATTTTTTATACTATGTTGGTGAATTGAAATCATAGGACCACAATGGAAACAAGTCCCCAGGACTTTTTTGGTGTTATCCTTTTAGCCTTAAAGATTTCATGACATTCATTTTCATTCATTTATTTATTTTTGTTTATTTGTTTTGTTTTATGACCTCAATTACACCCAAAGCCGAGGCGAGAGAAAAACCTGCCATGGATCACTGGAGTGGATTTTTCAGTTAAAATATTTTAATACACGTTTGAAGGACCATGATGAAGACTTTTAATGTGTTGTAAAACTGAATGTCATGGAACCTGTCTGACTGTACCACGTGCTGTTTACATATCTGACTAATAAAGTATTCAATCACTCAATCAATCAATCAAACACTATATGTTTATATTTGTCTTAAATGTCATCATGATTTGAGTGCGTGGGCATCTCATTTTAAATGAGCCATTGTGCTTTTATGAGCGATCCATTTTAGAGGACCTTGTATTGTGAATTGTACCTCCATGTACTGTTTCCATGTCTTTTCTAAATAAAGTATTCAATCAATCAATCAATCAATCAATCAATCAAAAAACACACTAAGTTATAGCTCCCAAACAAACAAGGGAAATGTTTCGACCATTTGGTCTTCATCATAAGGGATTATTAAACATACCATCAGGGTTCTCCAGGGCCAGGTAACTCCCAGTCATGTGTCTGTGAACCAGTGCAGATTTCCCACTACAGAGACCTCCTAACACGGCCTGTAGGGATCACACGCACACGCACGCACACACATGCACGCACGCGCAAACGCGCGCAAGCACACGCACACACGCACACACACACACACACACACACACACACACACACACACACACACACACACACACACACACACACACACACACACACACACACACACACACACACACGCATTACTATACATGTGAAGACATCAACATTTTAGGACACAATGTTATGTATGTATAAATCAGGCATAACTCTAAACCTCTAAAGTTAATCTTGAAATGTCCTATGATCTTAATCCCAACTAAACCCCAAACTGAAGCCTTGCTCTATTTCTTTTATTAACCATAAAACAACCTTTTCTCGTGTACCCCACACACACACACACACACACACACACACACACACACACACACACACACACACACACACACACACACACACACACACACACACACACACACACACACACACACACACACACACACACACACACACACACACACTATTGCAGTGGTTCTCAAACTGTGGGTCCCCAGATGATTAGCTTAAAGGAGTAGTTCACTTTCAACCTTTTTAATACCTCTACAATGAAAATAATAATAAGAGTAATAATAATAATAAGACCATTACTGTATTAAAAGTAATCAACAAACTATACTATAAAACAATTTAAAAAATGTGCCAAATATCACTATCATCTAAGATGATCTAGCTGATCTACATTCTCACGCCTAATAATACCTGCAGCGGTTCCGGTAGGACACAAAAAGAATCTCCTTTGTGTCTCCTATCGGAACCGGTCATCAAATTATTGTCTTAGGAATGTGACAAAAACAAAAAAATATCCATGAATTCAAGTCTCCATGGGGTGACTAATCCATAGAAAATACGATTTTTTGGGGGGTGAACTATCCCTTCAAAGGTTTGAGAACCACTGTTTTCTACACGAGGGTCTCCAGTCCTACCAGGTGCAGCTCCTGGACGGTCTCCAGTCTGGGGGGTGAGCAGGGCTGGGTGAACGTCCACTCCTGGCTGGTGACACATCCTCCTGGAAGGAGGAGAAAACACAAACACAGAGATAAAACACACGGCTTATCAGAGGAAGAACAGCTTGATGGTTTAAAAACAATGGTGGACTGTAAACAGAGTACGGTACATTTACTTGAGTACTGTACATACGTATACTTAAGGGGTTTCACTGTTCTTACAGAGTATACCACATCTAGCATGAGATCACCACCTACAGTACAATGTAATCGGGCGTAACGCCAGCGTGAAGTCACATCTTTATCTAATCCATTAAGACCGGGAAAGCATCTGTGTCATTTTAAGATTTATTTGGCTGTTCAAAAATAGCAGATATACAAGCTCATATATCTGCTATTTTTAGAGAAATCGTGGAAGATTTGTGCAAATCTTTGAATATATATATATGTTTTAAAGCAAACATTTTTAACTCCGATCTTCTGGGGGTCCCTGGAACAACTGGCCAAATACATATCATTTTGGTGGTCCTTGACATGGAAAAGTTGGAGCAACACTGACGTAGCAACATACTGTTAGGATTTAGAAAACAGTTTTAGATATGTATTTGGCCGCGGACACCCCATCTCAAAATGTTTTGTTCCAGGGACCCCCCAGAAGCAAAGATTTGAGTTACAAATGTTCGCTTTAAAAAATGTATATATTCAGAATTAGATTTGCACAAATTTTCAAGATTTTTCAAAAATAGCGAGGATTTAAGTGACATTTCACGGCCCAACCCAGTGCCTATAAGACCATTCTTCATTACAACTGTTGTAATACAGACTAAGAATTGATATAGTCGAATCTGATTGGCCAAATGTTGCTTATAGCCGACTGGTAGTCGAATCATGCGCAAACATTTGCATGATTCGGCTGAGAGATTGGCAGTCGAATCAGTCTGATTTCACTAAAAATCTCAGTCGAATCAGTCTGATTTGACTACAAATCTCAGTCGAATCAGTCTGATTTGACTACAAATCTCAGTCGAATCAGTCTGATTTGACTACTAAAGTATAATAAAATGTAGAGGATCATTCCATTTGGGCTGTGGGGGTGCTTAATGTCTGATTTAACATAATACACTTGCTTGGTTTCTCCCCAAAAATGATGATATATATCCTATTTTTGGCAAACCATTAGTTCATTAATATAAGAAATTAGGCCAATCTCTCAGTGAAATCATGCAAAAAAAAAAAAAAAGATTGCATGATTCGACTGAGGGATTGGCAGTCGAATCAGGCTCACTAATGGAGGTCAGGCCTATACTGTACTACTATAACGTTCAGATTCAAGGGTTAGCGTTTCCATTTGTCCTCCTGGTTCATTCTAGTTCATGTCAGTTCGTTCATGTGCCTGATTGTACCCGGAAAGAAGATTCAAATAAGAGTATTAGCGAACCAACTACTGTAGCATACACTTCCCACCCCAAGTCATTGTTTTTCATTATAAAGATGTTATATCTATACGGAGCCCCAGAGTGGCCTGCAATTGACAGAAAAAAATAATAACTTGTGGCGTATTTCGTGGCCTCGAAATACTATTTAGTGACCACAAGTTATTATTTTTTTATGTCAATGGCCACTCCAGGGCTCAATATATCTGACCGGTGCAAAAAAAAATAAACTGTTGTGTTTGTGTATGTGTGAGTTTCACAGCCGAGTCCGAGTGGGACTCAGCTTACGATAAAAAATGCATGTGTTGGAGAGGACTGGTTCCCTGAGCTGAACGCCAAGCTTTACAAAAAGAGGATCACGTTCTTAAGCTCAGGATGAAGCAAAAAAAAAGGAAAACATGCTTCAAAACTTTACTTTGCAAGGAAAGCAATAACAATCTCTCATGGAGGTGCACTATACTGTACAATATATATAATGTAGGTCTCACTCACACTTTCCACCAGAAAGTGTACTAAAAAACAATAACAGTACCTTCACCTCAGGGTCACTAAAACCCCCAAATCCCCAGAAAACAAACCATATTGAGGACATGACCTCAAGTGTCCTCAGTGCTACTGTAGATACAGTCCACAAGTCAAGACACATTTATTTATAATCCATTAAAGGTTTCATGACGTTCAGTTTTACCGCACATTAAAAGTCTTTGTCATGGTCCTTCCAACGTGTATAGAAAGTTTTAACAAAAGATTCCACTCCATTGATCCATGGCAGGTGTTTTTCTCTCATATTTCTAAAGCCTTTTCAACTGCAATGAAAAAATAAATCTTTGCCTGCGGGTGTCGCTGGTGAGGGATTTTGCCTGTCAATCATCGAGGATGAGAGTGGGCGGGATTAATCGGCTGTGACCTCACTGCCGAAGGGCCAAGCTCAGATTACTTTTCAGCCTAATTATTCAGAAAACCCCAGACCACAGAAAATCCACTGAATGTTCAAAGTTCCGATTTTTTGGATGTAATTGAGGTCATAAAACCCCCCAAAAAACATAAAAAATAAAAAAAAGTGAAAATGAATGTCATAGAACCTTTAAGACCTGAGGCCGATTCTACAAATGTCTTCTAAATCCTAACAGTTTTCTGAAAAACTTACGTTGCTATAGCCCAGGGTTACTCAAATGCAAATCTTGAAGGTCCACAAATAATTTTTTGAATAAGACAAAGGTCTGTTTATTAAAGTCGGTCAATCAAGCGAGCCAAGCTTATACAAATCGGATCCCCTCCCAACCAACCAGCCAACCAACTTAACAATACTGGGGTGCAGACTGCAGAGTATGAAAATGTCATTTTTCACTTTGACAAATATTCCCCTCCAAAGATCCTCTGTTAACAATCAGGAGAGGTATTGTGTTGTGGCACACTAAATTAAGAACACTTTTCATTATCAACCCAGACCAAAAGGACCCTAAGGAAGGAAGGAGGACAAATTGTAGTGCTGTTCTCCAGCTAAAGTTGAATAACAAACAAATCTCAGAATAAATGTAATAACTATTGCACACTGTGTCAAACACTGACTGCTTAATGAGAAAAATAGCACCTTTGGTCTGTTACCAAGACTTTAACTTTGTTAGATCTCAGAAAGAAGTAGTTTTATTTTTTCTTATCTAAAAAAAATAAAGAAACCTCAATAAAACAAAATACATCTTTTTAACAAAGAAAAATACTATTGCGTGTATAAATACTGTCCGTGGTCATGGGGCGGTCATAGCTGAGTGGTTAATGAGTCCGCCTAAGGAGCCAGAGGCCCTGGTTGCCGCAGGTTCGATTCCCGGCCAGGCCAGCATATGTGTCGATGAAATGAAATTTGTCCCTGAGCAAGACTCTTAACCCCAAATTGCTCACAGGTTCTCATTGGAAACAAGACCGCAAGGACTTTCATGAACGACCTGTTAAAAGGAATTATCCTTATCCTTATGCTTGTGTGTTAATCAGTTGCTAATTAGTTGCAGGTGTTTGTGCTACACACACACACACACACACACACATTCGGAGGGCTGCATTTGAAAACTATAATTTGCCCAGGGTCCGCAGAGAGGTGTGCCGCGGTCCGGTCATAAATAATAATAATAATAATAATAACTTGGATTTATATAGCGTCTTTCAGAAAACCAAGGACGCTTTACAGTACACGCAATATACAAATTAATTGCCAAAAGCTTGAGTAAATAAGTGTCTCTTCAGTGCGGACTTAAAGGAGTCCAGTCATGGGCCGCTATTGCGGACCTATGCTAGTATAGCCCGTATACATGGGCAACTGGCGGCCCGGGGGCCACATGCGGCCCCCACCTTCACTTAATTCGGCCCGCAGGTTAATATCGGAATAATGATATATTATTGATTTCAGCTGTTACAATTCAAAACCTGCAAACATGACCCGCTTTAATTACTTCAGTCTATATTAGTAGCTTAATGACTAGTATTACAATTCTATTGTCTTTTTTATGGCCAATGTATTTGTATTTAAGTTCATAAAGTTAACATAAGTATAACTAGATGCATTTGAAATTAAATAAAAATGTTATTTTTCAGGATTCCAATTTGAAAATAGCAAAAATAGCAGATCTACAAGCTCAAAACGCGATGCAGCGCGTTTTGAGCCCCCCCCCCCCTCTCAAAATGTGTTGTTCCAGGGACCCCCAGAAGCAAAGATGTCAGTTAAAATGTTGGCTTTAAAAAACATTATAGATATATTCAAAGATTTGCACAAATTTTCACAATGTTAAAAAAAAAAATGCAGATCTACAAGGTTGTATATCTGCTTTTTTAAAAACATAGTGGTTAAAGTGGTTACAATGATTGTGACGCTGTATTAACTACTTTAGCTGGGGACCCCCTAGGGTCCACGAACCCCACTTTAACCCATTAAGACCTGAAGCCGATTCTACAAAATAATGTCTTCTAAACAGTATTCTGAATAAGTGTCTATATCAGTGGTTCTCAAACCTTTTCATGTAAAGGACCCCCAAATATTTGGCCGCGGACCCCCATCTCAAAATGTTTTGTTCCAGGGACCCCCCAGAAGCAAAGATTTTGAGTTAAGCAGATCTACAAGCTCGTAGCGCGGCACTCGGTGCCGCGCTATGAGCTTGTAGATCTGCTATTTTTGAATAGCCAAAATGGGTTAAGAAACAATGTGATAAATATAGCTAAAATCTAAAATGACACAGATCATGCTTTCCTGGAATGGATGGGATAATAAAGCACATTTCAAAGTGTGCTACTGTAGCTATGAATCACAAATACAGAAATATTTGGATATAAACAATGTAAGACGCGTACTGTAGCGCTCAGAGGCACAAATAAACACTCAGCAATAAAAACAGCGAGAAGCATAAATAAACAGTTGAAGCAATAAAACAACCAGTGATTAATAATATCCACCACATCAGGGGGGGACCCAGAGGCTTTAGTGTATTAAATACAGTCTTGGGGTGCCACATAGTCTACACACACACACACAAAAAGAAAGGTACCGACTGGAACCGAAACTGGTTCTTCGGAGTGATGCCATAGAAGTATACTTGTATAGTGTGCAGGGACGCAGTGGGGGGTTTAGACGTATCCAGTTCCATTGGGGGGGGGGATATCACCCCCACTTCTGGGACGAAGAAAAAAGAAAAAAAGAGAAAACCTCCGACGAGTCGGTGGTTTTTCACGGGTGGAAAACGGAAAGCTCGTCCTAAAACACACTGCCCCATTTCTTTTTCCGCGGACCGAGGCTGCCGGATTAGACCCAGGGCGAGGGTGTTTTAGGACGACGGTTCTTGTTATCCATTTCTGAATGGAGAGGTGCGCGATGAGAGACGTTTCCACACATCTACACTTCATGGAGTACATTTATTTGTACCGAATTAACCGAATGAAAGTAAGAAAACCCGAAATAAAAGGGGGAAAAAAAGGCACAAAAACAAAAATTTTCGCAAAGTACGGACGGAACTCTGTCCACTTCGGTTGCAAAATGCTCTCTGCGTCCCTGATAGTGTGTACTTGTATAATAATACAAGTAAAAGCGACGCGTTGTGAGCTTGTAGATCTGCAATTTTCACTCGTTTGGGTCCCAGGCAAACGTCTGATTTCTCTTTTGGGTCTTGAGCTAAAAAGGTTGAAGTAAACTACTTCAGGGTAGTCTCACAGCTCTATTGACAGATTCCACATCCTCTGCATCACGTTCAGCAGCTTGGCCCGCAGAACTAATCGATCCACTTTTTATGATGACAAAACATGAAAGGTTAATGGAGACACTGATTGAAATTGTCTTTGATAAACCTCATATATTATGTTGGAAGCATCACACCACACACAGTGATGGGGAAAAGGGTGTAAATCAAAGTTTTTGGACGCGTTCCTAAATGCATTTTTATGACCGTCTTCAGCCTAAAAATGATGCTCAGCCGCGTGAAACTCAACGGAGAGCGGCAGAGTGAGAGAGAGAGAGAGAGAGAGAGAGAGAGAGAGAGAGAGCACGTAGACACACCGCCTCCCTCCCTCCTCCGCTCAGGGAAGAGATTAATGGCCTACGTTTTGTTCTTTGTGGTTTAAAACAATCTACATAAACTCTTGAGAGACGAGAAGGTTCTTTCGGGACCGAAACCACAATTCATGAACAGGAAAAAAAACGATATCGTCTCTGTCGGGGAGAAACCTCATATATGTCCAAAACTGTGACTTTTCAGGATTCAAATAACGAAAATATCAAAAGTATCAGATCTACAAGCTTGCGGATCTGCTACTTTTGTGTGACGCTGTAGTATATGATCAGGGCCTCCGCGCCTGTGGAACAGCCCTTCCTATCGATTTGAGATTACCGCATACCCTGGACTGAAAGGCCAGGGTACTGAAAGGTCCAGACACACGGGACGTAGAGGGGTCGTGGCCTCGTGGGATCACTGTGTGGGCGGCTTTGTAGATGATGGCGCTCAAGTGGTTCCACCAACGCTTGAAGTGGTTCAAGTGGTTAATTCAATTCCTTTCTATTTAGCAAGTAGGCGGCCATTATTTAATAAGGTCTGAACAATGTCCATTTGCTCTCTGTTCAATTTGTTCAGATGTTTCAGTTGTCTCACATGAAAGGACACGTTATTATCTCGGAGCACTTTGAGTATTCAACCATGAATAAAGTTCAATAAAGGACATTTATTATTAGATTAGTACCTTGGGAGTGCCTCTCAGAATGTGTGTGTTCTCGTCTGATTGAAACTTCAATTTGGGTTTTGTTCTATGAATTTAATTTAAAGTGAGTTACTGTAAGATTCACTTTGCAGCTTTCTTCAGAACTTCCTATGTCAGTGGTTCTCAAAGTGGGGTCCGGGGACCCCCAAGGGTGTCCTTGAAAGGGTTCCCAGAGGGTCCCCAGGTAAACTATTGATAGTTATTATTGATTTACCAAATTGACCCTTAAAAGGTCTGTAACTCTAAGAGTGTACACATGGACCATGGAAATGGACCATTATGGTTCCATTTGTACACTCTCATTGTGAGTTATGAGGGTCCGTGGTCCTAATGCATATCTCTGCTGTCGGAAACCAACTATGTTCAAAATATACACTTTTTCAGGAACTGAAAACATTACATTACATTACAATCATTTAGCAGACGCTTTTATCCAAAGCGACAATAAGTGCATTCAACATAGGTAGGGAACGAAAACTACTAATCACCAGAAGTCTTAAGTGCATTCTCATCTAAAACAAGCAACTAAGAGCATACCTAGCGCTAAGGTAAAACTGCAATAAATCAGCTACCTACTTTCTTAAACAGATGAGACAAATCATGAAAACAATCATGTTTTTAAAACAACACAACACTGCCTCATTATAAGTTGGTATGGTAACTTTATACATGGTCAAATAATTGAATGTGTTCTTATATTATCATCACTTTACCCACATACAGCTCAAGTGGAGTAAGGAGGTTTTTGACCGTTAATGTGGAGATAGTTGTTTTGTCCATCATTGATTAGAATGACCAAGTCAGACGGGGAAAAAACCTGAGTTGGAGTTACTGTAGGTGGTTTGAACGACAGTTTGGGGATCCGATGGAGTTTAGTCAGAAGACCTTTTTAATACTTTAATACTTTTTTTTATTGGTTCAATATTTGTAAAACCCACACACAGACGTAAAAAATAGAAAAACAGAGATAGGAGGTTTGCGCTCGACACTGAAGATATCAAACGGGGTCTCTTTGAAATGTAAAAGTTTAACCAGTTTTTACTCTCCAAATCCAAACCCAGAGGCAACCAGCTGTGGACACAGGGAGACATACTGTATCGTTGCTGTTGGGCAGAAGCCTCTTACGATGACAATGTGTTGTCATTGTACTGACACCGTAGACTGGCCTCCAAGTGGCTATGATAATATACTGAATGAGTAGTGCACCATAAGTACTTTTATTAGTCATATAATAATAAAAATAAACATTATTCGTACAGTATAGCACCTTTCCAAAACAAGGTTAGAGGAGCAGGCTTGTACATGGCACGATTGCCTCCGCCATTGGTGTGTGTGTGTATGTGTTTGTTTCTGTGTGCATAAATGTATACTGTATGTGTGAGTGTGCGTGTGTGTGTGTTTGATCTCAGTAAAGGCTACTGTTATTGATATATATATATAATTTATCACCAGCAGTCAATGCACAGAGGTACAGCAACAGCAGAAACTACAAGGTTTAAAACTACAAGGAAAGCTAGCTTGCCTTCCTGCTGCAGATCACACCGTCTCTCATACAATATTAAAACATTATGCGGTTTAAGAGGATATACAGGACAGTAGTCACCTTTACAGTCAAAGCCAGATTACAGGTCCTTCCTTCCAATGTTTCTCTGTGGTTCCCTAATACGTTTCCTCCTCATTGTCTGCACCATGACCACACTCCAGTCACTGAACCTCCGTCACATAATCTGAATGACTGTCTTTAAGGATGCTATTATACAGCTTGGTTACAAGTGTAAACTGCTTGCGTTCATATTTGGAAGCCCTCTGTAATGTCCATAAATCAGTTGTGAGAGGCCTGCAGATTGCAGGAATGGCCGAGCCAAGAGCTGATATAAGGCATTGGCTAACATTCTGTTCATTGTCTGTGATAATTGGCAGTCGCCACATTATGGAGGAGGCGGTGCTTCCTGTACCCGTGATCTGTATCCTGAAACACCTGTTGTTGAGTTTCACCAAGTTTGTGCGTCTACTATTGTTTGTGTTCAACAATTTCTTGTTAAATATGAACGCAGATAAAGATGTTAAATGTGTGCACGTGTGCGTGTGCGTGTGTGCATGTGTGTGTGAGTGTGTGTGTGCTACTGTATATAAATGCAACATTTATCATTTACGACGAGGAGCTAGCAGATCTAATAGCAGATCTACAAGCTCACAACGCGTGGCGATGCGACGCGTTGTGAGCTTGTAGATCTGCTATTTTCAAATAGCCTAGGTATAAAATAGGGCTAAAGTGGTTAATGTATGTTTTATAATGTAATAATGTATATCTGCAAAGTAGCTAGTAACTAAAGCTGTCAAATAATTGTAGTGGAGTAAAAGTACAATATTTGGATCAGAGATGTAGTGGAGTAGAAGTAAAAGTACTGGAAATTGGAAATACTCCAATAAAGTAAAAATACCAAAAAATTGTACTTAAGTACAGTATACTTGAGTAAATGTACTTAGTTACTTTTTACACCACTGTATTTACTGTAGAGCTATAAGCAGCGTTGTCACGCAACGAGCAGGCCAGAGTTATGATGGTTGTGATGGTAATGATCGGTGACATCACCTCGTTGTTCGCTCGGCGCTCTACGGTCAATGTTCTAATATACGTGCCGTCTGCTAAACAGAGCCGCTGGGCCCTAGAGACTCCAGATCCACTGGTAGATCCTTTAATCCAGTAAGACCGGGAGGAACGCATCGGTGTCATTTTTAACATTTTTTTTTTTTTTATTATTTCAGGAAAATGTGTGCAAATCTTTGAATGTATAATTATGTGTTTTAATGCAAACATTTTTAACTCCAATATTTGCTTCTGGCGGGGGTCCCTGGAACAACATATTTTGAGATGGGGGTCCACGGCCAAATACGTATAATTTTGGGGGTCCTCGACACGGAAAAGTTGGAGCACCACTGATATAGAAACATACTGTTAGGATTTAGAAAAACATTTTAGATATGTATTTGGCCGCGGACCCCCATCTCAAAAAGTTTTGTTCCAGGGACCCCCCCTGACTCCCCCACAAATGCGTTCCCGGTCTCAATGGGTTAATGATACAGCAGCCGAGACAAATGGAATTACATTTCTGCAACACGTGACATATTTCTCTCTGCTGTGCTTCAGCTCCACAATCTGAACATGGGACCAACAATAAAATGCCATTTTAACACTGGATTAATAATAGTGCATTTCAACACACAGTTAAACACACGATAAATAAGTGACATCACATTGCGACTGAACCAGTTTGTGGAAGAAGTATACAGTAGCTATACTCAGGGTTTTACTTTAATAAAAGTAGCAATAGTATAAAAATACTGTTACAAGTGAAGGTCCTGAATTTTGAAATTTGTCGAACCGTTTCAAAAATTGCATCGCAACGCGTTGTGACCTTTTATAACGGCTGTTTTCGAATAGCCAAGAGAGAGAGACACACACACACACACACACACACACACACACACACACACACACACACACACACACACACACACACACACACACACACACACACACACACACACACACACACACACACACACACACACACACACACACACAGAGAGGGAGAGAGAGAGAGAGAGAGAGAGAGAACCAGGTGATTTACTGTTATTGCCTGGTTTTTATTAAAAAGCCAATGCCTACGTCTCGTAGTAAAAAGTATAGCCTAGTAATTCATTAAGGACATTATAGTTGGTTGGTTCTGCACCTTTTCTGAATCAGGGCCCACTTCAAAGACTCTCCTCTATTATCAGCCCATCTACAGCAGAGACGCTTATCTCATTCCCCCCACAATAGGCACAAACATGGGGCTGAATTAATTCTGCTGTTATGCCACTAGAATATAGAATGTGGAATGCCCTACAACATTGGTTCTCAAAGTGGGGTCCGGGGACCCCCTGTAGTAACTCTGAAGACCCCCTAGGGGTCCCGGACCCCCTGTTGAAGACCCCTGGCTTAACATGTACATGTATCACTTTGGGGGGGGTTCCTTCGGGGGTCCTTGTCATGAAAAAAGGAATTGAGAACCACTGGGTCCTGGAATGTGTCTGAGGCCTAGCGGAGCGTATTACAGAAAACCTCATGTTGGCACAGAGCTGCACACGGCCTGCACTTTATATTTGCATTAACATTTTATTCACACAATATTCCTAAAACAAAGTAGAATTATTAGCTAAAGGAGAGTTAATGCATTCAATGAATAAAAACATAAGCTCCCACCCAGCACAAAGGGATTATTGATTTCAGAATGAATGAGTATTTGGCGTTAGAAAAGGGTGAATTTTTTTAATTTATTTTTTCTACCAGGCTTGTACAATTATAGAGGAAACAGTGGGAATGCATTAAAATGCAAAGGTTTGTACTAGTCTTAACCCATTCAATCCGGGAACGCATCTGTGTCATTTTAAGTTTTCTTTGGCTTTTCAAAAATAGCTGATATACAAGCTCATAGCGCTATGAGCTTGTAGATCAGCTATTTTAGAAAAAAAATCGTGAAAATGTGTGCAAATCTTTGAATATACATATATACATTTTTAACTCAAATCTTTGCCTCTGGGGGTCCCTGGAACAAATTATTTTGAGATGGGGGTCCACGGCCAGATACAAATTTGGGGTGGTCCTTGACATGAAAAGGTTTGAGAACCACTATAGCAACTATTCTTTTTAAACTGTTCGGATTTAGACGACATTTGTAGAATCCCCAGAAGCAAAGATTTGAGTTACAAACAAAAAATCGCTTTATATGTATATATATTCAAAAGAAATGTGCAGATCTACAAGCTCATAGCGTGGCACTCGGTGCCACGCTATGAGCTTGTAGATCTGCAAATTTCTTTAATAGCCCAAAGTATAAAATAATGGTAAAATCGAAAAATTGCACAGTATGCGTTCCGGGATTGAATGGGTTAAATGAACTGGATGCAGAGGGGGGAGAGGAGGGGGGAGAGGGGGGGGGGGGGGGGGGTAGCGTGGGGAACAGACGCCCCTGAACACCGGCAGAGAAGCTGTGACTCAGTATTAATAACATCCTGCCTGTGGCCCTGTCTACAACAGTCATGAAGATAAATGCACCGCGAGGCAAGAATACACAACACAATGACCTCGCTCCCTGTAGGGGCGGGGGAGTCACACAAATAACCTAGCAACTTCCTGTAGAGGTGGGGGAGTCACACAAACAACCTAGCAACTTCCTGTACTCATACAAACAACCTAGCAACTTCCTGTACGCATACAAACAACCTAGCAACTTCCTGTAGAGGCGGGGAGTCTTATAAACAGGGGTGCACATAACTGGTGCACAGGTGCGCATGCGCACCCAAAATAAATAATGCGCGGCACATTAGACGACGCGAGGCGCTTTTGCGTACCAACAGCTGGTACAGGATTTTTTTTTTTTTTTTTTGCAAAAATAAAAGCCTGGGGATCGAGGCTAGGAATTTACTTCCTGAAGCCACACTCACACAATAACGCTAAAGCACGCGTCGGCCCCATGTACAGCCATTAGGCGCAGGGGGAGGGGACGCATGCTGCACGTGATTGTGTGATTGTTGCCTCGCATCGCCTCGCCTCGCATCGCAGCACAGGGCACCAACCTTGAGGGGTTCACCAAACGGCGTGAGAAAAAAAAACGGCATTTGGAAGCAGAGCATCCTTTTTTTCTCGCACAGCCCCCCCCCCCCTCCGTTGACAAAACGGGACGGGACCATTTATTTGGTGCGCACCAAGCCACATGTCCAGGTGCTCTTCTGAGTACTAGACCTAAAAAGTTAAGTGCACCCCTGCTTATAAACAACCTAGCAACTTCCTGTAGAGGTGGGAAGTAAACAAACCAACATACAGTATAAGTGTAGGCTATACAGGGTATCGGCACATTACAGTTACAATTCAATGACTTTTAAGTCTAGACCTTTTTAATCCCTCTAAAATAAAATAAATTCTAATAATTCTGCATCAAAAGTAATCATCAAG
Source organism: Gymnoscopelus microlampas (assembly GCF_963454915.1). Lineage (NCBI taxonomy): Eukaryota > Metazoa > Chordata > Actinopteri > Myctophiformes > Myctophidae > Gymnoscopelus > Gymnoscopelus microlampas. Next base: position 53,821,057 of record NC_139944.1, on the reverse strand, counting down.
CTTTGGGCCTTGTACAGTATAGTGTCAACACGTAGGCCTGCCAAAGTATCTGGGTGAATATACACTATAATATCAACAATTAATATATGAATGAATATATTGTCTCTGTCGGGTGGAAACCTCATATGTCCAAAACTATTAACTTCAGGATTCAATTAAAAAATTAAAAAATAGCAAAAGTAGCAGATCTACAAGCTCGAAACGCGGCGCGAAGCGTCGCGTTTCGAGCTTGTAGATCTGCTACTTTTGATGCTTTGTGTGACGCTGTGGTATAATCAAATAGGGTCGTTAATTTAGGAAAAAAACCAAACAGTTAGAATATGGAGATGAGAGGTTGTACGTGGTTATACTTTGGGCCACGCCCACCCAGCCAGCGCTCCGGCGCCACACACCACATCGCTTCTCTCACGCTTTGCTGTTGCCATGGAAACTCCATTTTCCAGAGAGCCTCCTGTTATGTCTGGCTCTCTGTTCAACACACTAAATGCTCTCAATAGATACAGCCGTGTGCGTGCGTGTGTGTGCGTGTGCGTGTGCGTGTGCGTGTGCGTGTGCGTGTGCGTGTGCGTGTGTGTGTGCGTGCGTGCGTGCGTGCGTGCGTGCGTGCGTGCGTGCGTGCGTGTGTGCGTGCATGCGTGCATGTGCGTACGTGTGTGTGTGTGTGTGTGTGTGTGTGTGTGTGTGTGTACGTGCGAGAGCTAGAATGAGAGAAAAATTGAGACAGACAGGAAGAGGAAAGGACAGGAAGAGAGAGAGGGAGGGAGAGAGGGAGAGAGGATGAGAGGGAAAGAGAGAGAGAGAGAGAGAGAGAGAGGTGGATAGAGAGGGAGAGGGAGGGAGAGGGAGGGAGAGAGATAGGGAGAGAAGACAGAGACAGAGAGACAGACAGACAGACAGACAGACAGACAGACAGACAGACAGACAGACAGACAGACACAGACAGACAGACAGACAGACAGACAGACAGACAGACAGACAGACAGACAGACAGACAGACAGACAGACAGACAGAGATAGCTGATGCCCAGTTGAAACCATTTGATATGTAAAACATGTGAGGGAGTTATGAGGATGAAAAGATGGATAAAAATGTTGTCCTCCCTTAAAACTCATTTAAAAACATTCATAAAATGAATGAATGTTGACAGGGTCTGTTTTACAAGTGGGTTTGTCTTTTTTGTTTCTTGTACAGATTATGAAAATGGAGATTGTAAGCTTTCAAATGATGTCAAACATGGAAATCTGACAATAATTGTGCAGAAGATGTGCTTAGTGGAATGAGTTATGTTTATGTGTGAAGACCCCGGATAGACAAAGTTATCATTTGTAAACAGCTAATGGAGATCCTAAATAAACCAAACCAAAACACATACACTTTGAATGAATGAGTCAATCAATTAATGAATAAATAAAACCCCATTAAAAGACACCCGATTTCCTTGATTTGCCACATTTGTGTCTTGCCACACATTCTATGAGACAGATGTTAACTCAGACCTGAGGCCCATTCTAGAAAATGTCTTCTACTGTAAATCCTAACTGTTTTTTTGAAAAAAACTATGTTACTATGTCAGTGGTTCTCAAACTTTTTCATGTCAAGGACCCCCAAAATTATATGTATTTGGCCACCGACCCCCAGCTCAAAATATTTTGTTCCAGGGACCCCCAGAAGCAAAGATTTGAGTTTAAAATGTTCGCTTTAAAACAATATATATTCCAAGATTTGCACACATTTTCACGATTTCTCAAAAATATGTTTTAATAGCCAAAGTGTAAAATAATGCTTTCTAGCTCAAATGAAAAAGTGACACAGATGCATTCCAGGTCTTAATGGGTTAACTGAGACCTGAGGCCCATTCTAGAAAATGTCTTCTCAATCAGTACTTCTCAAACTTTTTTTGTGCCAAGGAGGACCCCCAAAAACCAGGGACCCCAAGAAGAGAAGAGAGATTTGTGAGTAAAATTTGTTTAAAATCCATGGCCAAATGTTACTTGCATCAAAGCAATTATGTTGTGTTTCTGCATCAAATAGAACTACACCTAGTATAAGATTCCATCAAAGTCAAGAATATTTACACGACCCTCTCTGGTATTATATCATTTTTTGTTTGAGCTGTTGGAAATAACTAGGCCAGGGGGTCTGGGACCCCTAGGGGGTCCTCAGAGTTACTACAGGGGGTCCGCCAAATCTTTATGTGATATGATTTTCTTTTTACCTTAACCACTTCAACCCTAACATCCCTTTTCTGAGGAGAACTTTAGCCAAAAATAGCCGATCTACAAGCTCACAACGCCTCGCAGCGCGAGGCGTTGTGAGCTTGTAGATCGGCTATTTTTGGCAAAGAGGTATAGGTGTAGAGGGAAAAAAGAGCAGACCAAGTAAACAAAAACAGTTTAATCTAAAACACAATTTTATACAATATAGAGGGGGGTCCCTGCTTGGTTGTTAAAGTCCAGATGGAAACAACATGACTGAAATGATTTGGATTAAACTGATTGGGAATATTTTTTTTATGAGAATCTTTTTTTTATCGTTTTGAATTAAACAAAATATCGAATTGTGGCCCCAAGAATCTGAATCGAATGGAATCGTGTGATAGCAGAAGATTCACAGACCCTACAACTCATGTCCAGTTTACTGAGTACAACAGGGTGTGAGTGGTAGCCTATAAAGCATTGACTGAATGAACTCCATCTTATAACCCATTAAGACTGGGAATGCATACTGTGTCATTTTAAGATTTATTTGGCTATTCAAAAATAGCAGATATACAAGAGTGCCGCGCTATGAGCTTGTATATCTGCTATTTCTGAAAAATCTTGCCAAAATCTTTGAATATATATAATATATATTTTTTTAAAGCAAACATTTGTAACACAAATCTCCTGCTTCTTAAGATTCTACAAATGTCTTCTAAATCCTAACAGTTTTTTGTTATATAATATCAGTGGTCCTCAAACCTTTTCATGTCAAGGACCCCCAAAATGATATGTATTTGGCCACGGACCCCCATCTCAAAATACGTTGTTCCAGGGACCCCCCAGAAGCAAAGATTTGAGTAAAAAATGTTCACTTAAAAAATGTATAATATATATATTCAAAGATTTGCAAAAATGTTCAAGATTTAAAAAAAATCAGATCTACAAGCTCATGCTGCTATTTTTTAATAGCCCAAGAAATCTTAAAATGACACACGTGCTGCCAGTCTTAATGGGATAAACTACTCCATCTCATTAACTCCATCTCATGAAGCACCGAGCAGGAAGTGGCGGCTGTTTTCTGAATCCCCCCCCACCCCTCACTCCCGCCTACTACCCCCCCCCCCCCCCCCATCTCCTGTCCCCCCCAGAAGAAGAACACAGCTCCAGTGTGTCACCCAACCTTTAATTATTCATGTCCCACTTTACTCCTGACAAATTATTCAGCGCTTACACAAATACTACATCCTCCATCACACTTCTTCCACCACATGATGCCAGAATGTATACCATTATTCACAGAGTGAGGTTTTAAATATTTCATGAAGCAACTTTTGTTTCTTTTTACCAGACATGACTTATTTTCCCGCGTTTTTGGGTAAAGGTGGTTCGTTCTGTCATGTTTATCATTATGCCGACTTCTCAGCACATAATATAATTGTACATCACAGGCTCACAGTACATTTAACCACATTAAGACAGGCACTTATATCATTATAGGACAGAGGTCTTCAACAGGGGGTCCGGGACCCCTAGGGGGTCCTCAGAGTTACTAAAGGGGGTCCGCCAAATCTTTGTGAGTTTTACATTAACCACTTCAACCAAGCATCCCTATTCTGAGGAGAACTTTAGCCAAAAATAGCAGATCTACTTATAGATCTGCTATTTTCGGCAAAGTGGTTCGGTATAGGGGGGGAAAAGAGTGAAAGTACAGAGTGAAAGGTCAGGTTTACTAAGTATTGTTTTTAGAGCATGGTTAAATGTCTGGAAATACACATGAACATGAATCCAACATGATAGTGCTGTGAAACAAGTCTATGAAGCTGCCTATGAAATCTATGAAAATAAAAAATACTTTATACAATATATAATGGGGGGGTCCCTGCTTTCTCTCTCTCTCTCTCTCAGCCAAGGGGTCCTTGGCCTGAAAACATTGAAGACCCCTGTTATAGGAAAAGAAAATCTAAATTTTTATTTATTTAGATTTTATTTTTATTATAACAGAACTACAAGCTCCCCCCAACATATGGCGCGTATTCAGTTTACATACAATGAAAGGATTATCCGCACTCTCTTCAGTTATATTCTTCATTTATGTTTTTAAATAGGTTCACAGCAGCAGCAGTCTATTCTAGAGCAGTGGTTCTCAAACTTTTTCATGTCAAGGACCCCCAAAATCATATGTATTTGGCCGCAGACCCCCATCTCAAATAGTTTGTTCCAGGGACCCCCCAGAAGCAAAGATTTGAGTTACAAATGTTTGCTTAAAATATATATATATTCAAAGATTTGCACACATTTTCTAAATGTTTCAAAAAATAGCAGATCTACAAGTTCATAGCGTGGCACTCGGTGCCGCGCTATGAGCTTGTATATCTGCTATTTTTTAATAGCCAAAGTTAAAGTGGTTAAAATGATCGTGATGCTATCTTAACACATTTTGCTGGAGACCCCCTGGAACCCCCCCCCCCCCCCCCCAAGGACCCTTGGGGGCCCCCGGATCCCACTTTGAGAACCAACGATCCAGAGAAACGGACGCGTTTCGACACGTCTGCCTTCCTCAGCGTTTCAAACTGTTCAGTGTGAAACGCTGAGGAAGGCAGACGTGCCGAAACGCGAATATAACTACTGCTAACTACTTTAAGAATACAACTGAAGAGAGTGCAGATAATCCTTTCATTGTACTGTATGTATCCTCAAGAATCTGCACCCAGTTAAAGGAGGAGTTCACCCAAAAAATGACTTTATGACCCTATGAAGCCTTGAATCCATGGATTATTTTTTGTTTTTGTGGCATTCCTAAGCTAATAATTTGATTCCCGTCTCCTACCGGCTAATGTATCCGGTAGGAGACACAAAGTAGATTATTTGTGTCTCCTACCGGAAATACACACGGTCATCAAATTATTGTCTTAGGAATGCCACAAAAACAAAAATAAATCCATGAATTCAAGGCTTCATGGGGTGTGTAATTGATAGAAAATAAGTCATTTTTTGGGTGAACTCCTCCTTTAAACTACAAGAGACTATTCCTCAAGACTCCCCTTGAGTAGAGCACGCTGCACGCCTTCTCCTGACGGTATTATCCGGTATAGGAGAGTTGCCTTCATTGTATTCAGTTTACATGTACATTTACACTCAAAAGGACCAAAATAGAAATAAGCTCTCACGCTTTTTTTTGTGTTTCTTCCTTTTGACAGCTATATGTGCAGATATAATGTTCATGTATAGTCGCTATGTATAGTCAGAAACCAACTATCTCCGTTTTTCAGCTTATACAATTTCTGCACAGCTTTTTAAAGGTGTAGTGAAATGAAAAATATGTTTTTCACACTTTTAGAGCATATCCGTGGTCATCATATGGGCATACCTAACAATAGATGCAAAAAGAAAATGAAAAAAAAAAAACATTTTTGTGTATTTTTATATCTAAAGTCCCTAAAAAGCCAATCTTAATTACTTCCTGTAAACGAAAACGTGCTGCGTGATGACATAACGCAGCCTTCATGAATATAAATGAATCTTGATTACATGCACCTGTTTGATTCCCATAGCTGCACGTTCTTCAAACACAGCTGATGTTAATTACAGAGATACTCCGTTCTCATTGAAGATGAGTGTATTACTCATTTTAAACTTCATCTGCACACTAAAATATGTATCTGAAAACATTATAGGTTAGAAATAAGCCAGGTAGTAGCAAACGTGCTTCACTGGCCGTTTCTCTCTCACTTGTAAACAAACACTAGCCGTGTTGCGCACGGCTGAAGTGATTGAGATCCAACGTCCCATAGCCTGAAGGGATGGGACCTTCTGATTGGTTTAGATCGGTTGAGCCGACGTTTCAGACTGAACCTTCAAAATAAAATGACCGAAAATGTCACTGCAGTGCATCTTTAAATCAGTGCTATCTGTGTGTGGGTTTTACAAATATTGAACCGATGAAACGTATTAAAAAGCTCTTCTGACTAAACCTCCTAACTCCATTGGATCCTCAAACTGTCCCTCAAACCAGTGGTTCTCAAACTTTTTCATGTCAAGGACCCCCAAATTGACACTTATTAGCCCGCGGACCCCCATTTGAAAACATATGCCAAGGACCCCCCTTAAGAGAAGATTTTTACGGCTCTTAGCAGTGATTCTCAACCATTTTAATTTGAAGGACCCCCAGTTTGACATGCATTAGGCTAAGGACCCCCATTTAATGGCATTTATATCTCTGGGACCCCCATTTATATTGTAAAATCTATGTTAGTGTAACTCTGAGAGTGTACAAATGGAACCAAATGCACCCGTTAGGGTCCATTTGGTTCCATTTGTACACTCTCTGAGTTACAGACCCATAAGGGCATTTGGTTCCTGACTATCCATCATTTAGCTGGGGACCCCCTGGAACTCCCTCAAGGACCCCTGGGGGTCCCCGGACCCCACTTTGAGAACCAATGCTTCAAACCATCTCCAAATTAATGGTCAAAAAGCTTCTAACTCCACTTGAGCTGTATGTGGGTAAAGTGATGATAATATAATGACACATTCAAGTATCTGACGATGTATAAAGTCGGCATACCAACTTATGATGAGGCAGTGTTGTGTTGTTTTAAAACAGGGGTCTTCAACGTTTTCAAGCCAAGGACCCCCTAGCTGAGAGAGAGATGAAGCAGGGACCCCCCCCTCTATATTGTATAAAATTGTGTTTCATATTAAACCTTTTTTGGTTTACTTGCTCTGCTCTTTTTTCCCTCTACACCTCTATACCTCTTTGCCAAAAATAGCAGATCTACAAGCTCACAACGCCTCGCAGCACGAGGCGTTGTGAGCTTGTAGATCTGCTATTTTTGGCTAAAGTTCTCCTCAGAAAAGGGATGTTAGGGTTCAAGTGGTTAAGGTAAAAAAAAAAATCATATCACACAAAGATTTGGCGGCCCCCCTGTAGTAACTCTGAGGACCCCCTAGGGGTCCCGGACCCCCTGTTGAAGACCCCTGGTTTAAAAACATGTGTTTTCTTTTTTCATTTCTTGAAAATTGTTTATATTTCGGACAATATTTCTGCCCGACAGCAGAGATATGCTCATGTTTACATAAATATTCTCTTCTGGGGGTCCCTGGCACAAACCCTTTTCAGATGGGGGTCCGCGGCAAAACACATATCAATTTGGGGGTCCTTGACATAAAAAAGATTTGAGAACCACTGCTACAGTATATATATGGCATACGATTGAGAACCCATTAAAATAAGTGTTCAATGCTCATAAATCTCATGTTATATTTCCCTGGGCGGCCTGACTGTTTGAGAGTGTAATTTATATATTTAATGCCTTTAAATCTACAACAACTTCCCTTGTGTGGTTTGTTCACGTTGACGAGGAAATGACATAATCCTCCACCATGGCACAGAGGTGTTTCTGTGTGTCATCTTTTCCCTTTGATTGAATTAAATCTCAGTCACTACTGCACTTACATCAGCTTCCACTATTGTCAATACAAGTATTCTCCCACATAAGGCCTCCAAGGATACATTAGGACATTGGTTCTCAAAGTGTGGTCCGGGGACCCCCAGGGTTACTTGAGGGGGTTCCAGGGGGTCCCCAGCTAAATGATGGATAGGAACCAAATGGACCCTTATGGGTCTGTAACTCTGAGAGAGTACAAATGGAACCAAATGGACCCGTCAGGGTCCATTTGGTTCCATTTGTACACTCTCAGAGTTAAATTAACATAAATTTTACAATATAAATTGGGGTCCCAGAGATAGAGATGCCATTAAAAGCCTAATGCATGTCAACCTGGGGGGTCCTTGAAATTAAAATGGTTGAAAATCACTGCTAGAGCCGTAAAAAAATCTTCTCTTATGGGGGTCCCTGGCATATCTTTTGAAATGGGGGTCCGCGGGCTAATAAGTGTCAATTTGGGGGTCCTTGACATGAAAAAGTTTGAGAACCACTGCATTAGGATACATTAGGACACGGTACATTGTATCCTAAAGGCACTGGTTCTCCAACTTTTCAGGCCGCAACTTGACTCGGTTCCACAGATAAACATTGTGAAAATAGCCCGAACTACAAGCTCGGCTCTACAAGCTCACAATGCCCGCATTGCAAGGCGTTGTGAGCTTGTAGATCTGCAATTTGGTATAATTTTGGTATTAAAAAGGTCTTAAAGGGACTACACCATGAATTTAAAAAAAAATATATATATTTAATATCATATTGTTTATGTCCCTCAAACGTTTTTCAAAAGGTTTGAGCCTAAATCAAGCCTCAGATATACTCATTCCAACTAACTTCTCCCTGGCTTATAAAGCACTTTCACCTGCAATACCACATTGTCCTGTTTGGCACGGGGCGCTATTTTTTTGGGGTTGGAACTGAAAAACAGGAGGAATTGTTCCCTGACGTGACGTAGGCAGGGGGACCAAATCAGTTTGGCCTGTTTTTAGACCAATTTACAGAAAACCCCAGATTTGCTGTGAAAGCCTGAGTGTTCAAACTGGGGTATTTTTGAGGATAGAAGAGAGGGAGACCAAAAACACACAAAAAAAGAAGAAAAAGTTAAAATTCATGGTGTAGTCCCTTTAAAAGTCATGTAATTGTCCCTTTATAAATGTGCAGAGACCCTGTATACACTTATACTGTATGTTGGTTTGTTTACTGTTGAGTGAGAAAACAATGTTGTACATTAAGCTAATCATCTGGGGACCCCCCCCCCCATGGGATACTTTGTATCCTAAAGGGATACAAAGTACATTATAAACACGAGGGTTCAATTTCCTGATATTGATTATTAGGCCCTTTTGGGAGCAAGGAACACTACTCCACTTAAAGGTTACTTAAGCTCTGTTAAGTGGTGGTCACTTAGAACACTGTCAACCTGGCGCATGGCGACACATTGTTGACCGTAGCTTGTAGATCAGTAGCCTGGTAAACCCTCCCTCCAGAAATCTCATTTCCATTTGATTTCAGGAGTGAGTCTGGCATGAACGCCCATTCTGCAATATTGGCTGTGGGCTGGAGTTGACTGACAACCCCTTCAGCCAATGATCGTTTTTCCCCTTCAGCCAATCAGCAGTTCATTTTTACTACCTCCAGACTATGTGACGCAACGGGACTTTTGAGACAGCCATGCCCAAAATAGGTTGCCTTATTCGGATACATGCGTGTCACTCCCCGCCCCTGCCGGGTCTCTAAATTTATATTTTTAAATAGGCTCTGTCATAATTAATTGACCACATATATGAAGTTAAACAACTAAATTCTATCCAAACAATATCTTAATAGTACATTCCGTGCCTCAAAAAAGAAGTTTGAGACCGTTTTAAAAACAAAAGTAAGAAGTGAAGGCACTCGCAGAACAACAATGGCTGCCGTTCGTCTTTTTTCGGCGTCACTCAGGCTGCACTCGGCTTCATTCGGGCTCACTCGAACTCGCCACCTGATTGGCCAACTGTCGCTGTCAATCACAGAACGATGAGCGACGACGCTGATAGGCTCGTCAGTTTGGCGTACAGAGCCAATATTGCAGAAAGGGCGTTCATGCCAGACTCACTCCTGAAATCAAATGGAAATGAGATTTCCGGAGGGAGGGTTTACCAGGCTAGTGGACCGTAGCTTGTAGATCAGCTATTTTGGAAACATTTCGAACAGGGGCTTAAGAGGTTAACTGTCCATGGTCCACAAATCAGCTGTTTAATATTTTAAAGGGGGTCTGGACTGCATGGTGGTGCCTGAGTCAGCTTTTCACACCATCATTAAATTCTTACAAATTACAAATCTTTACTCACTGCCTTCCACCCGTGGTGGAAGAAGTACTCAAGTGTTTTACTCAAGTAAAAGTATCAATACTGCAATTTAGAAATACTCTAGCTGTTACAAGTAAAAAAGGCCTGTATTCAAAATGCACTTGAGTTAAAGTACAAGTATTGGGGTCAAAACGTACTTAAAGTACCAAAAGTAAAAGCAGTTATTGTGCAGAATGTCCCATTTCACAAGTTAAAAATGTATACAAAATATTTTCAAATGGACAAAATATATAATCTAAATCTACAAAATACCTAGTAACTAAAATGTTTATATAATTGTAGTGGAGTAGAAAGTACAATATTTGCCTCTGAGATGTAGTGACTGAAGAAAGTAAAAAACACCTCAAAAAACGTAAGTACAGTACTTGAGTACATGTACTTAGTTACTTCCCACCACATGCCTTCCACCCCACCACCACTACAAGATCTTCAGATAACGTGTATTTTCTAAATCGCTCGTCCAACGTCCATGGAATCCTGCAACATTGTGACGATGACAGCCCACTGTGTCCTATTTAGCCGAATCGATATGACGTGTGTGTGTGTGTGTGTGTGTGTGTGTGTGTGTGTGTGTGTGTGTGTGTGTGTGTGTGTGTGTGTGTGTGTGTGTACAAATTACACCATTCTTTTGTTCTTCGGTTTGCTGAAGCTAATTATTATTACAGTATAGACTACCTGTCTCTTTCACTAAAATAATGCCGGTCAAGTTGAGGATCCTTAAGAGACATTTAGACCCAATTAGCCTCGTTCAACAATCACCAGTTTCACTCAAACTGTGCTGTATAAGCCTTTAAACCATTAACACCAGGAAAGCATCGGTCATTATAGATTTGAACCACTTTAACCATTATCTTATACTTTGGCTATTCAAAAGTAGCAGATCTACAAGCTCATAGAGCGGCACCGAGTGCCGCTCTATGAGACGCCTCGCAGCGCTTGTAGATCGGCTATTTTTGGCAAAGAGGTATATAGGTGTAGAGGGAAAAAAGAGTAGACCAAGTAAACCAAAAAAGGTTTAATCTGAAACACAATTTCATACAATATAGAGGGGGGGTCCCTGCTTCATCTCTCTCTCTCAGCTAGGGGGTCCTTGGCCTAAAAACGTTGAAGAGCCCTGGGTTAAGACGTACGTACAAAGATTGAGAAACGTGCCACACTGACAGTAAAAAAGCATAAACAGGCATCATGACAGAGCCCTGCGTACAGTACAGTATTTCCATTATTTGACGTGTTTATAACAACTGAGACACAGAGTCACAATATCTTTACATTTAGGCTACATCTCTTGTATTTCATACCGCCTGCGTTTGGGGAAGACGGCAGCAAGACGCAGTGTATATAATCCGAGACAAATTCCCTGCAAATGTGTTTAGCCGATAAAGTGGCTTGATGGTCTGATTCTGAGTGATTTGTACACTTATCAAACTTGTCAGCAGCATAGCCATAAAATTGTCACTATCCAATATCCTCTCTGTCGGGTGGAAACCTCATTATGTTCATACAGTAACTGTTACTTTTCACGATGCAAATTAAGAAATATCAAAGGTAGCAGATCTACTGTACATGGATCTGCAACCTTTGATGCTTTTGTGTCTAACGCTGTAGTGTGATCAAGTATAGGGCGTTCATTTATGAAAAAACACAAAAGGTTAGAATATGGAGATAGGAGTTTTGTACCCCACAGCGACAATATTAACCCATTAACTCATGCACTGCCACTGACGTAATTGACGTAATTAACCAATACTGCCACTGACGTAAAAAAAGTTTTTGTTTTTTTTATTATTATTTTTTTTTCCAAATTTGACCCAAAGACCAAGGAGATATGATTTTTCGAAGATCTAGACTCCCATCCACTTCCTTGTTAACTTAAAACTTAAAAAGTCTGTATCTCGGCTCCTGAGTACTTTTTTTTTCAATGAAAAATCTCTGGCAGTGGGCAAACGCGGAAAGCAATAATTGTGGCAGTGAATGCGTTAAAACCTGAGGCCGATTCTAAAAAAAAAAAGTAAATTATTATTGTTTTACATAAAAAATATAAAAATATAAAAAAATATTGAAAAAAATGTATATATAAAAATATGTTGTTCCAAAGATCCCCAGATGCAAAGATTTGAGCTACAAATGTTCGCTTTAAAAAATATATATATATTCAAAGATTTGCACAAATGTTAACGATTTTTGAATAGCCAAAGAAATCTTAAAATGACATGGCTGCGTTCCCGCCGGTCTAAATGTATTAAACTCCATTCCTCTCAGAGTCAGACATTAGCTCAGTAGTTAATACCTCGACTCTCAACCCGCCCGTCTCTCACCAAGCACTTGGCTCCCTCCATGCTAATTCTAACGGCTCTGTAAAAAACCTTAAGTGTCTTCTTTGACACAGCCCTTAATTTTAACAAACAAGTTAGTAGAGTTGTAAAGGGACGTTTTTATCAGCTTAGAACTACAGTATAGCCACGCCGAAACACACACACACACACACACACACACACACACACACACACACACACACACACACACACACACACACACACACACACACACACACAGACCTAGTCAGTAAGCCATGCTTTTATCACCTCTCGTTTGGACTGCTGTAATTCCCTATATATCTGGGACTGCCCCAGTCCACCGTCTCCTGTTTACAGATGGTTCAAAATGCTGCTGCTAGACTCATTACTGGAGCAAAGAAAGGAGAACATATCACCCCTGCGCTGACTGGCACGACTGCACTGGTTACCAGTAACATTTAGAATTGAGTTTAAAGCTTTGCTCCGAAGTTTTTAAAGCTCTCAACGGTCTAGCCCCCTCATATATACATTTCAAATCAGCCAATCGGTGCCTCCTGCCACTAGCATATTTAGATCAGTGGTTCTCAAACCTTTTCATGTCAAGGACCCCTAAATTAACGTGTATTTGGCCGTGGACCCCCATCTGAATAGATTATGTGCCAAGGAACCTATACAAGATTTGTGGTATTCCAACAATATTCCAACATTTTCAAAGAATGTCAAGATTTTTGGAAAATAGCCGATGCATATAGGGCCCTGGGGGTCCACGGACCCCACTTTGAGAACCACTGCATTAGACCACGGACAACCATAACTCTGAGAGTGTACAAATGGAACCAAATGGACCCGTAATGGTCCATTTGGTTCCATTTGTACACTCTCAGAGTTACAGCCACATAAGGGTCCATTTGGTTCCTAGCTATCCATCAGTTTTTACGGGGACCCCCCGGAACCCCCTCAAGGACCCCTGGGGGTCCCCGGACCCCTACTTTGAGAACCACCGACTTAGATCATCCACTCAGAAACTCCCAACAAACCTCATAACCAAAGGTGATCTCCGTGGCCACACCTATACTCTGGAATAATCTCCCATCCCACATCAAAGGGCAAGACCACTTTGGTATAGAGGTTTGGGTTGTGTAGTTATAAGAAAAATCAAAACTGGCACATCCGCTGGACGGCCAGGACCAACAGTGGATTAATATAGAACTAATAAAAGTCTGCACACTGTCATTTCTAAGAAGCTCCCAGTCAAGGCTTTATTCGTAGATTAACGTTTTGGACAAAAGGTCTTCTTCAGAAAAGACTTTCTGAAGAAGACCTTGTGTCGAAACGTTAATCTACGGATAAAGCCTTGACTGGGAGCTTCTTATAAATTATTTATGTAGTTACCTTGCCATGATGTAACTCCAAAGGTGGACAAGAAATCAAAAATAATTGCTCCATTGATTAGAAAATAAGTTCCTCATTGACTTACATTGTACAGTGAAACAGCTCTCTCAAAGTCACTCTTTTAGCACGTAAACGAACACAAACAAAGCTGATTCAGACAATATAGAACATCACCACATTTATAAAAAAATTAAAGGTAGGGTAAGTGATTTACTTTGGTTAAAATAAGTGTTAAATAGCTCTATATTGTGATAGTACTCATTGTTGCTATAGAGTGTTTGTTTAGTAAAAGGAGTCTCCCATGTCTCTCCAGCTCTTTATTAAACAGAAAATGCATTTTCAGTGCTCTCTCCTGATTGGCTTAAATGTTGTCACCTACCTGAAAATGTACATAATATTCTGTTTACTAAAGAGCTGGAGAGACCCCTGTGACCGAACAAACGCTCTGTAGCAATGATTACTATCAGAATATAGTACTTTTTAAGCTTTTTAACAAAAAAAATGTAAGAAGAATTTACAAGCTCACAATGTGTCGCAGCGTGAGCTTGTAGATCGACTATTTTCGGTGTGCTTCCATAGAAGACGTGCTGCCTTGTATGGAATCCAAATGACTGAAATATGTCGTAGTGACTGAGAGCTTTAATCCATGCGTGATCAGCTCTGTGTGGTGTGTGTGGTGTGTATGGTGTGTGTGTGTGTGTGTGTGTGTGTGTGTGTGTGTGTGTGTGTGTGTGTGTGTGTGTGTGTGTGTGTGTGTGTGTGTGTGTGTGTGTGTGTGTGTGTGTGTGTGTGTGTGTGTGTGTGTGTGTGTGTGTGTGTTTGTATTACTATACTTGCGAGTACCAAGTATAGTAGAATTTGAAGAAATATTCATAGTGAGGACCGTTCTCCTGATCCTCACAAGACAAATGGTTGTTTTATAGTTTAAAAAAAAACATTATTAGAGATACGTTTACAATTAGAAGGCACTTCTAAACCTTCAGGTTAAGATTACACATTTAGAGGTTAGGTTTAAGGATCGGAATTAAGAGTTAATCATGATTTATACTTAGTTGCGCGCCAGTGTCATGCACCGAAAAATAGCCGATCTATAAGCTCACAACGCGTCGCAGCGCGACGCGTTGTGGGCTTGTAGATCTGCTGTTTTTCGGCTTTAGGCCTACTGTTAAAAATGACAATTATTTTCTTAAATGGCATTCATAACATGGCTGTCCGAAAGCGTTGATGTCCTCACAAGTATAGTAAAACAAACGTGTGTGTGTGTGTGTGTGTGTGTGTGCTTGGTGCCTTTTAGAAGGCCTTACCTTCTTCCTCACTGGATCTCCGCTCCGCGGCCGTATAGCTGGGTGACGCGGCCGTGCTCTTGGTGAAGATCCCGCTGATGAACTTGAGCATCTTGCGGTCGCGGTGCGGAGGAGCGGCGCCTCGCTGGATGGTGGTTCCTCCGTCTTTTCCCCTGGTCTTCAGGTCATCAGACAGACACGGCAGGTCACTGTTGTCCAACGTGAGGCTCTTGCCTTTCTTCTGAGGCCTGCTGCTCGTCTGGAAGACTGCGGGAGGCTGGTGGGACATGGAGACGGTCTTGAACTTGTCCCCGACGCCCGTACCGTCCCTCGTCATCATACCTGCATGGAATAATAAAGCAATTAACAAAATGTGTTATCCTCCTTTTAGCCTTAAAGGTGTAGTGAAATGAAAAATATGTTTTTCACACTTTTAGTTATCCGTGGTCATCATATGGGCATACCTAACAATAGATGCCAAAAGAAATGAAAAAAAAACATTTTGTGTATTTTTATATCTAAAGTCCCTAAAAAGCCAATCTTAATTACTTCCTGTAAACGAAAACGTGCTGCGTGATGACATAACGCAGCCTTCATGAAAATAAATGAATCTTGATTACATGCACCTGTTTGATTCCCATAGCTGCACGTTCTTCAAACACAGCTGATTTTAATTACAGAGCTACTCCGTTTTTAATCTCATTGAAGATGAGTGTATTACTCATTTTAAACTTCATCTGCACACTAAAATATGTATCTGAAAACATTATAGGTTAGAAATAAGCCTGGTAGTAGCAAACGTGCTTCGCTGGCCATCTCTCTCTCACTTGTAAACAAACACTAGCCGTGTTGCGCAAGGCTGAAGTGATTGAGATCCAACGTCCCATAGCCTGAAGGGATGGGACCTTCTGATTGGTTTAGAGTCGGTTCAGCCGACGTTTCAGACTGAACCTTCAAAATAAAATAACCGAAAATGTCACTGCAGTGCGTCTGACTGTACCACGTGATGTTTACATTTCTGACTAATAAAGTATCCAATCAATCAATCAATCAATTAATCAATCAAACAAACAATCAAAACATGAAAAATTAACCCATTCAATCCGGGAACGCATCTGTGTCATACTAGATTTCTTTGGCTATTCAGAAGTAGCAGATCTACAAGCTCATAGCGCGGCAATCGAGCTTGTAGATCTGCTATTTTTTTTAAATCGTGAAAATTTGTGCTAATCTTTGAATATATATATATTTTTAAAGCCAACATTTGTAACTCAAATCTTTGCTTCTGGGGGGGGGGGGGTCCCTGGAACAAAACATTCAGAGATGGGGGTCCACGGGGCAAATAAATATCTAAAAAAAAATTCTAGATCCTAACAGTATGTTGCTATATCAGTGATGCTCCAACTTTTCCATGTCAAGGACCCCCAAAATGATATGTATTTGGCCGCGGACCCCCATCTCAAAACGTGTTGTTCCAGGGACCCCCCAGAAGCACAGATCGGAGTTAAAAATGTTTGCTTTAAAACATATATTCACACATTTTCCACGATCTAAAAACAAAAATAGCAGATATACAATCTCATAGCGGCACTCAGTACCACGCTATGAGCTTGTATATCTGCTATTTCTGAATAGCCAAATAAATGTTAAAATGACACAGATCTTAATGAATTAACAACCCTGACCTGTGAATCCCCCGCTGCTGATGGAGTGAGGCCCGGGACGGATGAGGGTCCCCCGCGCGCCGTCGCTGTCCGCCCAGGACGCCCTGTACGGCCCGGCGGTCCCGGCGGTCACTATGGGAGACTGGTTGCCCCGGTCCCTGCGGTCCAACGTCTTGGTGGGCGGTAACGAACCTGGCGGTAACCCCCCCTGACCGGGCTCTCTCCTGTCCCTAGGGCTGATGAGTCACCATTACACAATGTAAAGTTGACCATTAATTGTCACACGAATGATTGTGATTAACAATTGAATTGTGTTTTTGTGGCATTGAACATTGGAACATAATGAATACAAATTACATTTCTGTTTGTCTTTTAGGCTCTATGCACAGCAGCCACATTGTGAAGACATTCACAGGTGTTACCAATGATACTAATGAAGGCTCTGTTCCATTCTGGTCAAACAGAGTCAGGGTGCTGATATTGTGCATGTTGGCTCACTGGAAACACTCTGCTACACCAGTGGGACTGAAATTTGGGTCCAGGAACCCTCATGGTTCCGAATGGCCCCTAGCAGGTGTGTAACTCTGAGACAGGTCCATTTGGTTCCATTTGTACACTCTCAGAGTTATGGGGGTCGTGGAAATCTGAAAAAAATCTGAGAACCACTGTGCTACACTAAATGGAACAGAGCCTTCATTAGTATCATTGGTAACACCTGTGAAGGAAGTGATAATATGGCTGCTGTGCATAGAGCCTATCAAAAGATGCACTGGGCAAATATGACAAATAACTTAAATATCGTCACCTTGCTAAAATAATGGCCTATGTCTTTTTTTTTTTTGCAGAAAAAAATTAACCATAACAAACTATATGATATTTCTAAACCATTTCACCCAAAACCTTTATAGCAATATTATGAGTATTGACATAATAACGCTGTCTGTCAGTTACAGTATGTTACATAAGATGATTAAATGACTTCTCATGCTGCGTTCACACGGGCAGATACAAAGATACAGGCTACCATTCATTTGTCAATGGAAGCCAGTCGACATGAAGATACAAAGATACATCCGACGTTTGTAGATCTGCTACAAGAGATACGAATTGAAGATGAGCTGCAGGTTCAACTTCCAGATACAAAGATACAGATTGAAGTTGAGCTGCAGGTTCAACTTCCAGATACAAAGATACAAAACTGTAGCTCCGATGACGGACGCACGTACGTTTGATGACGACCACGACCGTGTTGAGCAACACAGATACAAAGCGACAGAACGACATGTATGCTGTGTCTATTTGTATCTGCCTGTGTGAACGCAGCATTAGGCCAATTTGTATTTTTACTTGGGCAATTGTAAACCTGATTTAGGCTAAATTATTAATGGAGTAAGTGACTAATGGAGTAAGTGACTAACCCTGCGTTTTAACAGCGGGCAACTCCGGGCGATGCCGGGCGATATCGCCCAAAAAGATAAAGAAAATCCATCTTTCATCGCCCCCCCGCCCACTTCGCCCGATCGCCGGCTCTCATAGACTTTCATTATATTTTTGGGCGACGTCGCCCAGAGTTGCCCGCTGTTAAAACGCAGGGTCACTCCAGACTTAGGCCATTTTTTTGGCCTACGTCACATTGTCTTTGTGACCTAGGCCATACAATGGCCTAATGGTCACCCTCTTGAGATAGGCCATTCTACTGCTGGGGTGGGAACAGCGTGATCTTCTTTTTTTTGTTTGTTCTTTGTAGCCAATTCTTTTTGTAGCCCTTTTTCTCTAGTTTTTTTTTGTCTTTAGTTGTTATGCCAATTGATTCCTCCCCATACACCTTTCTGTGTTGTCACTGCTGTCGTATCCTACTGACTCACAAATTCACAAAATTACACTTTCCTCAAAAGATTATTTTAGGAAGGTGACGATATACAAAGAAATGAGTGACATATTTTAAAAAGTTTCTACTTTACAAAAGAAAAATCACACCCAGTGTGAAGTGGGCGGTGTGTGGTCATCACAACATGACTCACTTAAAAAAAAGAATGAATGACTTTTTGTCCATACTGCTATTCATAGGGCTGCACATGTGTCATGTGTTTCGCTAGCCAATCACAGTCCTGAATTTGCAAAGTCAACCAATCACATTAGAGCTAGTGGTGATGACACTAGCTGTAATGTGATTGGCTGACTTTGCAAAAGTATAGATTTGCATTGACTGTGGAAGGGTTAGGGGTGTAGACTGCGTTGTAGACTATTGGCCAATCACGGTGCAGGATTGGTCAGTGTCCAAAACTCACTTATAGGGGGCGGTTACACCGCCCCAAAAAAGAAATAGCAGAAATAGCTGATCTACGAAGCGTATACGAATACGTGTTGTAAGCTTTAAGATGAGCTATTTCCGATTTGTTTTGGAAAATACATTGCAAAACACATTTTTCAACATGGAAAACGATTACACCATTAGACGACGATGTTTGTGTGACAGCGTCTTTACCTGTCCCACCAGCACACCGTGGCGGTGTCCCCGCCCACGCTGCCGTGGTGGGCGTGGTACGATGACCTCATCAGGAGGTCCGGCCGCTGCAGGGCCACCTGCGATGTCGGGATGGACACCGGGAGGCTGCACCTCTGCCGGCTGGCGTTCAGTTCAGCACCATCCTGCGATGACATCGAGACTGGCAGGCTGCACCGCGACCGGCCGGCGCTCAGCTCCACGCCGCCCTCGCCCCCATCGCCCTTTAGGAACAGCATGGGCGGCGGCCCGCTGTAGAGCTCCGTCTTCGGGCGCAATATTCCATCAGATGCCCGGGGTCCGCCCTCCCTACGCAACCCTCCCCCTCCCTCAGAGTAAGCTCCTCCCACAGATGCTTTTATGGGGTCTTTGACGGGTGGAGGAGGGACAAAAGACGTCTTTTTTTTACTTCTACCGACAAACGTGCCGTCTTTCAGGGCTCCTCCTCCTCCGCGAGGAGTCTGTCTCATCTGAGGCTTGTCTCTGTCCTCCTGGACGGGGGTGGAGCCAAGCTGCTTGACCTCCTGAACGTCGGGGGTGGAGCCAAGCTGCTTGACCTCCTGGACGGGGGTGGAGCCAAGCTGCTTGACCTCCTGGACGTCGGGGGTGGAGCCAAGCTGCTTGACCTCCTGAACGGGGGTGGAGCCAAGCTGCTTGACCTCCTGGACGGGGGTGGAGCCAAGCTGCTTGACCTCCTGGACGGGGGTGGAGCCAAGCTGCTCGACCTCCTGGACGGGGGTGGAGCCAAGCTGCTTGACCTCCTGAACGTCGGGGGTGGAGCCAAGCTGCTTGACCTCCTGCACCTGTTGCTCCTCTGCCCTCAGCGCCATGGTGGGTTCTCCTGCCATCACCTCCTCCCCGGGTGTAGCTCCTCCCATCACCTCCTCCCCGGGTGTAGCTCCTCCCAAAACCTCATCCCCGTGTGTAGCTCCCCCCAACACCTCCTCCCCGTGTGTAGCTCCCCCCAACACCTCCTCCCCGTGTGTAGCTCCCCCCAACACCTCCTCCCCAACGTGTGTAGCTCCTCCCAACACCTCCTCCCCAACACGTGTAGCTCCTCCCACCACATCTTCCACGTGTGCAGCAGGTATCTCCTCCTTTTCAGCATGTATGTCCTCAGGACCACCCTCATCCTCTCTCCCCGGGGAGAGAGCGGTGGTGGGGGTGGTGGGGGTCTCCTCCTGTGGCCGGTCGTGGTGGTGGTGGTGGTCCCCCGGCGGACCCCCCTCCTCCTCCTCCTCCTCGTCGGACAGGGCCTCCACCTTCACCAGGGTGAGGGAGATGAGGTAGGTGGTGGTGCGTTTCTGTAGGTTGCTCATGGTGGCGGCGGAGCGGCAGCGGCACGACGACGTTTCGGCTACAGCGACGGCTGCTCGATCCCGGACCACCGGCCAGAAGAAGAAGAAGACCCCCAGCGGCCGCAGCAGACCCTGATGACCACAGCCGCCATGGTGAAGTGGGAAGAAGAAGGAAAGCTGAAGGGGGAGAAAAATGGAAAAGGGACTGTTGATTTTGACAGCAAATTTTTGTCATAGTCTTTTGAATACAATTCTGTTTAGTTTCAGTCATATTTTAGTCATCAAGAGCCAGTTCCACCATCTCACACTATAGATCAAACTTAGCCTAGTTATAGCTTAAATCAGGGGTCTTCACCGTTTTCAGGCCAAGGACCCCCTAGCTGAGAGAGAGATGAAGCAGGGACCCCCTACTCTACATTGTATAAAATTGTGTTTCAGATTAAAGTTTTTTTTTTACTTAGTCTGCTCTTTTTTCCCTCTACACCTATAGCCTCTTTGCCAAAAATAGCAGATCTACAAGCTCTCAACGCCTCGCAGCGCGAGGCGTTGAGAGCTTGAGAGCTTGTAGATCTGCTATTTTCGGCTAATGTTCCCCTCAGAAAAGGAATTTTAGGGTTCAAGTGGTTAACGTAAAAAAAACTAAATCCTATCACACAAAGATTTGGCGGACCCCCTATAGTAGCTCTGAGGACCCCCTAGGGGTCCCGGACCCCCTGTTGAAGACCCCTGGCTTAAATGGCTTTTTAAAAGCCATTTAAGCTATAAGTTTGAACTTTGTGTGAGGTGGTGCAACTGGCTCTGAAATGTTTACTTTCAGTCTAGTTTTAGTCCACTAAATATTGTAAGATTTTAGTCGACTAAATATTGTAAGATTTTAGTCGACTAAATCTACAGTTGATTTAGTCGACTAAAATCTTACAATATTTAGTCGACTAAAATGCCATCAAGGCAGGCCGTGATGGCATCGAAATGATTTTTATTTAGCTGCATGCCGAAAATAGCCGATCTACAAGCTCAGGGTGAGTCTTGAGGGTCAGTCGTTAAATGTCTGAAATGAACTATATAAAAATAAAACATTAATTCACACAACACTGGTGATAGTCAATGAAGCTATCGTATTGCAGATTAAACCTTTTCATAGATTGCACAAAGATAGTGGGGGATCCCTGCTTCATCTCTCCATCTCTCAGCTAAGGGGTCCTTGGCCTGAAAAACCTTGAAGACCCCTGCTCTGTTTGAAAATAACAGAAAACACGTCGCAGCTTGTAGATCAATATTTTAGAAAATGATGAAAAATGTTTTGCTTACAATGACATTGGCAAAAATAGGGACACCAGGTTGAACGTGTTTAAGATGCAACAGAAAAAAACATACTTTTTCAACGGTAGGCTGTTACTGCATTGGTTCTCAAAGTGGGGTCCGGGGACCCCCAGGGGTCCTTGGGGGGGTACCAGGGGGTCCCCAGCAAAATGTGTTAATATAGCGTCACAACCATTTTAACCACTTTAACCATATGTTATACTTTGGCTATTCAAAAATAGCAGATCTACAAGCTCATAGCACGGCACCGTGCTATGAGCTTGTAGATCTGCTATTTTTGAAAAATCCCTGGCACAAAATATTTTTGAGATGGGGGGGGGGGGTGTCCGCAGTCAAATACATATCATTTTGGGGGTCCTTGACATGAAAAAGTTTGAGAACCACTGCTGTAGTGGAATATGAAAAAGCAGATGCACTTATGAATCAAGGCTAGGTGGCCTACTCTCCTTTCGAATCCTCTACCGTACATTCATCTTTTTATATGCATAGTACTATGACTATACCATAGTCCAGGGGTCTTCAACAGAGGGGGTCCTCAGAGTTACTACAGGGGGCCGCCAAATCTTTGTGCGATATGATTTTTTCCCCCTTTTTTTACATTAACCATTTGAACCCTATAGCATCCCTATTCTGAGGAGAACTTTAGCCAAAAATAGCAGATCTACAAGCTCATCACGCCTCGTGAATAGGTTTGGTGTAGAGGGGATAAAAAAAGAGCGGACCGAGTACAGAGCCAAGGGTCAAGTTTACAAAGTATTGAGGGTTTAAGGGTTTCAATTTCTGAAAATACATTAACATGAATCCAACATAAATATGAAAAACATGAATCACGAACACTGATGATAGTTGCTGTCAAACAAGTCTATACGAAACTATTAAATCTGTGAAAAAGTTTCTTAAATCTGCAACACAATTGTATACAATATGTATAGTGTGGGGTCCCTGCTTCATCTCTCTCTCAGCTAAAGGGGTCCTTGGCCTGAAAAACGTTGAAGACCCCTACATACCCTATAGTATCTGAGACTCATTCATGATCATCTGCTTTGCTATTCATTCCAACACCAAGAAGAACCTTATTAGATTCTCCAGAGAATACTGATTTAGAGAGAGTCTCTAAATGAGAATACAGATGTTTCTTTATTGGGGGTCTCTAATAGAGACCCCCAATAAAGACACATCTTTATTCTGTGTCAAAGCTTGTGTCAGACTGAAATTATGCAACAGTCTCTAAATGAGGTTGGTCCTCATGTTCTCTCTCTCTCTCCATTAAAGACTGTGAACATTTAAAGTGAATGAAGCTCAGCCTCATTCAATGTGCTTCTGCTTCTTAATCCTACCTTATTATCACCGACGACAGTCTGTCCATTGTGTCCAATTCATTCAATTCAATCACATTGTTTTATCTTCCATCAGATGGAGCATCAAAGGGAATATCAGACCAGGCAGAGCGAGGGGGGGGGGCACGGAGGGGGGGGGGGGATGAAAGCAAATTAGGGTTAAAAGACTAAACCCTTTTTTAAAAAAGGGGGAGGAAAAATTAAAGGAAAATCGTTCACATGTCACGAAGCGTGTAGCCAGCAGCCATCAGCTGGATGGAGTCAGTCAGATCATCTCCCAGGCATCGACAGCATGCGATGCAAAGACGCGCTAATGTCATGCAGGAGGAATCACGTCTGAACGGCGTGAGGGGGGGTCCGCGAGGGAGGGGTCCGCGAGGAGGGGTCCGACGGTGAGGGGGTCCGTGAGCCAAGGGGGTCCGTGAGGAGGTCAGCGAAACACGCTGCAGAAACATCTGTTGTTATTCATCCTCCAGGCGGTGAGATGAAGGAGAGAGAGAGAGAGCAGCCTGCAGGGTGCATCCATAGACAGTTATAATATCATATTTATGCTGCACCGTTATGAATGAACTGTTATGAATGTGATCCATGCACCGTGCAGCAGGGATCCACTGGATCACACAGCAAACAGCCTACAGTCCTGTCTTGTCTGAGCCCGTAGCATGCCGTGTATAATGTGTATATCCCTCCTCTGTGGAGAAGCGTCTCCTCTCGGTCACCGCATCCTCTCTCTCTCTCTCCCCTCCTCAGATGTGTCTCTCACCCAGTCTATGGTCTCATCCAATGGTAGCCATGGAGCACACGACGGTCGTCTGTCTCATGACCGTCATGGATGAACTTCAAAATAGTGTTTGCACTTTCTCCGTTTAGAGTCCGTACATCTACATAAACGTTCACATTTCAAATATAAAGTGCTTACCTCATGGCCACGGATGTTGCAATTATGTACGGGTCCCTCAGAAGTACCCGTATCTTCCGTATTGTTCAATAAAAAGCATTTTAATCCGATCGGTTGCCATTTTCTCCGTATTTTCTCCATATCCTATGCTTTCAACTACGCAATCCCTATCGGTTGGGAGGTGTATTGCATTCTGATACATTATGAGAAAATGGCCACCAATCGGATTAAACATGCTTTATATTGAACAATACGGAAGATACGGGTACTTCTGAGGGGACGTATACTGTTAACATCCCTGGCCACGGCAGAAGAACTTTATATTTGAAATATAAAGGTTTATGTAGATGTACGGGCTGTAAATAGAGAGAGTGCAAACACCAGGTTGAAGTTCATCCATGACTGTCATGATATGAAAGCCATGTTTCAAGGCTAATCCAATAGGTTCTTTGCATATGACGTTCGTTCTGAGGTTCCAAACCGGCGCGTTTTTCTTTCCAGATGGAGGGCGGAGGGCTCAGGGCTCAGGGGCTCAGGGGCAGACAGAGACAACTGAACGACCACCCAACACTGCCTGCAGCAATGCAGGTCTGAGGTAGCCTTGGATCATATCATATAGGTGATTTTATTGAGTCTGACTTTTGCTTTCGAAAGCAAAAGTCAGACTCAATAAAATACATCTATGATAGATAGTCTTTATCCAAGGCTACCTATGGCAGGGCTGCCATAGGTTATTTATTTTTATTATTTTTTATTATTTCGTTTTTCAGTTATTACGCTTTTAATTAATTGAATTGCGAAGTGCTGGGTTTTTGTGAAAATATTTTTTGGATTTTCTTTATTTTAATAAAATATATTATATATTTAATATTGTTATATATCAACAAAAACATAAAACAATACTAAAACAATAATTATATTTTGTATTATTATATCTTTTTAATAACATATTAGATAGATTAGATTAACTGTTGCACCCTGACTATGATCTGCCAAATAAACTATTGAAGAAAAAGTTTTATCTTATTTATTTATTTATTATTATTTATTTAATGTTATTAAATGTATATGTTTTTATGAACGATTAAATCAATTAGTTCAGTTACTGGCACCCCTTGTATCCGTCTCCACCAGGCCGGGTTGTCTACCCAGGACTGTGTCAGTCACAATTTACAATTTAGTCATTTAGCAGACACTCTTTATCCAGGTAAACATTAAACAGTACTATACACATACATCAAATGCATAGAGACGGTGTAGTGCCTCAGTAATCTAGAATCATACTGTAGGACGTAAACCAAGAAATCATCAAGTCTAAACAGTATAATATTAAAAACTATAAGATGCCAGGTCAATAAATGAGCCCTGGCATCCAAGCAAAAATATTTTTGCTACTTTTGATACGTATATAAGAGGTCTGCCCGACAGTAAATGCAATGTGGTCCTCTGGAGAGAGTGTGGAAATATAGTGGCCCTCTACATCAGGGGTCTTCAACAGGGGGTCCGGGACCCCTAGGGGGTCCTCAGAGTTACCACAGGGGGTCCGCCAAATCTTTGTGTGATATGATTTTTTGTTTTTACATTAACCACTTGACTCCTAGCTAGCATCCCTTTTCTGAGGTGAACTTTTGCCAAAAAATAGCCGATCTACAAGCTCACAACGCCTCGCGCTGCGAGGCGTTGTGAGCTTGTAGATCGGCTATTTTTGGCAAAGAGTTATAGCTGTAGAGGGAAAAAAGAGCAGCAAAAATGTATCTGAAACACAATTTTATACAATATAGAGGGGGTCCCTGCTTCATCTCTCTCTCAGCTAGGGGGGCCTTAGCCTGAAAACGTTGAAGAGCCCTGCTCTACATCATCAAAATTGCATCACCCCTGTTATACCAGATGGTATATTGTAAATATGTATTGATGGACCCTATATGTATCCTCCTCCCACGCGCGCGCGCGCACACACACACACACACACACACACACACACACACACACACACACACACACACACACACACACACACACACACACACACACACACACACACACACACACACACACACACACACACACACACACACACACACACACACACACACACACACACACACACACACACACACACACAAACAAACAAACACACACACACTCTTTGAGTGGCAGGTACACCCACGCATCCACTCAGAGACTTCATAATTATATGTGCCCATGCAGGGACACATTAGTCATGAACTCTATACATTCAAGCACTCACCAGCACCACATGAACTCATACATACCTCAATGGAGACAAGCTGTACGTTTTTTTTGCCTTATCCTTCTGAATATGGTGGGTCAGATGTATGTTCCATGTGACATGACCAATAAAGATATCAATCAATCAATCATTTTTTTTTCAATTCAATATTTTTTTTTGTCTCAAGACACTTTACATGTAGAGCAGAGACCCGACAGTCCCACCCTGAGCAAGACATTTTGCGACAGTGGCAACGAAAAACTCCCCCTTAACTGGAAGAAACGTCAGGCAGACCCTAGGCTCTAGGGTGGGGGCCTTCTGCCTCGACCGTGTCGGGGGGAAAGAAGAGATCCATGAGAGACAGAGAGAGAAGAGAGACAGAGAGAGATACAAGTAGTAACAATAACAATAGTAGCAAATATAGTAGTGTAAGATAGTATATGATAATATAATATAGTACAACAATAATGTGTATACTATATAATGGTATAAGAATGTTAAGATAATATACAGTAGTAGTGTAGTGGTATAGTGTAATGTCAATCAGATCAGTTCATGAAGTGTGGTATTTTTCAATTATAGCCAATTGGAATGGAATATGAAAAATCAGACCGATACGTCTTGATCACAATACTCACCGATTTGTGTGAGTTTTGGACAAAATATGTAGGAGTCGTCGCAAAAAGTGTGTTTTGAAGAAAAGTCAAGATGGTGGAACATCTGGCGTGGGGAGTTTCACTTTTTGCAGAGTTGCACTTGCAGTGTAACAGTTGTACAGTTGAACCAAGGAATCCAGGGGAAAAGGGAATTATAGGCAAAAAGTAGTGGAGTGTATTTCTTGGCCTGCTGGCAGAGTGCATTAAAAGTTTGATGCTGAGCAAAAACATGATCTCTGAGGATAATATCGGAACCCCTGGGCTGATCGGGTTCATCAGGACTTCCTTGGCCCGTGATCAACCTTTACTCAAAGTTTTATACCAATCTGTTTTCAGTTTTTTTCCCCCTTACATATCCTCCTAACAGACAGAGTAACAGCGGCAGCTAATAAGAAACTCCTACTCTCTTAAACTTGAATATCTTCAAAGCCTGATCCAGCCCTATACAAGCCCTCCCGCTCACTCAGATCAGCTAACACAGGGAAGCTGTCAGAACCTTCCCTAAAACATCCAGGACAACGCTCCACACGTCCCAGACTCTTCTCCCTTCTGGCTCCCAAACTGCATGTGCACTAACTCCCCATTGAAGTCAGAACTGCAGACTCACTCCCAATATTCGGCCGTAATCTGAAGACTCACCTCTTCAGTGAGTCAGTATGTGTTTTTCCTAATTGTTTTATATATGATTGTATACACTGTAATATTATTTTTCTAATTTCATGTTTTGCTTTGCTGTCTGTTGTTTTTAATCTTGCTCTGTGCTGCACTTTGGAACTTTGTTTGGAAAGGGTGCTATACAAGGAGGGCCAAAACCTTAACGAGGAATATAACAACACCTCTTGATTTGACCAACAATAGAATAAGACATCTAACAAACACTGGACTCCAAGTGCCAAAGTGGCCAGCGAGCCCCCCCCCCCAGAACCATGAAGTTGTTTTGTAGAGACAGTATTTAAAACTTTAACCAAGCCTAAAACAGAATAGAGTTAAAAGTAACAAATTCCTCAATATTGTACTTAATTCCTCAATATTGTACTCAATAATAATTTTTGGAGTGAGTTGGGCAAGTGTGTGGAGTGAGTTGGGCAAGTGTGTGGAGTGAGTTGGGCAAGTGTGTGGAGTGAGATGTCTGGAGTGAGTTGGGCGCGATTTGGAGTGAGTTGGATTTGGAGTGAGTTGGGCGGTTACCCTATACGAATATAATTCATTATCATTATCATTCAGACTCCACCTCAGCCCTTGCCCTAGTCTTGACGACTTTGCAGGTTTATGAGGTTCAAGTGTAATTTATATAGCATGTTATTATGTAGAGACAGATGGCAGGTTAATTTGTTGACCTGGCATCCTATAGTTTGCATAGTTTCGATGTAAAGATGATTTATTTCTTGATATTTTACTGTTTAGACCAGGGGTCTTCAACAAGGGGGTCCGGGACCCCCAGGGGGTCCTCAGAATAACTACAGGGGGTCTGCCAAAATCTTTGTGTGATGGGGAACATTAGCCGAAAATAGCAGATATTTGTGGTGTTAGAATGTTTCAAAAATATTCCAAATATTCCACATTCTATTTCAAAATTAGCCTACAAGCGACCTACAAGCTCACCACGCTGCGAGCTTGTAGATCGGCTATTTTTGGAGAGTTGTTGTAGAGGGAAAAAGAAAAAGCCAACGGGCAAGTTGACTAAATATTGAGGGTTAACTGTCTGAAAATACATGTTTAAAATGAATCCAACATATTGGAACAAGTCTATATGAACCTACAGTATCTATGAAATCTAAGAAACGTTTTAATCTGCAACACAATCTAATTCAATATGTAGTGGGGGCGGTCCCTGCTTCATCTCTCTCTCAGCTAGGGGGTCCTTGGCCTGAAAAATGTTGAAGACCCCTGGATTAGACTGATGATAGGTTCTTGGTTTACCTATGATCCTAGATGACTATTTATCTATGCATTTGATGTATTACCTCGTGTTTACCTTGCTTTCTGTAAATCGCTCTGGATTAACACTAAGAGCGTCTGCTAAACGCTTATATTGTAAATTGTACAGTGGGATTCCTCAGGTTTGGATGAAATGTGTTTTTTACTGTACATAATAATGCATAAATGATTATTTTGTGATTATTAGGACAGTTTATTTATTGGTCTTTGCAGCACTGGTTCATGACAGGTTTTGCTCTTGGAATGACGGGAAAAACAACTTGGTACAAGTACACTTCACCCTCACACATCATCGTCTCTGTCGGGTGGAAATACCTCGTATGTCCTAAACCGTTACTTTTCAGGGTTCAAATTTCAAATCGACAAGCTCACAACGCCTAGCTTCGCGGCGCGTTTTTCGAACTTGTAGATCTGCTACTTTTGTCGCATTTGTGTGACGCTGTAGTATGATCAAACAGGGCGATAATTTACGGAAGAAAAAAAAGGGGGGGGGAAGTTTGAATATGGAGATAAGGGGTTTCTGCCCCGACAGCAACGATATCGTCACTGTCAGGAGGAAACATTGTATACTACGCCCCAAACCGTTACTTTTCAGGAAATGAAAAACGTTCCAATGTAGTCATTACATATTTAGTCTACTTTTAATTTGCTAAATATCTATAAAACTCAAGAGACTTGAACCACTTTCACTTTCAAATATCTTTTCAAAAGTAGCAAAACATATCCGATCTACAAGCTCACACAGCGAGTTATTTTTGAAATATGGAGATACAAGGTGTCTGCCCGACAAGAGACGATATTCGACAATTACAACATTTAAATGGTATAATGTGCACATTCTCACTATTCAAGGGTAATACCAGTTTGTTTCAGTTGGTATTTTTACTGTTATTCTTTCCTCTATGAGAGTGAATAAATCATGGGTTTGTTTCCCCATCATTGTTAACACAGACTCTTTCATCACTGCCATGGGTTTCCAGTATACAGGGACGTGCACAGATAGACTCTAGGTGGTGCTAAAGCACTTGCCCTTTGCCCTCTTGACCAGAAGTGCCCTTTTGGAAAGAAAAAATATATATATATATATATTTTTTTTCAGTTTACAGCAGGGGTCTTCAGGGGGTCCTCAGAGTTACTACAGGGGGTCCGCCAAATCTTTATGCGATATGATTTTTCTTTTTACCATAACCACTCGAAACCTAGCATCCCTTTTCTGAGGAGAACTTTAGCCAAAAATAGCCGATCTACAAGCCCACAACGCCTCGCGCTGCGAGGCGTTGTAGAGGTAAAAAAAGAGCAGACCAAGTAAACAAAAAAAAGTATAATTTACTTGAGCACCTGCCCCTCAAAATGTCTGTGCACGCCACTGGTTTGTTTCCCCATCATTGTTAACACAGACTCTTCATCACTGCCATGGGTTTCCAGTATAATATGGCAGATTTCAACTCTGCCACACAATTCAAATGTCTCTATATACTGTACATGAATACATTACATACTAAAAACCCACTGGCATAATTGCAACTGAAGACAGTGGCATACTGACCACCCCCCAAAAAAAAAGGAATACTTTCATTATGTTATAACAACAGTCTATGCGTACAAGTGTCCTCTAAAGAGATCGCATTCACCCATTCAATCCGGGGACGCACCTGTGTGTCATTTTAGATTTCTTTGGCTATTCAAAAATAGCAGATATAGCAAGCAGCAAGCCCATATAACAAGCTCATAGCACGGCACCGAGTGCCATGAGCTTGTAGATCTGCCATTTTGGAAAAATTGTGAACATTTGTGCAAATATTTGAACATTCTACAAATGTCTCCTAAATCATGTTGCTATATTAGTGGTTCTCCAACGTTTTCATGTCAAGGACCCCCAAAATGATATGTATTTTGGCCACGGACCCCCATCTCAAAATATTTAGTTCCAGGGACCACCCAAGAAGCAAAGATTTGAAAAAATATACATTCAAAGATTTGCACACATTTTCACGATTTTTTCAAAAATAGCAGATCTACAAGTGGCACTTGGTGCCGCAGCTATGAACTTGTATATCTGCTATTTTTGCATAGCCAAGGTATATAAAACATGGATACAGTGGTTTACACAGATGCGTTCCCGGTTCGAATGGGTTCAAAAGTGAAATTGACAAGACATAAAATGACACCTCATATTGATATGGTCCTTATATAGATACACTGGAGACACATAGCAGAGAGCATTCAGCTCAGATATGGCTGCTAAATGTCTTAACCACTTGAGCCCTAGGTCAGTGGTTCTCAAACTTGTTTTAATTTTCAATCCCCCCCATAACTCTGAGTGTTACAGGTTAATTTGGTTTTGTACACTCTCAGAATTACACACACCTCAAGGAACCCTGAGGGTCCCTCTCCACTTTGAGAATCACTGAACCTGGGCTAGAAGGTTTGGAAATCTTGGCCTATAATGACATGACCCGAAATAGGAGATAATGTGGTTAATAGTAACCAAAAAAAAGAAGCTCCTATCAAGGCAAAGATTAATACAGATACCAACAACACCGGTACTGCCTTTCATGATACAAACAAACAAACAAACAAGCAAATAATAATCAAATAATCAATTACGGTATTCTAAACGTTTCCAAAGTAAAAACAGAACCTTTCAGTCCATTCTTCTTTTTTTCATATTCCTTTTTTTTTATCCCAGACATCAATCAATCAAAGGAATCCATTTTGGGTGCAAAGTGTGTCTGTAAAAGGTTATATTATGTATAACGACAAATATTCCAACAGCCACGACCCAGGGTCGTTGAATCCTTTGAAAAGGCGTTAATGCCACTGAATGAATGAATGAATGAATGAATGTAGTCGCGTCTTACAAAAACACACACATTCCACGTTACGTTTGCTGACGTTTCAGCCGTTGCTCTGAGTCACTGTGTCTTCATCCTGGAAATAAGGATGTTCTAGAGAGTTGAGGGCAGAGATTCTTCTCAAAGGGTCAAAGGTCAACATTTCCTGTGGGAAAGAAAAATATTCGTTTAGAAGAGGCGGGTTTTCTACGCTTAAAAACCTCAATTAAACAATTTGAATATTGCATGTTTAGCCTGTGACGCACAATTCATTTTCCCCTAGCCTTGGGGACAAAGACATCACCATCAATTAATATGAACTACAAAAAGGTTTTGTACTGCAATTGTTTCTAATACTAAGTATTTGAAGAGTCTGTAACGTTCAAGTACGTTAAACCGTTTTAAACCCCATGCCTCTTTTTTGGTTATATGGGGGAAAATTTTGAAAGAAGAAAAAGATAATTTTCCTAAATAGTGTAAATAGCAGCAGATCTACAATCTCACAATGTGACTTTAGATCAGCTATTTACAGTATTTGTCGTAGGACAAGGTACAAAATTGTAGATCTGCTATTTTTGAAAAATCGTGATTTTTTTTGTAAATCTTTGAATATATATATATATAGAATATATATATATAGAACTTAAATCTTTGATTCTGGGGGGTCCCTAGAACTAAATATTTTGAGATGGGGGGTCCATGGCCAAATACATAATAATGTTTGGGGTCCTTGACATGAAAAAGTTTGAGAACTGAAAGTGTTTCAGAAAACCGACATTTGTGGAACCGGCCTCAGGTCTTTAATGGGTTAAAATTCACCCCATACAGTTTTTAATTTGGTTCAAATGAATGAATAATAATAACCCTTACCCGCAGTAGCTGTTCCCCCAGTTCGTTTATGTCTGGAACAAAGTCTGTGATTGGTCGAGGAAAATAAGGGGGGAAGTTTTTTCTTTTCAGCGTGACGTCGGTTGGCCACTCCTCTTCTAGTGGTAATCCAATGAGACTGAAGTGACAAAGCACACGTTACATACATGTTACCGTTACATGGAACATACACTGAATTAAGACAATTCAATGATTATTTTGTTTTGTTCAGTTTGTTTAATTGTATTGGTCATACTCACTCAAATATCTTTCCCAACTGGTCTACTTCTGATTCTCCACAGAACAAAGGTCTGAACAGAAGAGATGTTTACATGTTAATATGTTGAAGGATTAGAGCCCTATAGGCCGTGGTTTAAAAAGTAAAGCATTTGTTATAAAAAACGAATCTTGCACACACACACACACACACACACACACACACACACACACACACACACACACACACACACACACACACACACACACACACACACACACACACACACACACACACACACACACACACACACACACACACACGAGCATCTCAATGCTGCAACAAGAACCATTTAAATTAGTAGTCTCTCGCCCAGTTTTCCTTTGATTTCCTCTGTCCGCCTTCACTCTGTGCCCACACCTAATTAACACACCTGTCTGTGCGTCCTATGTGCACACAGCCTGTGCACGTCAATCAAATGCCCGCCACCCAGTGTCTAGACGTAATACTACAAACTAACCCAAATAACACGCCGACACCAAAACCTAAATAATATCTCCTACAATACGAATGGACTGGCAATGCCACGTTTGCACATGTATGGTGGACTGATTAGCATTTTGTTCATAGAACACGTCACAATGCATTGACTGAGGAAGGGCCACACATTTATTATACATTTATTATACGTTTAACTATTATTGGACTCCTAATAGAATGGCTAGTTAGGCATGTAAAAATTGATCTACTGTACAAGCTTACAACGCGTCACGAAGTGACGCGTTGTAAGCTTGTAGATCAGCTATTTCTGCAATTTTTACATGAATAAAAAAGTCTAAATATATCAATAATGTCTTTGCATATTTCAGTTATTTGTCATATCAGCCCCATGTGCAATTTTTTATCATGAAGCCTAAAAGGCTGTGTGGTCCCAGTGCCAGGATTTTGCGAATTTTCTTACCTTTTCAAGTAGTCACAGAATATTTATCTCCAGTATGATCGATCCCCTGATGGTTGCTAATCACGGACGGGTTCACTGTGCTTCCGTGAAAAAAATCACACCCTGTGTGAAGGAAGCGGGGCTTTTGGGGCGGGGCTTAACTAATTTCAGTTCGTCCCTATTGGTGGTCTGAGTCCACTTACCAAATGTGTACTTGGTAGCATGCTGCAAACTGGAATAATGGCTGTTTAAAGCCCAGCCAATGGGCAGACAGAGGGGGCGGGGCTTAAGTAATTACAGTTCGTCCCTATTGGTGGTCTAAGTCCACATACCAAATTTGGACTTGGTGGCATGCTGCAAACTGGACTTACGGCTGTTTAAAGCCCAGCCAATAGGAAGACAGAGGGGGCGGGGCTTAATTAATTTCAGTTCGTCCCTATTGGTGGTTTTAGTCCATGTACAAAATGTGTACTCCATAGCATGCTGCGAACTGGAGTTATAGCTGTTTAAATGCCGTGCTCAAACGGACGGGCACAACATACGGACGGACATACGGACGTCAAGTGTGTGTGTGCGTGTGTGTGTGTGTGTGCGTGTGTTTGTGTGTGCGCATGTGTGCAGTATTGGCTTGTGTGTGTGTGTGTGTGTGTGTGTGTGTGTGTGTGTGTGTGTGTGTGTGTGTGTGTGTGTGTGTGTGTGTGTGTGTGTGTGTGTGTGTGTGGAAGTGGCGCATGTGTTGCTACTTTGCCGTGTTCAAACATACGGACGGACATAACATACGGACGGACGGACACGCAGACATAGTCAAATGTAGAGCGGCTGGCACCGCTAAAAAGAAAAATGCGATTCCCGTTCGCTTGTTATACCCAGTTGAAAATAGCATGTTTCGCTCCAAAATACATAGTAAAACACAGGAGCAGAGATTCAGAATATGTCCCTAATATTTTAACAGGGAAGTGAATGGAGCAGTAGATCTTTGGATCGCGTTATCTCCTGGTTCTTTGTGAAAAACGGGATAAAATTACATTGGTATAGATACTATGCTCTAGATGTGGAACATTTGTATAGAACAGTGCATCTGCATCTGGTGCAAACCTGTGACGGCAATTTTCAATCAATTTCCATTGTCCAGCTCACTCACCATTACATGCACAGGAAAGGGAGGGTCCTATAATTACGCAGATATACACAAACTAAGTCCAATCAATATTCAGTTCTTTTGAAGGACCAGTACAGAACGTACCAGTTAAATTAGCAGTCTCTCCAGTTTCCTTTGATTTCCTCCGTCCGTATGTTTGTGTTTCTCTGGTAGGAACAGTGTGCTGCCTTCACTCTGTGCCCACACTAATTAACACACTGTGTGTCTGTGCTTCCTATATGCACACCCTGCGCATGTCAATCAAATGCCCGCCACCAAGTGTCTACACTTAATACAGTATTATGTGTAGACACAGTATTATTAATACAGCACAATTAACCAAACTAACAAGCCCAACACCAAAACATAAAGACCAGCTCCTACAGAACCTATCAGTGACTCATTGTAACCCTGTGGATGGGAGCGTTGTCATCCTGGAAGAGAAGAACGGTCACTCCCATCATCAGGATCATCATAGGATAAAAGTGATCTCTCAGAATAACTTTGTATTGGTTTGTAGTGATCCTTCCCTCTAAGGCTGGGGTCTTCAACCAGTGGTCAGGGGACCACCAGTGGTCCTCGAGGGGGTTCCAGGTGGTCCCCAGTTAAATAATGGAGAGTTGGTAACCAAATGGACCCTTATAGATCTTTAACTCTTGAGAGCGTAAAATGAAACCAAATGGACCCGTACGGGTCCATTTGGTTTCATTTTACGCTCTCAAGAGTTAAAGCATTGTTAAACATCTGCATTACTTAATTTACAAGAAGTCTAGACAATTAGAGAATGTAGATTATTTTTATTTTGATCAACGTTTGCCTGTTATCTATCTCTCCTATGGAACCAACATCCATACAGCATGTGGAATTGTGGACAAAATCTTATCCAACGATAACACAAGTTTTGGGTCTGAGAGGCAAAATCTCATCAAACGGTGATCTGTGGCTCAAATGCCGAATAAATAATGGACCTTGATATGAAAAAGGTTGAAAACCACTGCGCTAAGGGGACAAGTGGGCCCCAAACCATGCCAGGAAAATGCCCCCCAAACACACACAGCATAACAGAGCCACCAGACAAGCATCCAGAGACTCGTACCGTTCTCTAGGTGTAAAACCACACATGCCCTCGCCCACCTATGGAGAAGACGGTGAATCTGACCCCATCACTTCTTTCTCCACTTCTCTGTAGATCAGCGCTTGGATGTTTTTTTTAATGCACCACTTGACTCTAAAATGTGCCATTTTGTCTTGGTAATGAGGCCAGGTTTATGCACCGCAACCCTCCAATAACATCCCTCTCTCTACGCCATGCATATAAGCATCACATCACGCGGTCATCAAGTGTGCGGCTTCACACCCACGTTTATGCGACCCTTATTTGTTGATGTCCTTTTCCCATAGATTGGAATGCAGATGTCACTTTTAGTAACCGTTCCTATGGAAACACACTAGCCAGTTGAGCAGTCGTTAGTTACATCTGACGCTCCCGCCATCTGTGTGCCACAATAACAGTCACTTCAATCTTTCTCATCTTTTGCCATCTTCTTCATCCAAAATTGAGGTCAACTGGAGCCTGCCTGACATTTTCATACATGCCAACAGAGCATCATGATCGGATGTTAAATTAGCTTAATTGTATCATGCATTATTCCACCGATATAATGGAAGCAGATGAATTTGTTATGTTTCTACGGTCAAGTTATTCAGGGTTTTTTTTATTTAGTTTGCCTCCCATCTCAGTCTGCACCTCAAAAGTGAAAGGTGAAACTCAGGAGAGGTACAGGTAAGAGTTTAACAGTCAAGAACTAAACCTAATAAAATACTATACAGCAGGGGTCTTCAACAGGGGGTCTGGGACCCCTAGGGGGTCCTCAGAGCTATACTATAGGGGGTCTGCCAAATCTTTGTGTGATAGGATTTAGTTTTTTTACATTAACCACTTGAACCCTAGAATTCCTTTTCTGAGGGGAGCATTAGCCGAAAATAGCAGATCTACAAGCTCTCAACGCCTCGCGCTGCGAGGCGTTGCGAGCTTGTAGATCTGCTATTTTTGGCAAAGAGGCTATAGGTGTAGAGGGAAAAATAGAGCAGACTAAGCAGACTAAAAACTTGAATCTGAAACACAATTTTATACAATATAGAGGGGGGTCCCTGCTTCATCTCTCTCTCAGCTAGGGGGTCCTTGGCCTGAAAACGTTGAAGACCACTGCTATACAGCATATCTCAACAGCGACTAAACCAACAATCTCTCTTTTAAAAATGTTTTATAAATCAGTGCTATTGAACACGTACGTCTGTGTGTGTGTGTTTTACAGATACTGAATACAATGAAAAGTATTAAAAAGCTCTTCTGACTAAAACCTCCCAACTCCATTGGATCCTCAAACTGTCAGTCAAACCATCTAACTTCAACTCAGGTTTATTTTTTTCCGTCAACTTGGTCATTCTAATCAATGATGGACAAAACAACTATCTCCACATTAATAGTGAAAACCCTCCTAACTCAGTGCCCATACCCCAGGTGGGGTTGGCGAAAGGGCCTACTCTGTGTGGAGTTTGCATGTTCTCCCCGTGTCTCCTAGGGTAGTTAATTCCCTCACAAAAACATGTAGTAATCCTGGTCACTATACTGCCTCCCCCATGACAGCCGGGGCGCCTGATGGAGGGGAAAGGAACTGGTTGGAATAACCTTTCCTTCCACGCACTACGTCCAACCGGGGAAACTCCCTCCTGTCAGGTGACAAGAAGGTTAGTTGGCTCTCATGCATTGGGAGGCATGAGCTCGGCTCTGGCCTCCCTAGGCTGGTGGGGGGAGTGTAGTGCCCAGGATCACTTAGCAAATTGGCACCGGGTGAAAAAAGGGTTACAAAATCGAGGGATACAAAAAAAAAAAAAAAACTCCTAACCCCACTTGAGCTGTATGTGGGTAAAGTGGTGATAATATAAGGACACATTCAAGCATTGTTTTTCCAATATTTTGCCAAAATTCATTAAAAAATAGCCCGTCTACAAGCTGACAACAATGCGTCGGATCAGCTATTTTTGTCTTTGTTTGCCAAAGTATAAAACTGTGATATATTATATATATATGTGTGTGTTATATTAACACATTTTGCTGGGGACCCCCTGGAACCCCCTTCAAGGACCCCTGGGGGTCCCCGGACCTCACTTTGACAACCACTGATGTAGACCAACATGACTCATGTCCGTGTGTGTGTGTGTGTGTGTGTGTGTGTGTGTGTGTGTGTGTGTGTGTGTGTGTGTGTGTGTGTGTGTGTGTGTGTGTGTGTGTGTGTGTGTGTGTGTGTGTGTCTCTGTCTGTCTGTCTGTCTGTCTGTCTGTCTGTCTGTCTGTCTGTCTGTCTGTCTGTCTGTCTGTCTGTCTGTCTGTCTGTCTGTCTGTCTGTCTGTCTGTCTGTCTGTCTGTCTGTCTGTCTGTCTGTCTGTCTGTCTGTCTGTCTGTCTGTCTGTCTGTGTGTGTGTGTGTGTGTGTGTGTGTGTGTGTGTGTGTGTGTGTGTGTGTGTGCGTGCGTGCGTGCGTGCGTGTGTGCGTGTGGGGGGGGGGGGGTTAGAGTGCTTCCTGACATTATAAGAAAAAAACAGTCTAGTAACATAATTGCTTTGTTTCCCATTGGCCCTGGGAGGCTGTTAAAAACAGGGTCTTGTTGGACAGGCCTACGTAGGTTACTGCTTTGGTTGCACTCTGTGAAGCATTTATTGTGGGTGGAAATGACTCAGACAGTCACCTAACGCCTGCTATTGTCTTCTCTGGCCAAGTGTTCACTTCTGCTTGCTATGGAAATATTACACAATTTAAAAAATATATATTTAAAATGAAAAGATGTGGCGGAGAGGTTAAGCTTACAGTTACAGTTGCATTAAGACATGAATAAACACTCTTTTGGGTATAACAATGTATTCATGAGTGCTTAAAGGGGGATTTAAACACCTAGAACCAAAATGTGTGAGTGTGCTGCCATCTACAGGGCTTAGGCTGACATTGGTACGGTGGTGTGCTGCGGTGTAAGAGACAGGTATGCCAGTGTGACCGTGGCACTAATGCCAATAATACAGCTCAATAATACAGCTCAGTACTACAGCTCAATACTACAGCTCAATGGCACACCTAAACCCAACACACACCCTGTGTGTTACATCACAGCGTTCCCGAGCTCAGCCTATCCCTTCAGAAGATATTTAACCTTTAGATGCCATAACTTGGCAAATTGGCACAGAGGTACCAAAGGTACAAGGACAAATATCAATGGGATTAGTATTTAAGAGGAACAGTGTCCGCAATATCCTCACACCTGTCTAACTACTTCTTCAAAGTGAGTGACAGCCACAACAACCATTATCTGGTACCACCCACATATAGAACAAACCAAACCAAACATAAAATATATGTGTGTTTGTGTTGATGACATGTATTATTGTGTTTCTTATGCTATGTTGATGAATTGAATACATAGGACCACAATGGAAACTCACAAGTCTCCTCTGACTGTCACATGCTGTTTACATTTCTGTCTAATAAAGTATTCAATCAATCAATCAATCAGTCAAAAAGTTTAGTCCCCACTAATGCTTTTAAGCATCAATATCCCGTTTTACATGTGATATACAGTATGATATGTGATCATCTTCTTTTCCTTTCGGCTGTTCCCTTCAGGGATCACCACAGCCAATCATCTGTCTCCATCACACCCTGTCCTCTGCCTCCTCTTCTCTCACACTCAAACTAACTTCATGTCCTCTTTTACTACATCCATACATCTCCTCTTTGGTCATCCTCTAGGCCAGTGGTTCTCAAACCTTTTCATGTCAAGGACCCCCAAATTGATGTGTATTAGCCCGCGGACCACCATTTGAAAAGATATGCCAGGGACCCCCATAAGATAAGATGTTTACAGCTCTATAGCAGTGATTCTCAACCATTTTAATTTCAAGGAATCAATGTAAATTTAACTCTGAGAGTGTACAAATGGAACCAACCAAATGGATGGTTAGGGTCCATTTGTACACTCTCAGAGTTACAGACCCATCTGGGTCAATTTGGTTCCTAACTATCTATCATTTAGCTGGGGACCCCCTGGAACTCCCTCAAGACCCCACTTTGAGAACCAATGCTCTAGGCCTTTTGCCTGGCAGTTCCAACCTCAGCATTCTTCTACCGATATACTCACTATCCCTCCTCTGTACAAAATGTCCAAACCATTTCAGTCTGGCCTCTCTGGCTTCATCTCCAAAACATCTAACATGCGCTGTCCCTCTGATGTACAGTATATCATGTGGTCATTGGTATTTTTCTCCTCACTCACTTGCGTCTGAACATCTCGGCGAAGATGCAGCCGGTGCTCCACATGTCTACAGGCGTGGCGTAGGACGACTGGAGCAGGACTTCTGGAGGACGGTACCACAGGGTCACCACCTGGAGAAAACACACAACCAACCGTCCATGAGTCCATGGAGAAACACAAGGATTTGGACAACGGTCTGAATATGTTGACAGACCATATTGTTGTGGATGCAGACACGGTGTTCAGGCAGGTGAAAACTGAACTAAAAAAAGTGTTGACCTGAAGAGAACGCACCCAAAATTAAATTGGTCCGAAATCACACTATACTGTAGTCACTGTCATAACCATCCTCTAACATCCTGCTGTGTTGAGAGACTTTTCCGCGACAAACAGAATACAGAAGCAGATCCTGAGATCACCTAGACCGGGCACTTGAACTTACTTGATAGCCTACATTTCTCATATGAAAAAGAACTAGACACTATTAGGATTACAATGACATTATCAGGGGTTTTAAAGTTTTTGCATTAGCCCGTTATAGTTTTAGTGTTTTTTCTTTTGTCTATCGTTTCCCTGTTAGTCAGGGGATATTAGAAAAGTATTGGAATACATTCCTTACCAAAAACAAATCTTCACCAATGTGTTTGTAAAGGTGTCTAGTAACACATCTCACAAAGACTGAAATTCAGTATCCCTAGGAGAATTTTTGACAGCTCCTTAAAGTTGGGGTACCCACCATAACCTTGGTTTAAAAAAAATCCTCCAAAATAAACAAAATTTAATTCTGTTTTAAGTAGCATGCGAGTAGCAACTAGGGTGTTTTTATGATTCTGAATCCATTGCAATCATTTGTTTTGCACCAAAACCACTCCTTGGGCTAAAAACGGCCCAATCTCAATGGGCTTTTTACACAAAAAGTATACATGGCTATGGCCGCTTTTAGCCCAAGGAGTGGTTTTGGTGCAAAACAAATGATTGCAATGGATTCAGAATCCATTCTGTCTTTCAATCCCACGTCATTTGCTTGCTCTGCCTGGCCAGCACCTCAAAATTGTACTTTAGCACAGCAGCACCCAAGTAAATATCGTCTCTGTCAGGGTGGAAACCTCATATGTTCCTCTATATGTTACCACGTTTCAGGACGCTAATTCAAAAATAGCAAATAGTAGCAGATCTACAAGCTTGAAACGCGGCCGCGTTTCGAGCTTGTAGATCTGCTACTTTTGATGCTTTCGTGTGAGGCTGCAGTATGATCAAGTAGGGGAGTTAATTTACCAAAAGAAAACGTTTAGAATATGGAGATGAGAGGTTTCTGCCCGACAACAATGATTATGCTCAGTTACTGTCCACCACTGAGTAGATACAGTTAACCATTGAATCCTGGAA
Organism: Gymnoscopelus microlampas; assembly: GCF_963454915.1. NCBI lineage: Eukaryota > Metazoa > Chordata > Actinopteri > Myctophiformes > Myctophidae > Gymnoscopelus > Gymnoscopelus microlampas. The sequence continues at coordinate 53,779,569 of NC_139944.1, read as the reverse complement.
CGCATCTGTGTCATTTTAGCAATAATTTTTCAGACAAATTAAGACAATTGTTGAGACATTTAACAGTTAAAATTGCTTTTATATATATATATATATTCAAATATTTTCACAATAGTTTTTCTGAAGAATTAAGTCATTTGTTGAGACATTTGACAGTTACAAATGTTCGCTTTAAAAATACATATATTCAAAGCTTTGTCAAATATTTCACGATAATACGAGATCTACGAGCTTGTAGATCTGCTATTGTTGAATAGCCCAAAGAAATAAAAATAAATGACACAAATACGTTCCCGGTCTTAAGTCTTTGACTGCCAGAGTGACTGCGTGTATTTTTGTTGTTATTTTGTAATTTAATTTTCAAATAGCTTGTCTAGCTGCGGTTTTAAACACATACGACAGAGCTGCGGTTTTAAACACATACCACAGATCGACCAGCAGAGAGCAGTAGATTGACACCTCAATCACTCGCTGACTCGCTCGACCCCCCCCCCCCCCCAAACAGGCTCCAACAGTCTATACGTCATAACCGGATGTGACGTTTTCGACAATCGCTGATCGGGCTAAATTACGATGTGATACACGACTACGATGACTGTCCGTCACCCAGACTAAAGAAAATAGAAGTGGAGCTCTCTGTTCGTTTTTTATACCGTGTGAAAAAACGTGTTTTTCCCTATTCTGGCCTAAATTGACCGGGACGGAATCTGCGTCATGAATCCGGTCCCGGGTGAGTCTGAAGGAATCAGAAAGCGAAACTGATGATGAAAAATAAACAGAATAGCGCGATCACAGTAAAAAGTAAAAACTCGGGATTTCTCGTTCTGGCACTGAGGGCATTCAGAAAAAACTCGGGATAACTCGGGGCTTGGCACTGAGAGAGTTAATGGGTTAAACTATGACTCCGACATGTAAAATAAACTTGTTTGTACTGTAAGTGTGACTGTACGCTCCTCTTACCACGGGGGTCAGGGCCATGTGACAGCTGTAGATCCTGGCCAGGCCGAAGTCAGCCAGTTTCACCTGGCCCTGGCTGGTCACCAGGATGTTCTCTGGTTTCAGGTCCCGGTGCATCACACGGTTCGAGTGCAGGAAGGCCAGACCACACAGCAACTGACGCATCAGGTCCTAGAGCCGCAGCGCACGAGCACACGCGCACGCACACACACACACACACACACAGACAGACAGACAGACACATACACACAATGATGTTTTGGTAGCCATACAGCCAACCAATTGAAGAAATTGCAGATTGATGTTAAAGTCGGACCATACCAGCCCTGACAAAAAAAAAAGGAAAGTCATTTTGTATTTTAAAACAAAATGCCCAGACGCCTTGAGGGTTAACGTTAGCTTTTATGAAATATCTGAGCTCATTAGGATTTTCCAGAAGATTGAACACGTATTCTATTGCTAGCTAGACCACTTCAAATACTCTTTAATCTTAAAATAACTAATGATCGAAAACGGGCAATCTACAGGCTCACAACACATCACGCTGCAACGTGTTGTGAGCAGTGTTGATTTCGTCGACTAAAACTATGACGAAACATGTCGGTCGACTGCCTTTTTTCACTGACAAAAACTAAATAAAAACTAAACTATGATGACTAAAACTAAGACTAAATATATTGACAATTTCGTCAACGAATGAAAACTAGACTAAAATGTTAGTGAGGGATCTAGTGGAGAAGAGATCCAGTAGAACTAAATGACAAGTCATTTTATGTTTAGTTGTGCTCGGGTGTTGCGCTCTGAAAATGGCAGATCTACAAGCAACGCTGCCACGCGTTGTGAGCTTGTAGATCAGCTATTTTCAGCATGCAAGTGTAAAATCAGCCATTACGACGCCTTCAAGGCACCGCCAAGATACATTTTAGTCGACTAAATCAACTGTACTAAATATCATAATCTAAATATCATAATCTAAATATCATAATCTAAATATCATAATCTTATGATATGACTAAAACTAAATAAAAATGTGTTGTCAAAATCAACACTGGTTGTGAGCTTGTAGATGACAAGATGACCTGCTTCTAGTAGGACATGCTGACTTCTATGGGATCCAAATGACTGTAATCAGTCATGGCGACTGAGAACTGTAATCCATGAAGTGCTATAAGATGAGTCATTTTCTCAGGTGTTCTTACTTTGACGTGGCTGGGTGCTAGTCCTGATGCCGGGGCCTTGTCCAGGTAGGTCTTCAGGTCTTGGTCCACGTGTTCAAACACTAAAGTGACTTTAGTCTCCTGGTCCGTCCTTTTGATCGCACACACATCCATGAGCCTGGAGAGTAGAATATAAAACACACACGTCCATTTGATTGATTGAATATTGATTGAATGCTTTATTAACACATTCCCTGCATTGACGGAGATCTCCGTCATAAAAAAAATATATATATTTATTTATTTATTTAAAAAATCCTGTTTTTCACACAGAACCAGGAGATAACGCGATCCAAAGATTTACTGCATGCATTCACTTCCTGGTTAAAGTATTTGGGAAATATTCTGTATCTCGGCTGCTGTGTGTTACTATGTATTTTTGGCGAAACATGCTATTTTCAATGGCGTATAACAAACGAACGGGAGGTCGAGATGACTTTTTTTCTTTTCTTTCGAAAGCACAGTGAAACCTTCCGTGATTAGCAACTATCAGGGGATCGATCATACTGGAGATAAATATTCTGTGGTTCTTGAAAGATTAGTCAGAATGCTGAAAAATGCTGGCAGAAGCTACAGACAGTTTACAGTTAACAGTTTGCAAAGACAAGCACGGGGAAGTACAGTTCAATACAAGGTCAGTTAAAGAGGACTTTAAACCCAAGAAAGCACTATGGCTTGTTTCCATTGGGGTCCTTTGTACTCAATTCATCGAAACGTTTACTGACAGACAAATATACATAACTATGCAAAAAGGTACATCCACAAGCCTGGAGCGGAGAGTATAAAACACACACGTCCATAGGCCTGGAATCGAACCTGGGACAAGTGGGCGGGCTCACTTAAACCACTCAGCCAATGCATGGCCGCCGCTGATATGGTTATTATGGCTGAGTCATATTGACAGGAGCGTGACAACGTGGTCCGTCCGGCCCGCCGGCCAGTCCTCCCTCAAATAAGTTTAGTACCACCTCCCGAGCAGGGCCCAAAGTAGACCCTCCTGGTGGTCCCCGGATCCCCCACATTGAGAACCAGTGGTGTGTACCGTATACCATTGATTCTCAAAGTGGGGTCCGGTGACCCCCAGGGGTCCTTGAGAAATTCCAGGGGGTCCCCAGCTAAATGATAGATAGATTGTTAGGAACCAAATTCGGTTCCATTTGTACACTCTCTGAGTTAAATTAACATTGATTTTACCATAGAAATTAGCATCCCAGAGATAGAAATGCCATTAAATGGGGGTCCGTAGCCTAATGCATGTCAAACTGGGGGGTCCTTGATATTCAAATGGTTGAAAATCCCTGCTAGAGCCGTAAAAAATCTTCTCTTATGGGGGTCCTCCTTGGTATATCTTTTCAAATGGGGGTCCGTGGGGCTAATAAGTGTCAATTTAGGGGTCCTCGACATGAAAAAGTTTGAGTACACTATGAAACTTCATCATAATAACTTTACTTGACTACGTTGGGATGGTCGAACTGGTCCAGCCTCTTCAGCAGAGCCACCTCTCTGACGGTGGAGATGGGCAGGCCGTCCTGGTCCGTCTGGACGCGCACGCTCTTCAGCGCCACGAACTGGCCGCTCTCCATGTCCCGGGCCTTGTACACCGTGCCGTAGGCACCGCCGCCGATCTCCGCCACCGGCTCGTACTGGAGGCCGGCGCCGCTCTGGGCCATGGCCAGGCTCATTACCACACCGTCTGGGACAGAGAGAGATGAGAGGGCAACTAGAGGGGAGGGGCAAATGGGACACAACACAAGAAAAATAATTATAAACACATGCCCGTCGGGGGATATGAGCACCCAAAGTGCGTCACGGATGGTCCGCTTGTTTCACGGATGTGGCAACGCCGCCGCTTGTTTCACGCACATGATTTGGCAACCCGGGAGCCAGCGAACACAAAAACGCGAATAAACAGCTGACATTTGGGGAAAGAGAAAAACGGGCTTCGGTGTTCCGTGCACACTGTAATGGTCAATGGCTGTGTGCAAATGCAGATCAATTGCTCCTGCCACTGACGAGAACCGGGCAGAAGAGATTTTGGGGACGCACGCACAGACAGACAAACAGACGCACAGAGCTTTGTAGAATTATAATAGGATAATGAATTGAAAAATAAACTTTTGTTTTGGTTGATTGGTTGAATACTTTACATGCAAAGGGTACAGAGGTACAGTTATGCAATAATGCTAAAGCTTTCTTGTGCAATATTTCACAATTTGGCCAATTTGGTAATAAAAAGGTCTTAAAAGTCATCATATTGTAACGTTATAAATGTGCAGATACCCTGTATACACTTATACTGTGTGTTGGTTTGTTTACTGTTGAGTGAGAAAACAATGTTGCACATTAGCAAGATCCACCGTCTCCGGTTTACTTCCTGTATCTGTGTGAAGTGGGCGGGGCGCCTTTTTAGGAGACAGGAAGCAGGTTGAAGTCTAATCATTTCAATGGGAGAGTGAACGTGTACACTGCTTCTGAACCATTCTTTAGCTCCATGGTCACTGAGCTAAATATTGGACCGGATCGTCACAAACCACATAATATTTACAAGATGTTCATACTAAAATGGCTTTTGTTCAGAGAGGCAAATCAGGAGAAATTGTACTTTTAAATCGACCTTTCTCTGTCTCAGCAACACACTCTCGCGGGATCTAACACCAGTAACCATATAATAGGACGTTCACGAGATTTGCTGTCTGACGCCGGCGACCATTTGTAGGATGTGTGTACCAAGCCCCCCCAGAACCACGGGAGAACAGTGACCACCAGGCTTGGGTCTGGTGCTTGGGCCTGGTGGTCAAATCTGAGAGTTTCTTACTTCCGGGTGCTTCAAAACGCCACTGAGCAATTTCATTGAAATGAATAGCTGGGGGGCGGGGCAATCCACCCTCTAGTTATATTATACCTCTATGGTGTGTACCATGTCGCCTCTAGTGGCTCGTATTGGGATGGTGTATCTTCCTATAGGGCATCGCAGTTGCGGCCACTTCCTGGTGCCACTGCAAAATACTCAATGCATTTTTCCCATTGACTTTTCCAAAAATATTTATATCAATTAATTTAAGCCTAGAATCAAGCCATCCAAGGATCCTGGTGAATCGTGACCACAAAACCTTTTTTTCTGTGTTTTTTTTTTTATATATTTAATGATATGATATACTATATTTGATAAATACCCTTTGTTTTGCCGTTTTCAAAAAAGTTTTTTCACAGAATCAAACGTTTTATGGTCATGATTCACCAGGATCCTGGATAGCTTGATTCTAGGCTTAAATTAATTGATATAAACACCGAGTGCCGCGCTATGAGCTTGTATATCTGCTATTTTTGAATAGCCAAAGAAATCTAAAGTGACACAGATGCGTTCCAGGTCTTAATGGGTGCTGCTAATCATCTGGGGAGCCCCCCCCCAAAAAAAAAATATTTGGGGACCCCCCCTGGGGGTCCGGACCCCCATTTTTAGGACCAATAGGCCTCTGACGTCAACTGTCTGATACAACGAACGATAGATAGAAGCAGCAGAACCATAACTTCTACAATCAAGACAGGGCCATATTCATAAAGCCTATGTTAAGTGTTGTCACATACATATTGTCACATGGATTATGATAAGTTTCCTGTAATCATACCTACTGCATGATGAACATGGGGCTATCATTCATTATTATGTATGACCAGTGGAGTGCCATTATAAACATGTACAGGAAGCTATTTGGTGGCAGTTATGGTTAAAAAGAGGCCTGTCTGTCAATCACAGATCCATAAGGGTATGGTCTGGTTGTCATGCACAAAAAAAAGGAAGCTATTAATTATGTATTTAGTTATTATGCCCTGCAAAGCATACAGTATGAGAAATGGGGCTAATGGGTTAGGCTAATCACCCCCCCACCCTCTCCTCTCTCTCTCTCTCTCTCTCTCTCTCTCTCTCTCTCTCTCTCTCTCTCTCTCTCTCTCTCTCTCTCTCTCCCCTCTCTCTCTCTTCCCCGCCCTCTCTCTCCTCTCTCTCTCCTCTCTCTCTCCCCCACTTCCCCCCCTCTTTCTCCCCCATCTCTCTCTCTCTCTCTCTCTCTCTCTCTCTCTCGACACGTGGTGCTCTCTTCCGTAGCCTTTGTGTTAATTAGATCAGATCATAATAATATAAATCAGTAACAAACAGAAACATTAGGTGACGTGGCAGCGTGGTGTTCCACATGGTTACATGATGATGTGTCAGTGGATACAATATGGATACAAAGCGACACAAACACACAGACACACTGTTGCCGATCACAAACTTAGCAACATTTACACATTGTTTTCTCTCTTCTTCCAGAGCCTCATAAACACACTGTTGCTCCTCCGACACCAGAGAGGATCACAACTACTAACACAGGACAATGTAATTGTGGACTAACAGCCTCAATACTTACAATAATAATAATACTAATAGTTTAGTTTGTCTACTCACCAACTCTTTTCTCTACAGTCAGTATGTTTTATGAAGCAGAGCTTCAGTTCTGTTGCTTCCTGTTGAACAGAACAACTCTTCTCAGAGGCGGAGCTACAATAGCCCTGAAACATGACTGTCATATCATGACAGTCATGGCGCAACTTGTTCCTGGTTTTGAAGATCTTTCTATTTACAACCCCTACATCTACATAAAGGTTCAGATTTCAAATATAAGGTAATGATCCCACGGCCATGGATGTAACACGTTGAAACGTTTGGGTCTAAATACCAGTATTTTATGTATTGGTCAATAAAAAAGTTTTTAATTTGATTGGCGGCCATTTTCTTATAGAATTATAATGTATCAGAGTGCAATACACCTCCCAGCCGATAGGGCTGCGTACTCAAAATCTTATGAAGGAATATTTTAGAAAATGGACACAGATTGGTTTAAAATGCTTTTTATTGAACACTACGGAAGATACGGGTACTTAGATCCAGGCGTTTTAACTTGATACATCCATGGCCGTAGGATCAGCACTTTATATTTGAAATTGAAACATTTGTGTAGATTTACGGGCTGTAAATGGCAACATTTCCAAAACCAGGAACAAGTTGCGCCATGACGCTTGTGACAGACGAGCGTCATGTGAACCATGGCTAGAGCAGAAGCTGAACAGAAACACACTGACTCCACTATATAATAATAATGACAAGTTTATGAATGAGAAATTCATTCAAACAAATACAATATTTGTTTTGTCTTCTTGTTTTTCTTATTTTTATTTTATTTTTATTTTTACAATGTTATTGTGTATGTGTATGTTTTTTTTAATGTGATGTCTGTCTGCTCCGTTTTTGTTTGATTGTTTATGGGCCTTTTATGTAAATGATTTGCCATACTGTCATGCTTTATATTATTGAAAAATGCCAATAAATATATTATTGAAAAACATGCATTTAAAAAAATACAATAGTGACTGTGAGTCCATCGTTATTAAAGTTGTATTTGCCTACAAATAACAGAACAAAATACCTTTATCCCCCCTTAAATTAAATTCAATTTGATATCATATCTTGTGACAATTTTATATTATAAATGATCAATAATATTAGTTTTTCGGTCCTCATTCATAGTCGATTGATTGATTGATTGATTGATCGATCCATCGATCCATCGATCCATCGATCGATCGATCCATCGATCGAACGATCGAACGATCGATTGATCGATTGATCGATTGATCGATTGATCGATTGATCGATTGAATCATATCGAATGGGGGTCCGTGCAGGGGTCCTTCAAATTAAAATGCTTCAGAATCACTGTAGAGTTTGACAACGTGTAGATTAATTCCAAAATCCACCTCTGTGAAAAATGTAGAATGCAATGGCCTGTGCTTCTGCAAGCTCTAAGTCTAACACGTACTATAATTCCATCCAAGACTGTAGAACATGTTTGTCAACTCAGATCAAAGAGTCAAAGGAGATTGAGCTAATATTGGAGCTATTGGATCTAGACTGACTGAATGAATTCATGTTCTATTCATCATGATAGAACATACTAGGCATAGATAGATATGGGGGGGGGGGTTATATTTGGAATCCCCCAATGCCTGCTTTGATTCGTCCTCCCACTTACAATGTTATTTGCTTATCCTGTAGGCTATCTTGTATGAGTTCTCTCTCCTGATTGGATGGAATTGGATTGAATTCTCTGTGTATTAAAGAGCTGGACAGATGGGGAGGGAGACTCCTGTTACAGACGAAGGGAAGGCGCGGGCGGGCGAACCACGTCATCACGTTCATGTCACAATGACTCAGCCATTTACCGGAGTTCCCAATGCATGTGTCTTCATCAGGCGCAAACAAATCAGTCAGATCCATATATGGGCACATCATTTACATGTGCAAATATGTGGATAATTTGTTTGTTTTCTTTTGGTTGATCTCCTCTTCCCCCTTGCCCCAGGGCAACAGAGTTTTGCACATACTGAGGTTTCTCACTGTAAAGGAGGCAGTAGGCCTAATAGTCCAGTCGGGATGTGATGAAGGCATGGATGACTGTCTCTGCAGGCAGCAGTGTGGGATAGTGTGGGACGGAGGCGGGCAATCTTGCAGAGGTGGAAAAAGGCTGTCTTGGTGATCTGGTTGAACACCAGATCTGGTGGATGCCCATATATGGGCAGCTCCATATATGGGCACACAAGGGGCATGTCCATATATGTGCATATACTGACATCAGGGATCTCCATGTAAGGGCTTAAAGGAACCACGCCGCCGATCCGACCGATACAAATATTCCCATATATGGGCATATATCGGTCAGAAAGGGCAGAAAGGGCTGTAAAGGTGCAGAATACAGAGGAGTTACAATGTCCTGTGACCTCACCATGTTCTGTGACATCACCATGTCCTGTGACATCACCATGTCCTGTGACATCACCATGTCCTGTAACAGTATAAGGTTCTGCGTCAGACTCAAAAGCCCAACACAAACCCTGACACAGACAGACATGCATCCTAACTTACAGGTTTCCGGGTGGTCTATGATCAATATGGTGAACCGTTGCGGTCTGCTTTCTGCCAACAAAGATCCAGTTCCTCTGAAAGGCATCGAGGTGGAGGTTGAGGTGAAGGACCACGTGGCCACAGTGACCTCCATTCTGCAGTACGAGAACAAGGAGGAGAGCCCCATAGAGGCTGTCTTTGTCTTCCCTCTTCCCGGCGATGCTGCCGTCTGTCATTTCAGCGCAAAGATCGGACAGTCAGAGGTCGTGGCGGAGGTGAAGGAGAAACAGGAGGCTCGGTGGGAGTACGACGACGCGTTGAGCTCGGGCCAGCAGGCCTTCCTGTTGGAGGAGAGCGAGCAGAGCCCCGACGTGTTCTCCTTGAGCGTGGGCAGTCTGCCTCCGGGGGAGAGCGCCTCCATCAGGCTGGAGTACGTCACTGAGCTGGCCGTGGAGGCTGACGACGGGCTGAGATTCTGTCTGCCTGCCGTGCTCAATCCCCGATACCAACCTCAAGGTGGTGGAGGGAGTGGTCAGCATCGGGTGACCTCTGTTCCAGCTTCTCTAGTGCCCTACAGTCTGTCCTTTTCTGCCCAAGTGACCTCTCCTCGACCCGTCTCTAAAGTGGAGTCCAACTGTTCCCTGGACCCTCTCCAGTACCTCAACACAGAGCAGACCCGGGCCACGGTCCGGCTGGCAGCAGGACATACGTTTGACAGAGACGTGGAGCTGTTGATTTATTACAAAGACGCCCACCAGCCCAGTGCTGTAGTGGAGGCGGGACAGGAGTCCGTCAAAGCTGGCTCTCTGATGGGCGACCCAGTGGTCATGCTGAGCTTGTACCCAGAGTTCCCTAAAGCTGTGATGTCATCGGCGACTTCATGCGGGGAGTTCCTGTTTCTGATGGATCGTTCTGGAAGCATGGATTTTGGCACCGGGCATGGTCAGACTCGCATTGGCAGTGCCAGGGATACTCTGCTGCTCCTGCTTAAGAGTCTGCCCATGGGCTGCTACTTTAACATCTATGGTTTTGGGATAAACTTTGATCACATCTTCCCCGAGAGTGTGGAGTACAAACAGGACACCATGGAGGAGGCTGTGAAGAAGGTTGAGATGATGAAAGCTGATATGGGAGGAACGGAAATCCTCCGGCCCCTCAAACATATATACAAGCAATCCTGCATCCCCGGTCACCCCAGACAACTCTTTGTCTTCACTGACGGCGAGGTTGTTAACACCAAGGACGTTATTGACCTAGTGAAGAAGAATGCCGGCTCTCACAGGTGTTTCACTTTTGGCATTGGGGAGGGGGCCAGCTCTGCTCTCATCAATGGGATGTCCAAGCAGGGAGGAGGTCATGCCCAGTTCATCACAGGAACAGAGAGGATGCAACCCAAAGTGATGCAGTCACTCGGCTTTGCCCTGCAGCCAGCTGTGGTGGATATTTCCCTTCAGTGGAACCTGCCAAAGGGAGTGTCTGTAACGCCTCTGTCTCCACCCATCACAGCCCTTTTCCAGGGTCAGAGGTCACTCATTTATGCCCAGCTCACTGGAGAGAGCTCAGGTGCCAGTGAAGGCAGTGTGAAAGTGACGTACAGGCTGGCAGACCAACCTTTTGAGTGCCAGCTCCACTTCAGTCTCACACCAACAGAGGCCACTGGACTGACAGTCCACAGGTTGGGGGCTCGGACCCTGATTCGCTCCCTGGAGCTAGAGCAGATAGACCAGCGAGGGCAGCAGGATGAAGCAGAGAAGAAGAAGGAGGTGGTAGAACTCAGCATCGACTCAGGAGTGAGCAGTGCCTTCACTGCCTTCATCGCTGTCAACAAAGGAAGTGTGGAGGCCGTACAAGGACCTCTGTTACGCAGAAATGTTCCAGTACCAAGTTCATTATTTGGAATGGGAAACCCAATAGGAATGGATCCATTGGGATGGGAGCAAGAAAAATGTACAAGGCTGCTCGGGACATCCCGATCAACCCAGAGACCAAGGCTAGACGGGACATCCCGATCATCCTTTCCACGTTTGAGATGCACAGAAAAAAGCCATAACTTTACCAAGATACCAAGGTTACGGTGTGAGCATCTAAGTCGTCAGCCACCCAAGGGTTACACATTAATGTCAGAGGAAAGCTGTAAAGCTTTAGATGGGTGCCGGGCTGTGCTTCAAAGTCGTCAGCCACCCAGAGTCACATTGCTGCAGTTGATTTCCCTCCAGAATGCCTCTGGCTCCTGGACTCTGACATCAACCCTGGAAAATGTACTGGGGAAGAGCAAGGACCAAGTGGAAAAGTCAATGCCTGCACAGGTGAACCAGGAAACGTGGACCACTGTTTTGGCTTTGATCTGGCTCCATGGTTTCAATATGGAAGCCCAGGATGAGTGGCAGCTTCTGGCTATGAAGGCAGTATCCTGGGTCCATGCTCAAAAAGTCCCAAATCTGATGGAGGTCATTGAGGCTGGAAATACCCTGTTGGGCTGCAAGGTGCAGAGAGATGCCCTGGGGCTGTGAGAGGCACGTCCTGCCTGGCTCCATCTTGCCTATCCACCAGCGGGGTTGGAACAAGGAATAGAATATTATGTCTGGCTTATTCTTATGTTTCTGTCAATGTGACTCTTTTCCAGCCTTACACCATTCCATTCAAACATTTATGCTACTGCATTAGCATTGTACAATGATGGTTTCCCAATATCATTACTTTTGATTGCTGTTTGAGAACACAATTGACTAATTCCTTATTTGTACTCCATACAAGTGCCTGCATTGATTCAGAATGGCCAATGAGAAAATATAAAGAGCTGCACTTGTGTAACTTGCCATTGTACGTTTTGCATATTATGTTATTCTAGAAAGTAAACCTTCAGACAAATAGATGCTAAATTAGAAGACCACACTCATAAAGAGTTAATGGGCACAAACATAAATACAATTTTAAAAATCCTTGAAAAGTTTTATATTTGGTTCCTTGATGGTATCGTGGTAATAGTTTAGGTATGGGAATATGAGTCCTTTCAGTGCACCCTTGTTTTTATCGAGTGTACAAATCGAGTGTACAAATGGAGAGTGTACAAATGGAACCAAATGGACCCTTACGGGTCCATTTGGTTCCATTTGTACACTCTCAGAGTTACAGAGCTGTTATGGTCATTCAAGGCTAGCTCTTTATGTGTTTCTAGTAATATTATTGTCCACTCATTTTGTATGTCTGACTGTGGCAAAAATTGAATTTTTACCAAAATGTCCACGACAAGCCAGCATGGCGATGATGGCCCCTGTAAGGAACAGAGCTGTGCTCAAGGCTGTAAAAACCAAACGTTTACTGATGCCTCAGTTGTTGTATTTGGATGTTGTAAGCGGTGCCGCTTGCCAAAAAGAACCCATCTGCTTGTGTAAACTTCATGGCCACGTGTTACGTGACTTACGTCACACAATTCTTCTTCTGTATCTATCTTTACTGCTGTGCTGTGGGCTGTGATAGATGTCCCCCCCCAGGGCCCAAACGTACAGGAATACATTGTTTCATTGTTGTCGGGCAGAAACCTCTTACAGACTATCTCCATGTTTTAACTTTTTGGGCGGTGTAGCCGCCCCTATATGTGAGGTTGGGACATTGACATTTGCTGCACTGTGATTGGCCACCCATTGTACCCCCCTAACCCTGCACTGTGATTGGCCACCCATTGTACACCCCTAACCCCTACACATTCAATGCAGATCTATACTTTTCTTTAAGTGAGCTTCCATCGCTGTGATGACCACTAGCTGCACTGTGATTGGCTGACTCTATTGGCTGACTCTATCCAGCACTGTGATTGGCTAGCGAGACACATGATGAAATAAACAACCTATAAATAGGACTATGCACTTAAAAAAAAAACACATTTATGTTTTTTAAGTGAGTCATGGGTCCGTGATGACCACACCGCCCACTTCAAACTGGGTGTGATTTTTTTTTTTTTTTCTTAAATTAACACCCTACTTCATCATACTACAGCGTCACACAAAAGTATCAAAAGTAGCAGATCTGCAAGCTCTGGAAGTGACACGTTTTGAGCTTGTCGATCTGCTATTCCTGAAAAAAAGTATCAGTTTTGGACATGAGGTTTCCACCCGACAGAGACGATATTTAATCACTTTATTATATTTCAGAAATAGTAAAAATAGCCAACTTACAAGCTCAAGCAAGCAAGGGGGTGTGTGTGCCAGAATCAATGAGTGAGTGAGTGAGTTCGTGAGGGGGTGTGTGTGTGAGAGAGAGAGAGAGAGAGAGAGAGAGAGAGAGAGAGAGAGAGCCCACTCACACCTTCCAACAAAAACAGGATAAGAACAGGAGAAATGGAAGAACAGGAGACTCCTGGTGAGAACAGAAGGGTTGGCAGGTCTGATAAGAGGCACCCATGGGGACACATGCACAAATCGGTGTTGGTCATCATCATCATCATCAGCAGCATTTTTTGGATGAATCAAAAACAACACATCTAACTATCTGTGTCCCTTTTGTGCTCATATATGGAAATCTCTGTATATATCTGTTTACCTGTGTCTCTTCCCATGGAGGTCTCTGCTGTCAGTCCCTTTTATGCTTGTAGGTCTGCTATTTCTTTAAGTCTACATTTTAATGCAGCAATGCATTGATATTAAAACGAAAATGTACTTTGTCATTTGTACTTAATATAGCTTGTTGTACATCTGCTATTTTCAAACAGCCTAGGCCTAGTCGCTTCATTCTTTTGGGCTTGTTTTCATATACCTATTCGCTTGTTTCTCTCGCGACATCTGGCAACACTGGTTAGGATTTCAGAGGAAACGAAACTTTTCAATAGCACCCAGCTGCGTCCGCGCAGACGAGACTTGGTGCGTGAGCGTTGATACGTGAGTGCTGCTGTGTGAGGGACCGGAAGTGCCTGTTTTTTTCTATATATTAAACACATTTCTCTCAATATTAATGTTGAAACTGATTGTATCAACGATCGTTTGTATAATTACGGTGGATATATACATTTATAACATTACAATACCGGAAGTGCGTGTTTTTTTGGTTATTAAACCATTTAACTCCCAATATTTATGTTAAAACGTACACACACACACACACACACACACACACACACACACACACACACACACACACACACACACACACACACACACACAGAATGTGTATACATTTATAATAATGATGTTTGAGCACTTTATATGTGTGTGTGTGCACATTTATGCATATATGTACATTTATAATAATGATGGTGCTCATCAACAAAAATTATTATCATTCTTAAGTTAATTAAAATAATGTTAATTATTGTCTGAGCCCGGAACTGTTATTTCTGATTGTGTTCATTATTTAAATGGATTATTATTGGTTATTAAACCATTTCACTCGCAATATTTATGTTAAAACGTATTTTACATAGATCGTATGCGTGATTACGGTGGATATAACTGCAAACGAACTATATTTACAACCACATATACATTTATATATATATATATATATATATATATATATATATATATATATATATATATATATATATATACAATTCATTATTATTTTTTTTATTTATTATTATTGTTATTTGTTAATATTATTTATTTATTGGCCTTATGTTATGTTAATAATTATTATTATTAACATAAGGCCAATACATGAATCGAATACATCAAGTCAGGAGGGCACTAGAGACATCTGGGCACCATATTGTTGGGACGACTGGGCACCTGGACATCTGGGCACCTGGACATCTGGGCACTAGGGACATCTGGGCACTATGGTACAACTGGGCACCTTGACAACTGGGCACTAGGTACATTTCGGCACTTGGACAACTGGGCACTAGGTACATGTGGGCACCTGGACAACTGGGCACTAGGTACATGTGGGCATGGGCACTAGGGACATCTGGGCACCATATTTTGGACGACTGAGCACCTGGACATCTGGGCACTATGGTACATGTGGGCACCTGTACAACTGGGCACTAGGTACATGTGGGCACCTGGACAACTGGGCACTGGGGACATGTGGGCACCTGGACAACTGGGCACTATGGACATGTGGGCACCTGGACAACTGGGCACTAGGGACATGTGGGCACTTGGAGAGGTGGGCACCAAAACCATCTGGGCGCTAGGGACATGTGGGCACCTGGACGAGTGGCCAATTATGGGTGGAGTTCCTGGGCGTGGTATGCTGTTCCAAAATTGGTTTATACGACTTTTTAAATGGTATATATATAATGGTAATAATAATAATAATAATAATAATAATAATAAGGATAATAATTATAATAATAATAATAATAATAATAATAATTACCATTATTATTGTTATTATTTGATGAATTATGATGTATTACTTTGTATTATTATTATGTATTCTTAGTAGTATTAATAATAATTATTAACATTAGGCCAATACATGTATCCACACAGCTTACAGCATTCAGTAACACTGGGTATAACTGCAGAATTAAATAACCCCTGTAGGCCTATTAATCATTAGCCCAAAATATTAGCCCAAAATATTATTATTGTTATTATTATAAAAAATAGGCCAACACATGCAATAGCACCCAGCTGCGTCCGCGCAGACGAGACTTGGTGCGTGAGCGTTGATACGTGAGTGCTGCTGTGTGAGGGACCGGAAGTGCCTGTTTTTTTCTATATATTAAACACATTTCTCTCAATATTAATGTTGAAACTGATTGTATCAACGATCGTTTGTATAATTACGGTGGATATATACATTTATAACATTACAATACCGGAAGTGCGTGTTTTTTTGGTTATTAAACCATTTAACTCCCAATATTTATGTTAAAACGTACACACACACACACACACACACACACACACACACACACACACACACACAGAATGTGTATACATTTATAATAATGATGTTTGAGCACTTTATATGTGTGTGTGTGCACATTTATGCATATATGTACATTTATAATAATGATGGTGCTCATCAACAAAAATTATTATCATTCTTAAGTTAATTAAAATAATGTTAATTATTGTCTGAGCCCGGAACTGTTATTTCTGATTGTGTTCATTATTTAAATGGATTATTATTGGTTATTAAACCATTTCACTCGCAATATTTATGTTAAAACGTATTTTACATAGATCGTATGCGTGATTACGGTGGATATAACTGCAAACGAACTATATTTACAACCACATATACATTTATATATATATATATATATATATATATATATATATATATATATATATATATATATATATATATATATATATATACAATTCATTATTATTTTTTTTATTTATTATTATTGTTATTTGTTAATATTATTTATTTATTGGCCTTATGTTATGTTAATAATTATTATTATTAACATAAGGCCAATACATGAATCGAATACATCAAGTCAGGAGGGCACTAGAGACATCTGGGCACCATATTGTTGGGACGACTGGGCACCTGGACATCTGGGCACCTGGACATCTGGGCACTAGGGACATCTGGGCACTATGGTACAACTGGGCACCTTGACAACTGGGCACTAGGTACATTTCGGCACTTGGACAACTGGGCACTAGGTACATGTGGGCACCTGGACAACTGGGCACTAGGTACATGTGGGCATGGGCACTAGGGACATCTGGGCACCATATTTTGGACGACTGAGCACCTGGACATCTGGGCACTATGGTACATGTGGGCACCTGTACAACTGGGCACTAGGTACATGTGGGCACCTGGACAACTGGGCACTGGGGACATGTGGGCACCTGGACAACTGGGCACTATGGACATGTGGGCACCTGGACAACTGGGCACTAGGGACATGTGGGCACTTGGAGAGGTGGGCACCAAAACCATCTGGGCGCTAGGGACATGTGGGCACCTGGACGAGTGGCCAATTATGGGTGGAGTTCCTGGGCGTGGTATGCTGTTCCAAAATTGGTTTATACGACTTTTTAAATGGTATATATATAATGGTAATAATAATAATAATAATAATAATAATAATAAGGATAATAATTATAATAATAATAATAATAATAATAATAATTACCATTATTATTGTTATTATTTGATGAATTATGATGTATTACTTTGTATTATTATTATGTATTCTTAGTAGTATTAATAATAATTATTAACATTAGGCCAATACATGTATCCACACAGCTTACAGCATTCAGTAACACTGGGTATAACTGCAGAATTAAATAACCCCTGTAGGCCTATTAATCATTAGCCCAAAATATTAGCCCAAAATATTATTATTGTTATTATTATAAAAAATAGGCCAACACATGCAATAGCACCCAGCTGCGTCCGCGCAGACGAGACTTGGTGCGTGAGCGTTGATACGTGAGTGCTGCTGTGTGAGGGACCGGAAGTGCCTGTTTTTTTCTATATATTAAACACATTTCTCTCAATATTAATGTTGAAACTGATTGTATCAACGATCGTTTGTATAATTACGGTGGATATATACATTTATAACATTACAATACCGGAAGTGCGTGTTTTTTTGGTTATTAAACCATTTAACTCCCAATATTTATGTTAAAACGTACACACACACACACACACACACACACACACACACACACACACACACACACAGAATGTGTATACATTTATAATAATGATGTTTGAGCACTTTATATGTGTGTGTGTGCACATTTATGCATATATGTACATTTATAATAATGATGGTGCTCATCAACAAAAATTATTATCATTCTTAAGTTAATTAAAATAATGTTAATTATTGTCTGAGCCCGGAACTGTTATTTCTGATTGTGTTCATTATTTAAATGGATTATTATTGGTTATTAAACCATTTCACTCGCAATATTTATGTTAAAACGTATTTTACATAGATCGTATGCGTGATTACGGTGGATATAACTGCAAACGAACTATATTTACAACCACATATACATTTATATATATATATATATATATATATATATATATATATATATATATATATATATATATATATATATACAATTCATTATTATTTTTTTTATTTATTATTATTGTTATTTGTTAATATTATTTATTTATTGGCCTTATGTTATGTTAATAATTATTATTATTAACATAAGGCCAATACATGAATCGAATACATCAAGTCAGGAGGGCACTAGAGACATCTGGGCACCATATTGTTGGGACGACTGGGCACCTGGACATCTGGGCACCTGGACATCTGGGCACTAGGGACATCTGGGCACTATGGTACAACTGGGCACCTTGACAACTGGGCACTAGGTACATTTCGGCACTTGGACAACTGGGCACTAGGTACATGTGGGCACCTGGACAACTGGGCACTAGGTACATGTGGGCATGGGCACTAGGGACATCTGGGCACCATATTTTGGACGACTGAGCACCTGGACATCTGGGCACTATGGTACATGTGGGCACCTGTACAACTGGGCACTAGGTACATGTGGGCACCTGGACAACTGGGCACTGGGGACATGTGGGCACCTGGACAACTGGGCACTATGGACATGTGGGCACCTGGACAACTGGGCACTAGGGACATGTGGGCACTTGGAGAGGTGGGCACCAAAACCATCTGGGCGCTAGGGACATGTGGGCACCTGGACGAGTGGCCAATTATGGGTGGAGTTCCTGGGCGTGGTATGCTGTTCCAAAATTGGTTTATACGACTTTTTAAATGGTATATATATAATGGTAATAATAATAATAATAATAATAATAATAATAATAAGGATAATAATTATAATAATAATAATAATAATAATAATAATTACCATTATTATTGTTATTATTTGATGAATTATGATGTATTACTTTGTATTATTATTATGTATTCTTAGTAGTATTAATAATAATTATTAACATTAGGCCAATACATGTATCCACACAGCTTACAGCATTCAGTAACACTGGGTATAACTGCAGAATTAAATAACCCCTGTAGGCCTATTAATCATTAGCCCAAAATATTAGCCCAAAATATTATTATTGTTATTATTATAAAAAATAGGCCAACACATGCATCCACACAACGAAGACCATTCAGTAAAACTGGTATAATTGAAGTAACCGATTAAATATGTATTCATTATTAACCACCCACTATGAAATCTTACTGCATGTCTTTATACAATCATAAAGGCGCACAGTTGCTCTAATCCACACCAAACTGGGAACAAACGCTGTTCAGGGGTCTGCCATGACAATAGTCCCAGAAGGGGCCACGTGTGACCACCACAAGCCCCAAGGGGAACCCATAGGGCCAGAGAGGCGCACCATTGCTCCAATCTGCACAAAACGTGGCAGAAACACTGATCAGGGGACCACCATGATGACAATATTCACACTAAAAATGCACATAGATGTGGCACCATAACAGTGTTAGAGCAGTGTTTGACTTAAATGGCTATAACTAGTAGTCTATCCGTCTGTCTGTCTTGCCCTAATCTTTGCAAACATGGGAATGTTGCATATCTAGTATTGGCAATTTAATCAAGGAATAAAATAACCAGTCATTTTCTTAAATATGTCGTGTGTGAATCAGCGGGATTAGGGCCTGTGTGTGTGTGTGTGTGTGTGTGTGTGTGTGTGTGTGTGTGTGTGTGTGTGTGTGTGTGTGTGTGTGTGTGTGTGTGTGTGTGTGTGTGTGTGTGTGTGTGTGTGTGTGTGTGTGTGTGTGTGTGTGTGTGTGTGTGTGTGTTGTAGTTAACTGTTATTGCCTATCTACCTGGCCTATTCATCACAATTCAGCCAACTTGTGAAACACGCCCCAACACACTTTACACATTAATGTTGATCATGATGAATGCAAATTAAGAACCTGCAAATTGCTCAATCTCTCTCTCAGCTAAGAGGGTTCCTCACATTTTTTTTCACTGGCTTTTTTGCTGTGTTTTTAATGTTGTTATTTGCTTTTCTTTTTTGCTGTATTGTTAATCATTTGTACTTGCACTTGTTGCTTATTCCTGCTCTGTAAAGCACTTTGAGCTGCATTTCATGTCATGAAAGGTGCTATACAAGTAAAATGTATTAGTATCTAAAGTCTTTAGATAGATAGATTTTAAAATAGACAATCTACACACTTCTAGAGATCTACTAAACTTTAGGCTACTCATTTCTCAAATATCATATCATAGCACGCATATTGTATTATATGCAGTAGCACCTGAAACAGACATTATAAGCTATACAATGATACTTTTCTCTTTATGACACATGCCTACTATACTGTTGACATTTCCACAAGATCAATAGCATCCTCTATAAATGTATGTAGTAGGCCTAATATACACAATACACCCTAATCTAATCAATTGGAGTTTTGAATTTTAAACTGGGAATACTGTTCAGTGGTTGACAGTTAAGTACATTTACTTTAGTTTAGTTTAGTTTGTTTAGTTTGACTCCACTACATTTCTAGGAAGGAAGGGACTCTTGGGACCCAAACTGCATGTCAATCGTTTACAAAACACAAAAGTATACCTACACATTATTACTGTCATTTATTCAGTCAGACTGCCTTTGTATATTATCTCTAGTAATATTACATAGGTGTAGAGGGGACTTCAACGTTTTTCCAGGCGAAAGGGACCCTTAGCTGAGAGAGAGATGAGGCAGGGACCCCCTTAGCTGAGAGAGAGATGAAGCAGGGCCCCCCTTCACTTTAAGCATGCGCATATCCTCTATTGTAAAAAGGAGACCACTTCTAGGAGAGGAGACTGCATCTATAGCTGTATGAGACCACTGTACTGTATCTAGAAACCACTGTACTGTATCTAGACCACAACACTGTATCTATTGCTATATGAGACCACTTTAATGTATCTAGAGACCACTGTATTGTATATATACCACCGCACTGTATCTATTGCTATATGAGACCACTTTACTGTATCTAGAGACCACTGTATTGTATATATACCACTGTACTGCATCTATTGCTACATGAAACCACTGTACTGCATATATGAGACCACTGTATTGCATCTAGACCACTGTGCTGCATCTAGACCACTGTGCTGCATCTATATCCCACTGTACTGAATCTATAAACCACTGTGCTGCATCCAATCCCACTGTACTGAATCTATAAACTACTGTACTGCATGTATAGACCATTGTACTGCATCTATAGACCACATACATTGACCACTGTACTGTATCTATAGACCACTATACTGCATCTCAACTCAACACAGCTTTAAACATGTATATATAAAGCACATTTAACATGACTATGTCGCCACAAAGGCTCGGTAGATGCAGTAGAGTGATCTACAGATGCAGTAGAGTGGTCTACAGATGCAGTAGAGTGGTCTACAGATGCAGTAGAGTGATCTACAGATGCAGTAGAGTGGTCTACAGATGCACTAGAGTGATCTACAGATGCAGTAGAGTGGTCTACAGATGCAGTAGAGTGGTCTACAGATGCACTAGAGTGGTCTACAGATGCAGTAGAGTGGTCTACAGATGCACTAGAGTGATCTACAGATGCAGTAGAGTGGTCTACAGATGCAGTAGAGTGGTCTACAGATGCAGTAGAGTGGTCTACAGATGCAGTAGAGTGGTCTACAGATGCAGTAGAGTGATCTACAGATGCAGTAGAGTGGTCTACAGATGCACTAGAGTGATCTACAGATGCAGTAGAGTGGTCTACAGATGCAGTAGAGTGGTCTACAGATGCAGTAGAGTGGTCTACAGATGCACTAGAGTGATCTACAGATGCAGTAGAGTGGTCTACAGATGCAGTAGAGTGGTCTACAGATGCAGTAGAGGGGTCTACAGATGCACTAGAGTGGTCTACAGATGCACTAGAGTGGTCTACAGATGCAGTATAGGGGTCTACAGATGCAGTATAGGGGTCTACAGATGCAGTATAGGGGTCTACAGATGCAGTAGAGGGGTCTACAGATGCAGTATAGGGGTCTACAGATGCAGTAGAGTGGTCTACAGATGCAGTAGAGGGGTCTACAGATGCAGTAGAGTGGTCTACAGATGCAGTAGAGGGGTCTACAGATGCACTAGAGTGGTCTACAGATGCAGTAGAGGGGTCTACAGATGCACTAGAGTGGTCTACAGATGCAGTAGAGTGGTCTACAGATGCAGTAGAGGGGTCTACAGATGCACTAGAGTGATATACAGATGCAGTATGGGGTCTACAGATGCAGTATAGGGGTCTACAGATGCAGTATAGGGGTCTACAGATGCAGTATAGGGGTCTACAGATGCAGTAGAGGGGTCTACAGATGCAGTATAGGGGTCTACAGATGCAGTAGAGTGGTCTACAGATGCAGTATAGGGGTCTCCAGATGCAGTATAGGGGTCTACAGATGCAGTATAGGGGTCTACAGATGCAGTAGAGTGGTCTACAGATGCAGTAGAGGGGTCTACAGATGCACTAGAGTGGTCTACAGATGCAGTAGAGGGGTCTACAGATGCACTAGAGTGGTCTACAGATGCAGTAGAGTGGTCTACAGATGCAGTAGAGGGGTCTACAGATGCACTAGAGTGATATACAGATGCAGTATGGGGTCTACAGATGCAGTATAGGGGTCTACAGATGCAGTATAGGGGTCTACAGATGCAGTATAGGGGTCTACAGATGCAGTAGAGGGGTCTACAGATGCAGTATAGGGGTCTACAGATGCAGTAGAGTGGTCTACAGATGCAGTATAGGGGTCTCCAGATGCAGTATAGGGGTCTACAGATGCAGTATAGGGGTCTACAGATGCAGTAGAGGGGTCTACAGATGCAGTATAGGGGTCTACAGATGCAGTATAGGGGTCTACAGATGCAGTAGAGGGGTCTACAGATGCAGTATAGGGGTCTACAGATGCAGTAGAGTGGTCTACAGATGCAGTAGAGGGGTCTACAGATGCACTAGAGTGGTCTACAGATGCAGTATAGGGGTCTACAGATGCAGTATAGGGGTCTACAGATGCAGTATAGGGGTCTACAGATGCAGTATAGGGGTCTACAGATGCAGTAGAGGGGTCTACAGATGCAGTATAGGGGTCTACAGATGCAGTAGAGTGGTCTACAGATGCAGTAGAGGGGTCTACAGATGCAGTAGAGGGGTCTACAGATGCAGTAGAGGGGTCTACAGATGCACTAGAGTGGTCTACAGATGCACTAGAGTGGTCTACATATGCAGTAGAGGGGTCTACAGATGCAGTATCGGTGTCCAGAGATGTCTACAGATCACGACAGTAGTCTACAGACATACTAGAGGGGTCTACAGACACACTAGAGGGGTCTACAGATCACGACAGGGGTCTACAGATGCACTACATGGTCTACAGATGCACTACAGTGGTCTATCGATACAGTACAGCAGTCTATAGATACAGTAGCTAGTCTATAGATGCAGTACAGTGGTCTTTAGATGCAGTACAATGGTCTATATATGCAGTACAGTGGTTTATAGATTCAGTACAGTGGGATATAGATGCAGCACAGTGGTCTAGATGCAATACAGTGGTCTCATATAGCTATAGATTCAGTACAGTGGTCTCATATAGCAATAGATGCAGTACAGTGGTATATATACACAATACAGTGGTCTCATATAGCTATAGATGCAGTACAGTGGTCTCATATAGCAATAGATGCAGTACAGTGGTATATATACACAATACAGTGGTCTCTAGATACAGTAAAGTGGTCTCAGATAGCAATAGATACAGTGTGCTGAGTGTGGTGGTCTAGATACAGTACAGTGGTTTCTAGATACAGTACAGTGGTCTCATACAGCTATAGATGCAGTCTCCTCTCCTAGAAGTGGTCTCCTTTTTACAATAGGCAGAAATTACATATTTGTACTGCATGCAAAACACTGCATGGTTCTTGCCCAGAACTGCATGACCATCTTGGATGGCATCTTGAAAATTATGCCTTTTCTGCTAAGTATATTTTCCTGGATATTTGGGATGTTCTCAAGCATGCCTAAAGGTACCAGAATCAATTGAAAACCCTTTTGTATCAATGTTTAGGGAGGTTTAGTGGTACTCTTTCTTATATGCCTATTGACCGGTCTATTTCTCATAAAAAGTGCTTGTTTAAGATAAGGCTGAAAATGACCACCCCAGAATGAAATACTATGGGTAAATTATACATTTCCTGAATCCTTAGGGTCATGTCAGTATTCCAGTTGTTGTGTTTTGTGTCTCTGATGTTTCTTGATGCCACATAACTAAAAGAAAATATATGGTTTAGGCGGAAATTGTGAGAAAAAAAAGGTTATTAAAGGTTTGAAGAGCTCCAGTGACCACTGTACTTATCATACATAGTCAACAAAGGGCTCGAATGAAAGCTCAAAGTGTCCCCTTAAAAATGATACCAAACATAAAATATAAAACATTGTAATATGCCCTGAACGTGAGCCAATACCAAGATATGCACATGTGTCTAAAATGCCATTTTTCAATGGGGGGTGGTAACTTTAGCAGCTGATAACCCCAATTTAGCTGGGCCTCAGGAAGGTCTATCATACAAAAATAATATCTAGGGATGTATAGGAATAAAAAAATCCCAACTAGAATTTGCCATCCCAGGTGGTAGCGATATGTGAGATTTTGGGGTTTGGCCCAAGGACTAAGTTTGGTGTGGATTAGAGCAACTGTGCGCCTTTATGATTGTATAAAGACATGCAGTAAGATTTCATTATACATAGTGGGTGGTTAATAATGAATACATATTTAATAGGTTACTTCAATTATACCAGTTTTACTGAATGGTCTTCGTTGTGTGGATGCATGTGTTGGCCTATTTTTTTATAATAATAACAATAATAATATTTTGGGCTAATGATTAATAGGCCTACAGGGGTTATTTAATTCTGCAGTTATACCTAGTGTTACTGAATGCTGTAAGCTGTGTGGATGTATTGGCCTAATTTTTATATTAATACTACTAATAATACATCATAATAATACAAAATAATTCATCATAATTCATAAAATAATAACAATAATAATGGTAATTATTATTATTAGTATTAGTATTAGTATTATTACTCTCCGCCAGGAGAGTATTGTTATCACTGCGTTTTCACTTTCTAAACATGACACACCGATTGGTCAAGCCTCACGTGACACGTGAAATACTGTGATCTGATTGGCTAGTGACGCCACCGGGCCTATATATACATGGCATCACTCTGACAGTGTCTCCGCCACTGTCAGAGTGAGGTAAGACGGGAACCATGAAATGGCTGCATGGCTCATACATAATTGGCAGATAGGACAGATAGGACATTTATATAGACAGGAGGGATATGACATAGGACACTTATACAGACAGGAGGGATAGGACACTCACACAGACAGAACGGAAGAGGACACTTACCCAGACAGGTTGGATAGGACACTTACATATACAAGAGGGATAGCGACCTATAAATACATGTGTCACTGTGATAAGCCAGATTCCAATACCGAAAATCCGGCCACTAGCTCACTCCCAGACCTTCGAACCGGAAGTAGTCAAGTAGTCGCGGTCCAATTGTTCCTATCTGTCTTATTGGACACATAGGACAGATAGGACACTTATATAGACAGGAGGGATATGACACTTACATAGACAGGACGGATAGGACAGGAGGGATAGGACACTTACACAGAATGAACGGAAGAGGACACTTACCCAGACAGGATGGATAGGACACTTACATATACAAGAGGGATAGCGACCTTCGCGACCTTCGAACCAACACAAGTCTTCTGGCGGAGAGTTGTGCTCCGAGGAGCACTTTTTCTAGTTATTATTATTATTATTATTATAGTGTTGTGATTATAATGTGCAAACATTTCAACATCCTTTTTCTATATTGGTCATCATGGAGAGCTAAATAAATACCACAAAACTTCGCTGCCTGTCTGGACAATGGACTCATTCCAATTACCCCCTGATCTGCATAAGATTCGCTGCCTGGTGCCTCAGTCGCTTTTGAGTTTTTATTGTTGTTGACAAATAGCCACTACAATTGTGTTATTAAAGATAATTATATATAAAATGACATACCATTTAAAAAGTGGTATAAACCAATTTTGGAACAGCATACCACTCCCAGGAACGGTGCATACCGGTTTGGAAAGGCACATACCGTTTTGGAAATGCATACCATTTAAAAAATACGGTATATGCCATTATAAAAAACAACATACCATGGTATTAACCTTAAAAAGTGGCATAAACCATTTTTAGAACAGCGAGTGCCCAGTTGCCCACATGTCCCTAGTGCCCAGTTGTCCAGGTGGTTTTGGTGCCCACCTCTCCAGGTGCACACATGTTCCTAGTGCCCAGTTTTCCAGGTTCCCACATGTCCCTAGTGCCCAGTTATCGAGATGCCTACATGTACCTAGTGCCCAGTTGTACAGATTCCCACAAGTACCCTAGTGCCCAGATGTCCAGGTGCCCAGATGTCCAGGTGCCCAGTTGTCCCAAACACATGGTGCCCAGATGTCCATATTGCCCAGTTGTCCAGGTGCCCAGATGTCCCTAGTGCCCAGATGTCTCCACCCTTAATTGCCCACTTGTCCAGGTGCCCACATGTCCCTAGTGCCCAGATGGTTTTGGTGCCCACCTCTTCAGGTGCCCACATGTCCCTAGTGCCCAGATAGTTTTGGTGCCCACCTCTCCAAGTGCCCATATGTTCCTAGTGCCCAGGTGTACCGGTGCCCACATGTCCATAGTGCCCACATGTCCCCAGTGCCCAGTTGTCCACATGTACCTAGTGCCCAGATGTCCAGGTGCCCAGTCATCCAAAATATGGTGCCCAGATGTCCCCAGTGCCCAGATATCCAGGTGCCCACATGTCCCCAGTGCCCAATTGTCCAGGTGCCCACGTGTACCTAGTGCCCAGTTGTCCAGGTGGTTTTGGTGCCCACCTCTCCAGGTGCCCACATGTCCCTAGTGCCCAGATGGTTTTGGTGCCCACCTCTCCAAGTGCCCAGATGTTCCTAGTGCTCAGTTGTACCGGTGCCCACATGTCCATAGTGCCCACATGTCCCCAGTGCCCAGTTGTCCAGGTGCCCACATGTACCTAGTGCCCAGATGTCCAGGTGCCCAGTCGTCCAAAATATGGTGCCAGATGTCCCCAGTGCCCAGATGTCCAGGTGCCCACATGTCCCCAGTGCCCAATTGTCCAGGTGCCCAGATGTCCCCAGTGCCCAGATGTCCAGGTGCCCACATGTCCCCAGTGCCCAATTGTCCAGGTGCCCACATGTACCTAGTGCCCAGTTGTACAGGTGCCCACATGTACCATAGTGCCCAGATGTCCCTAGTGCCCAGATGTCCAGGTGCCCAGTCGTCCAAAATATGGTGCCCAGATGTCCCTAGTGCCCAGTTGTCCAGGTGCCCACATGTACCTAGTGCCCAGTTGTCCAAGTGCCCACATGTACCTAGTGCCCAGTTGTCAAGGTGCCCAGTTGGACCATAGTGCCCACATGTACCTAGTGCCCAGATGTCCAGGTGCCCAGTCGTCCAAAATATGGTGCCCAGATGTCCCTAGTGCCCAGTTGTCCAGGTGCTCACATGTACCTAGTGCCCAGTTGTCCAAGTGCCCACATGTACCTAGTGCCCAGTTGTCAAGGTGCCCAGTTGGACCATAGTGCCCAGATGTCCCTAGTGCCCAATTGTCCAGGTGCCCACATGTACCTAGTGCCCAGTTGTACAGGTGCCCACATGTACCATAGTGCCCAGATGTCCCTAGTGCCCAGATGTCCAGGTGCCCAGTCGTCCAAAATATGGTGCCCAGATGTCCCTAGTGCCCAGTTGTCCAGGTGCTCACATGTACCTAGTGCCCACATGTACCTAGTGCCCAGTTGTCAAGGTGCCCAGTTGGACCATAGTGCCCACATATACCTAGTGCCCAGATGTCCAGGTGCCCAGTCGTCCAAAATATGGTGCCCAGATGTCCCCAGTGCCCAGATGTCCAGGTGCCCAGATGTCCCCAGTGCCCAGTTGTCCAGGTGCCCACATGTCCCCAGTGCCCAATTGTCCAGGTGCCCACATGTACCTAGTGCCCAGTTGTACAGGTGCCCACATGTACCATAGTGCCCAGATGTCCCTAGTGCCCAGATGTCCAGGTGCCCAGTCGTCCAAAATATGGTACCCAGATGTCCCTAGTGCCCAGTTGTCCAGGTGCTCACATGTACCTAGTGCCCAGTTGTCCAAGTGCCCACATGTACCTAGTGCCCAGTTGTCAAGGTGCCCAGTTGGACCATAGTGCCCAGATGTCCCTAGTGCCCAGATGTCCAGGTGCCCAGTCGTCCAAAATATGGTGCCCAGATGTCCCTAGTGCCCAGTTGTCCAGGTGCCCACATGTACCTAGTGCCCAGTTGTCCAAGTGCCCACATGTACCTAGTGCCCAGTTGTCAAGGTGCCCAGTTGTACCATAGTGCCCAGATGTCCCTAGTGCCCAGATTTCCAGGTGCCCAGTCGTCCCAACAATATGGTGCCCAGATGTCTCTAGTGCCCCAATAAATGTTATGGAAATGTATTAAAAAAAATAGGTTTATGCTAATAAATAGATTAAATGGATTACCTAGATAAGACAGTTTGTCTAATGAAACTAGCTGGGTGCTGATTACAGATAATCCACTTGTCCTAGCACTTTTTAACTTTATTATTTATTTGTATTTATATGTACATACACTAATGATAAGGATCATTATTATATATGATTATATTATATTATTATATACTAATATGAATTTAAATATCCACTGTAATCATGCCTATGATAATGCTACGTTTTAACACATTGGGAGTGAAATGCTTTAATATAAAACAGTAAAACAAACAACAGTTATTAATTTATATGTCCACTGTACTAATGCAAAACAATCATTGTTATTGAGAGTAAAATAATTAAATAAATACAGGGATGTTGTGAGGTTTTGTTTTGCTTTTTATTTGCTTTTTTGTGCACGCGCGCACGCAAACTTGTGCATGCGCGCACGCACGTAAACTTGTGCATGCGCGCACGCACGTAAATTTGTACACGCGTGCGCGCATGCTTGCGCACGCGCTTGTGCACGCGCGACACAAAAAAAAAGAACACTTCCGGTCCTCACACAGCAGCGCTCACGTATCAACGCTCACGCACCAAGTCTCGTCTGCGCGGACGCAGCTGGGTGCTCCTCAAACTTTTACTCAGTCACAGTGTTGCCAGGTCTGCTTATTATAAGCGACTTTGGGCTTGTTTCTCTGTAAAGTTGCTTGCAAGCAACTTTACAGAGAAACAAGAAACTATTTTACAAACAAGCCCAAAAAACTGCAACCCACAACTCGTGGGCTGTGCTTTTTTGGGCTTGTTTGTAAACTAGTTGCTTATTTGGTCTTGTTTCATAATGTTGTTCAAACCAGTGGTTCTCAAACATTTTCATGTAAAGGATCCCCGGCCCCCCATCTGAAAATATTGTGTTTTACAAGATTTAAAATAAGATTTAAAGAATATTACAAATGTGTCAATTATTTTCTAGATTTGTTTTTGAAAATATCATTTTATTTTTTGCTATTTTTTTTTCTGCTAGTAATTCTGCTATTTTCAAAACAACCGACGCATATATAGTTTTAAAATTATTTAATGGTCGCTTCTTTTGGGCTTGTTTTCACAGACAAAGGGAATGAACTCGTTCTCATGCTATTCATCAAAAATGTGGAACGCCCTACCAAAAGGAGTAAAGGAGTGTAAAACCCTACTCACTCTCAAAACAGCCCTAAATATACACCTTCAGGAGGCTGCAATTGGAAAATGGCCCCTGTCTAAGTCCTAACCTAACCTACCCCCCTACCCCCCCCCCCCCCTCTCTCCTTCTCCTTTTGTACATATTTCTCACTCTTCATACCAGTAACCTGTAAACTGATTGTATGACATTCTATAGTAGTTGTGTATATCTGTCTGTCTCTTATATGTCATCATGATTTGTGTGCATGGGGAACTCATTTGAAACAAGCTCTGTGCTTTTATGAGTCTTCCAGTTTAGTAGACCTTGTATTGTGAATTTGTACTTCCATGTACTGTTGTTCTCATGTCTTACTAAATAAAGTACATCAATCAATCAATCAATACTCATGTTCAGTTGAAAACCTTGCCAATGTTCCAGGGAAAGAGAAGCTCATAGCATATAGGCACTACTTATTGGATAAATTATAGATGTTAGTTAACTTTTGTTCATATTATTCTTACTGCCTCACACTGTGAGGCGTTGTGAGCTTGTATATCTATGTTTTGTTTCATACGTAATATTTGACAATTTGGCCATGTTGGTATTAAAAGGGTCTTAAAAGTCATTAAATTGTAACTTTATAAATATGCAGATACCCTGTATACACTTATACTGTATGTTGGTTTGTTTACTATTGAGTGAGAAAACATTGTTGCACATTAAGCTGATCATTTGGGGGACCGCCCAAAATAATTTGGGGACCCCTCTGGGGGTCCTGACCCCCAGTTTGGGAACCACTGCTGTAGGCTCTTTTTCAATGCTGTGGGATGATAGGAATCACACCTTTAGAAGAGTGTTTCTGTCTGTATGCTTGCTATAAAGGTTGGTAATGATGAGAGTGTTATTTTCATCTATCTTGATAATATCCATAAAGTTGATTTCCTCCTTCCTGCTCATTAAAGCTGTATAACCACTAATACTCCTCTGTACCAGTAGAGGGCGGTGCCACACAGCCACAGCATGCAGCTGTGTGCATTGATGACTGACAGGGGACTTGATGTAACCAATACAAAGATATAATATACTGTATATAATAAATAAGGGACACCTGGAAAAGGTCTCACTGTAAAAGTAGAAATTCCAACATTTTAAGTATTTGCTGATCTTAAACATATCTTTATTATCATGTAAATCGCTGTACAAACTCAAAAAGTTTAGTTTAATTTTGACACATTTTCTGATCTACTTGTTAACTATGAAACATATCTAATGATGTCAAACATTAAAGCCTCACTATGTAACTTTTTAATGAATAAAATGTAATGTCCAATCTATACAATTCAACTTATACAATCTGTATGTTAGAGTATGTTAATACAATATAATAACTTATATAATTGGAATGGTTGTGTCAAAGGTCATATTCTCACCTACACACGAATTTTGACCTGATTGATGGTCAAGATTCAATTTATCCCTGGCCGCTTGTTTCTCTCGCGACATCTGGCAACACTGGTTAGGATTTCAGAGGAAACGAAACTTTTACTCAGTCACAGTGTTGCCAGGTCTGCTTATTATAAGCGACTTTGGGCTTGTTTCTCTGTAAAGTTGCTTGCAAGCAACTTTACAGAGAAACAAGAAACAATTTTACAAACAAGCCCAAAAAACTGCAACCCACAACTCTTGGGCTGCGTTTTTTTGGGCTTGTTTGTAAACGTGTTGCTTATTTGGTCTTGTTTCATAATGTTGTTCAAACCAGTGGTTCTCAAACATTTTCATGTAAAGGATCCCCACATTAATATGCAATTGTGATTTGTCCGCGGCCTCTCATCTGAAAATATTGTGTTTTACAAGATTTAAAATAAGATTTAAAGAATATTACAAATGTGTCAATTATTTTCTAGATTTGTTTTTGAAAATATTATTTTATTTGTTGCTATTTTTTTCCCTGCTAGTAATTCTGCTATTTTCAAAACAGCCGACGCATATATAGTTTTAAAATTATTTAATGGTCGCTTCTTTTGGGCTTGTTACAGACAAAGGGAATGAACTCGTTCTCATAATGCTATTCATCAAAAATGTGGAATGCCCTACCAAAAGGAGTAAAGGAGTGTAAAACCCTACTCACTTTCAAAACTGCCCTAAAGATACACCTTCAGCTGAGGCTGGAATTCGAAAATGGCCCCTGTCTAAGTCTTAACCCCCCCCCCCCATTTCTTTTTCTGCTCTTGTACATTTTCTTTCACTCTTCATACCAGTAACCTGTAAACTGATTGTATTACATTCTGTATAGTAGTGTGTATATCTGTCTCTTATATGTCATCATGATTTGTGTGCATGGGGATCTCATCTTAAACAAGCTCAGTGCTTAATGAGTCTTCCAGTTTAGTAGACCTCGTATTGTGAATTTGTACTTCCATGTACTGATGTTCTCATGTCTTACTAAATAAAGTACATCAATCAAAAAAACCTGGTTGCTTATTTCTCTCGCACAGTCTGGCAACACTACTCACTAAGTCAGCAGAGTGAGGCTGGGAACGAGACTACTCATTCTCAGTCGTTCTTCACACACATTAGACTAGAGGCGATCAGTCAGTCATTCAGTCAGTCAGTGAAATGTCTGTAGTTGTGGACCAGGATCAGTTAGGTTGTTGTTCTATCTGTGTGGACGTGCTGAAGGAGCCTGTGACTCTGCCCTGCGGACACAGTTACTGCTGCAGCTGCATTGAAGGAGCCTGGAACCAGGAGGCTGAGGAGAAGACCCTGTCCAGCTGTCCTCAGTGTAGAGAGACCTTCTGTCCACGTCCTGCTCTGAGGAGGAACCACATGCTGGCTCAGGTGATCATGGAAGATACTTTGAAAGCGTAGCTTGTAAAGCTAGTTTACTAGCTGTAGAATACAACCCTCGTAGACGTATTTACGATTCGTAAATACGTCTACGAGGGTTGTATTCTACAGCTAGTTTACCATGGCAGTAGCTTGATCAAGGTACATTAAATATCCTATAAAAAGTCACATGTCAGCAGAAATATGTCTCAACTGCGTTTTATTTAAAAAAGGTTGACATTTTAAAGTAAATGTTTGTGTTCCTAAAGTTAAGAAGGGGGGGGGGGGGATTTTCTTTTCTTTTTACATGTCAGCCTTTTTACAACAATCAACGTTGTCTGAACAATTGGACCTATATTTGTTTAGATGCCAGGGCAGAATATTTTGTTTTTATGACACACAAGCTGTCTCTTAAAGTTCTACAGATAGGCGGTTCTGTTTGGCACTGAAAACATCCTTGCATTCAACGTCATGAATTTGCTCATTTGTGGCCAGGGACCGGTTGGACCGGTACATGGTGACGCAGTTAGTTCTTGTGTGTTAATCACATGCCTTCTACAGCAAGACCCACCCACCCTGTGATGCATTTGAGTCAGAGCCATAAAGAGAGTTATGACACTAGCGTTGACTCAAATTATAAGAATGGAATGCGGAAGTGCTCTGTCTATCGCAATGAGATAGTGCCAATGTTTGGAACTATAATATCCCATATAATATCCCATAGCCTGCTTTGCAGCGTGACATTAGTCTCTCTACTACACTACACTGATTTGAGTTCAGTGTAGTGAGTTGAGATTTGAGTTTAGCTTGCTGATAGATTTCCCCTAACCTTTAGGACTTGAGGACTTCCAATAAGCAAGGTAAAACATGTACATAGAATGCAGAGAGACACTGTAGTACCTCTGTAATCAAGCATCACAGATAAACCATGAACCTAAGGTCATAATTCCTGTTGGGTTTGTTGTCATCAGTGAGTGAGCTCTCCTCCTTCACTGTTTACTTTCAGGTTTTGGAGAAACTGAGGAATCCAGATGTTCATCAGTCTTGTGTCTCTGCCGCTCCGCTCTACGCCGGCCCTGGGGACGTAGCCTGTGACCTCTGCCCCGGAAGCAGACGCCTCAAAGCCCTGATGTCCTGTCTGTGGTGCCAGGTGTCCTACTGTGACACTCACCTCCAGCCTCACTACAGTGTTCCTGCATTTAGGAAGCACAAGCTGGTCCCGGCCACGCCCACGGCCCGCCTGCACCACAAGATGTGCTCCAGTCATGACAAGCCGATGGAGGTGTTCTGTCGCACGGACCAGCAGTGTATCTGCTACCTGTGTGCCATGGATGAACACAAGGGCCATGACACCGTGTCAGCGGCCGCAGAGAGGAGCCACAGACAGGTACTGTAAGACCACAGTCACTTACTGGACAAGATATTAGCTAATGTTTGAAAACAAAGCATGAGAAGACAGACTTCCTGGTTAGACGAAGAAGAATCACACATAAAAGAGAGACTAGCAGACCGCCCCGCCCTCTAATGATGTGACACATGTCCCTGAAAGCTATCAGTGTATAAATAAATGTATTGTGTCAACTGTTTCTTCACATTGTGTGTGAATCCAAACCAAACAACGTTCCAAACATTGCTTTTTCTTGCAGAAACAGTTGGGGACGAGTCAGCAAAACCTCCAGCAGAAGATCCAGGAGAGAAAGAAGGAAGCGAAAGAGCTGAGACAGGTCATGGAGACCCTGAAGGTCAGTTCCCATCAGGCTAGTTAGTAGTTCCTGATATTCTGTTACTTACTGTGACTACAGCAGTAGTTCCTGATATTCTGTTATTTACTGTGACTACAGCAGTAGTTCCTGATATTCTGTCACTTACTGTGACTACAGCAGTAGTTCCTGATATTCTGTCACTTACTGTGACTACAGCAGTAGTTCCTGATATTCTGTTACTTACTGTGGCTACAGCAGTAGTTCCTGATATTCTGTTACTTACTGTGGCTACAGCAGTAGTTCCTGATATTCTGTCACTTACTGTGACTACAGCAGTAGTTCCTGATATTCTATTATTTACTGTGACTACAGCAGTAGTTCCTGATATTCTGTTATTTACTGTGACTACAGCAGTAGTTCCTGATATTCTGTTACTTACTGTGACTACAGCAGTAGTTCCTGATATTCTGTCACTTACTGTGACTACAGCAGTAGTTCCTGATATTCTATTATTTACTGTGACTACAGCAGTAGTTCCTGATATTCTGTTATTTACTGTGACTACAGCAGTAGTTCCTGATATTCTGTTACTTACTGTGGCTACAGCAGTAGTTCCTGATATTCGGTTACTTACTTGCGCGTGCGTGTGTCAGAGCTCTGCAGAAGCAGCTGTGGAGGCCAGTGAGCAGATGTTCTCAGAGATGAAGGTGTGCGTGGAGAGGAGACACAGCCAGGTTAAAGACATGATCAGACATCAGGAGAAGACAGCTGTGTCCCAGGTTGAGGACGTCCTGACACAGCTGGAGGAGGACATCGCACAGCTGGAGAGGACACACGCTGAGCTGGACGTGCTGTCCAACACTGATGACATCGTCCATTTCATTCAGGTTCTGTCCAACACTGATGACATCATGCATTTCAATCAAGTTCTGTCCAACACTAATGACATCGTCCATTTCAGGCATTTCAGGTTTAGGTTTAGCAACTTAAAACCTGAATACATCCGATCTACAAGCTCACAACGTGTCGCCATGCGACGCGCTGTGAGCTTGTAGATCTGCTATTTTTTAAATGTCTTTCAAAAAGTGTAATAGTTGTTGAAACATTTTAAGAACACAAACCTTGTATGAGGGTCCCTGGCACAAACTATTTTCTGATGAGAGTCTGTGGCCAAATGCATATTCATTTAAGGGCCCTTGATAGTTAAAGGTTTTAGAAGCACTGATATAATTAATATTGATGCTTTTATTATTAATAATAATATTAATGTGTTCTCTCCAGAGCGTCCAGTGTGGGTCCAGCTCCAGTGGACCTCCAGTCTTACCCAGTGATGTTCTGTTCACTCTGAGCTCCTTCACTCAGCTGAGAGAAGATGTGTCTGCTCTGAGAGACACACTGGACCACGTCCTCACCACACCCTGGACACACACATCACACACAGGTTACACACACACACACACACATCACACACAGGTTACACACACACACACACACACACACACACACACACACACACACACACACACACACACACACACACACACACACACACACACACACCACACCACACCACACCACACCACACCACACGCACGCACGCACACGCGCACACTCTTGGTCAGATGAATGGTCAACCAGCCATCATAGTAAACAGTGGATTTGTTTAAAGTCAGAAGACAGTTGATTGATTTGCTGCCAATAGACAACTAACTAGCTATTAGATACACTGATGGATAAACTAACATTACTCTTGGGTAGAGGTTGGGTTGTGTAGTTAATATGTCATGACGTTACTCCAAGTATTGATGAGATACTGTATCTTCAGTAGTTGCTCTGTTTATTAGAAATGTATGTTCAGAAATAATATTACATAATAGTGGATGTACATTGCACAGTGAAACAGCTCTTTCTTTATTAAAGTATTTCTTTTAGCACATAAATGAACACAAAGTGGATCATATATCTATATCTATGTCTGTCCATATATCTTTCCCATTGGCCCCTCTGGTGCCTCCACATTGAAAAGGTGCTTTAGGTCAATGGTTCTCAAATCTTTTTGTGTGTCAAGGACACCCAAATTGATATATATATTTGGCCGCGGACCCCTATCTAAAAACAATGTTGTGCCAGGGACCCCAGAAGAGGAGATTTGTGTTAATACATTCAAACCCCCCGGAGGACCCCTGGGAGTCGCCGGACCCCACTTTGAGAACCAATGCTTTAGGTCATTGTTCAGTGTGATGTCTTCTTCATCTGACTTATTTCTTGTGTCTCCAGAGTCTCCAGCTGATGTTTCACACCCAGCAGAGCCTCAGACCAGAGAGGAACTCTTACAATGTGAGTCCATGTTCAGGCTGAGTATTATCTGACAAACTCTCATAAACAGGTTGATGGAGAGTTTAATTCATTATATTTTGTCATGTGTTCTCACAGATTCCTGTCCACTGTCATTGGATGCAAACACAATACAAGACAACCTCTCCCTGTCAGAGGAGAACAGGAAGGTGACCAGACATAAAAGCCCCCAACAGCACCCTGATCATCCAA
Source organism: Gymnoscopelus microlampas (assembly GCF_963454915.1). Classification (NCBI taxonomy): domain Eukaryota; kingdom Metazoa; phylum Chordata; class Actinopteri; order Myctophiformes; family Myctophidae; genus Gymnoscopelus; species Gymnoscopelus microlampas. Next base: position 53,742,701 of record NC_139944.1, on the reverse strand, counting down.
AGAGATTTACTTGTTACCGTCAGGTGTTGTGTAGAGAGAGTCTGACTGAACGTTGTTACTGGGAAGTAGAATGGAATGAGCAGCAATGTGTTTATATAGCCGTCTGTTATGAAGACATCAACAGACAGGATCGTTTTCAATCAGACTTTGGATTAAATTCAAAGTCCTGGTGTTTAAGATGCATAGGTTACGACTGCTGGTTCACACACAACAGCATTGATACTAAAGTGACAAAGCCTACTAGTTCCACCACAGTTGATACAAAAGAGTTCACGTATACTGCCACCAGGGTGGGGGTGTACCTGGACCACAAGGCAGGTACTCTGTCCTTCTACAGTGTTTGTGACAACACAATGAGCCTCCTCCATACAGTTCACACCACCTTCACACAACCTCTCTATGCAGGGATAGGGCTTCATGGTCCCAATGATCAAGTAATACTTTATGGTAAAATGTTGAATGATGGGACATCATATCCACGTACTCGTACTGATTCTAAGGCTGTAAATCATACAGCAGAGGTGTGTAAGATATGGTAAACATGTTTAAAGACACCTGATCCTCATATTCAGTTGAAAACCATGCCAATGTTCCAGGGAAAGAGAAGCTCATAGTATATAGGCACTAGGCTACTTGTTGGATAAAGTGGTATGCTAGTTATGCTTGTTTGTTTGTTTGTTTGTTTGTTTGTTAAATTGTTTTCAGATATAAAACAATAAAATAAAGAAAATATGCCAAATATTACATTGATTAAAAAGAGACAAACATTGTGAAAAAAAAGCCGATCTACAAGCTCATATTATTATTACTGCCTCGCACTGCGAGAAGTCGTGAGCTTGTAGATCGGCTTGTAGATCTGGGGACCCCCCAAAATAATTTGGGGAGCCCCCTCGGGGTCCTGATCCCCAGTTTGTGAACCAATGCTGTAAGCTCTTTTTCAATGCTGTGGGATGATAGGAATCACACCTTTAGAGTGTTTCTGTCTGTAGGCTTGCTATAAAGGTTAGTAATGATGAGTGTTATTTTCATCTATCTTGATAATATCCATAAAGTTGATTTCCTCCTTCCTGCCTATTAAAGCTGCATAACTACAAATACTCCTCTGTACCAGTAGAGGGCGACGCCGTGCCACACAGCCACAGCATGCAGCTGTGTGCATTGATGACTGACAGAGGACTTTATGTAACCAATACAAAGATATAATGTATATAATAAATAAGGGACACCTAGAAAAGGTCTCACTGTATAAGGGTCATTCCAACAATTTAAGTATTTGCTGATCTTAAACATATCTTTATTATCATGTAAATCGCTGTACAAACTGAAAAAGTTTAGTTTAATTTTGACACATTTTCTGATCTACTTGTTAACTATGAAACATATCTAATGATGTCAAACATTAAAGCCTCACTATGTAACTTTTTAATGAATAAAATGTAATGTCCAATCTGTATGGTAGAGTATGTTAATACAATTCAACTTATACAATCTGTATGTTAGAGTATGTTAATACAATAACTTATACAATCTGTATGGTAGAGTATGTTAATACAATATAACTTATACAATCTGTATGGTAGAGTATGTTAATACAATATAACTTATATAATTGGAATGGTTGTGTCAAAGGTCATATTCTCACCTAGACACGAATTTTGACCTGATTGATGGTCAAGATTCAATTTATCCCTGGCCGCTTGTTTCTCTCACGACATCTGGCAACACTGGTTAGGATTTCAGAGGAAACGAAACTTTTACTCAGTCACAGTGTTGCCAGGTCTGCTTATTATAAGCGACTTTGGGCTTGTTTCTCTGTAAAGTTGCTTGCAAGCAACTTTACAGAGAAACAAGAAACAATTTTACAAACAAGCCCAGAAACTGCAACCCACAACTCGTGGGCTGTGTTTTTTTGGGCTTGTTGGGCTGTAAACTAGTTGCTTATTTGGTCTTGTTTCATAATGTTGTTCAAACCAGTGGTTCTCAAACATTTTCATGTAAAGGATCCCCACATTAATATGCAATTGTGATTTGTCCGCGGCCTCCCATCTGAAAATATTGTGTTTTACAAGATTTAAAATAATATTTAAAGAATATTACAAATGTGTCAATTATTTTCTAGATTTGTTTTTGAAAATATTATTTATTTTTTTTGCTATTGTTTTTTTTGCTAGTAATTCTGCTATTTTCAAAACAGCCGACGCATATATAGTTTTTAAATTATTTAATGGTCGCTTCTTTTGGGCTTGTTTTCACAGACAAAGGGAATGAACTCGTTCTCATGCTATTCATCAAAAATGTGTAATGCCCTACCAAACGGAGTAAAGGAGTGTAAAACCCTACTCACTCTCAAAACTGCCCTAAAGATACACCTTCAGCTGAGGCTGCAGTTCGAAAACGGCCCCTGTCCAAGTCTTAACCTACCCCCCCCCCCCCCCCCCCCCCCCCCCTATTTCTTTTTCTGCTCTTGTACATTTTTTTTTACTCTTCATACCAGTAACCTGCAAGCTGATTGTATGACATTCTGTATATAGTAGTGTGTATATCTGTCTGTCTCTTATATGTCACCATGATTTGTGTGCATGGGGATCTCATCTTAAACAAGCTCAGTGCTTAATGAGTCTTCCAGTTTAGTAGACCTCGTATTGTGAATTTGTACTTCCATGTACTGCTGAATTCTCATGTCTTACTAAATAAAGTACATCAATCAAAAACCTGGTTGCTTATTTCTCTCGCACAGTCTGGCAACACTACTCACTCAGTCAGTAGTGTGAGGCTGGGAACGAGACTAATCAATCTCAGTCGTTCTTCACACACATTAGACTAGAGAAGATCAGTCAGTCAGCCATTCAGTCAGTGAAATGTCTGTAGTTGTGGACCAGGATCACTTGTGTTGTTCTATCTGTGTGGACGTGCTGAAGGAGCCTGTGACTCTGCCCTGCGGACACAGTTACTGCTGCAGCTGCATTGAAGGAGCCTGGAACCAGGAGGCTGAGGAGAAGACCCTGTCCAGCTGTCCTCAGTGTAGAGAGACCTTCTGTCCACGTCCTGCTCTGAGGAGGAACCACATGCTGGCTCAGGTGATCATCATGATCATAATGATAGAGAGCTGAATAATAGACAGTGTTGGGGAAGATACTTTGAACTAGTACTTCAACATGTCAGTAGCTTGATCAAGCTACATTTAATAACCTACAAAAAAAGTCACATGCCAGCAGAAATGTGTCTCTTTTTTTTTTAAAGTAAACATCTGTGTTCCTAAAGTAAAGAAAGACTAGAGACTTACATACTGTTACATGACATCTGACCGTAAACATAACATAAAACTGTAATGACACGTATTATTGTCTGAATATCTAATTATTCAGTTAATTCAGTAAATTTTCAGTAGAAAATAAAAACTATAGTCACTTGCATGCATGTTGCATAATGATGCTATACACTACGCTATGCTACGGGCTAATCTTCCAGGACTTCCTCAGAAATCACTAGTCCAGTGGTTCTCAAACCTTTTCATGTCAAGGACCCCCAAATTGACACTTATTAGCCCGCGGACCCCCATTTGAACAGATAAGCCAGGGACCCCCATAAGAGCAGATTTTTACGGCTCTAGCAGTGATTCTCATCCATTTTAATTTCAAGGACCCCCCAGTTTGACATGCATTAGGCTACGGACCCCCATTTAATGGCATTTATATCTCTGGGACCCCAATTCTTTTGGTACAATCAATGTTAATGTAACTCTGAGAGTGTACAAATGGAACCAAATGGACCCTAACGGGTCCATTTGGTTCCATTTGTACACTCTCAGAGTTACAGACCCATAAGGGTCCATTTGGTTCCTATCCATCATTTAGCTGGGGACCCCCTGGAACCCCCTCAAGTACCCCTGGGGGTCCCCGGACCCCACTTTGAGAACCAATGCACTAGTCTGTACTCGACAGCGTCATGTTCAGGAAGTGAACATTGTTCATCAAGCTGCCTCATGCTAAGGAAACAGGAGACAGGCTACTGACCTATGGGCCACATGGCTCATTGGTAGGAAAGAACCGTTTCTTTGTTCCAAATGCCTCTTACTCTCACACTGACTACTTAACCACCACAGCTTTATTGTCACGTCACAGGTGTACAGAAAAAATAAGTGGGTGAAATTAGTTTTTGTGCAAGTTTTGTTACTTCCGTTAAAAAAAAGAAAAGGAAGAATAAGAAGGGGGTGGGGAATCAAAGAAACAAACAAATTATCTACATATTTAAGCATAGTACCTGAGGTAAGATAATAAAGGTGCGTGAGCATAGCAGCAGGTAAACCATGAACCTATAGGGTCAGAATTCCTGTTGGTTTTGTTGTCATCTGTGAGTGAGCTCTCCTCCTTCACTGTTTACTTTCAGGTTTTGGAGAAACTGAGGAATCCAGATGTTCATCAGTCTTGTGTCTCTGCCGCTCCGCTCTACGCCGGCCCTGCGGACGTAGCCTGTGACCTCTGCCCCGGAAGCAGACGCCTCAAAGCCCTGATGTCCTGTCTGGGATGCCAGGTGTCCTACTGTGACACTCACCTCCAGCCTCACTACAGTGTTCCTGCATTTAGGAAGCACAAGCTGGTCCCGGCCACGGCGCGCCTGCACCACAAGATGTGCTCCAGTCATGACAAGCCGATGGAGGTGTTCTGTCGCACGGACCAGCAGTGTATCTGCTACCTGTGTGCCATGGATGAACACAAGGGCCATGACACCGTGTCAGCGGCCGCAGAGAGGAGCCACAGACAGGTACTGTGATAGCCTACCTACACATATACCTTTTGGTATCGGTATCAACAAGCAACGTACATTTTCAATGGAGACATTTCACTTTTCTACTGAAAAGTGTTATAGCATTCGTATAATGTTCTAAAATTGCATTATTGGAATTCCTTGACATGGAGCTGTTGTTTCCCTGTTTGTTTCTCATTGATGTTTATGTTGTCTGTTGAAGTTGAGGAAAGAGTTGATACGTGTATCAGGGTCTTAAGACCACAGTTCCAAACGTTGGTTTTTCTTGCAGAAACAGTTGGGGACGAGTCAGCAAAACCTCCAGCAGAAGATCCAGGAGAGAAAGAAGGAAGCGAAAGAGCTGAGACAGGTCATGGAGACCCTGAAGGTCAGTTCCCATCAGGCTAGTTAGTAGTTCCTGATATTCTGTTACTTACTGTGACTACAGCAGTATTTCCTGATATTCTGTTACTTACTTACTTGCGTGTGTGTGTGTGTGTGTGTGTGTGTGTGTGTGTGTGTGTGTGTGTGTGTGTGTGTGTGTGTGTGTGTGTGTGTGTGTGTGTGTGTGTGTGTGTGTGTGTGTGCGTGTGCGTGCGTGGCAGAGCTCTGCAGAAGCAGCTGTGGAGGCCAGTGAGCAGATGTTCTCAGAGATGAAGGTGTGCGTGGAGAGGAGACACAGCCAGGTTAAAGACATGATCAGACATCAGGAGAAGACAGCTGTGTCCCAGGTTGAGGACGTCCTGACACAGCTGGAGGAGGACATCACACAGCTGGAGAGGACACACGCTGAGCTGGACGAGCTGTCCAACACTGATGACATCGTCCATTTCATTCAGGTTCTGTCCAACACTGATGACATCATGCATTTCATTCAGGTTCTGTCCAACACTGACGACATCATGTATTTCAGGTTTAGGTCTAACCACTTTAAACCTGAATACATTGGCGATTTGAAAAGAGCCGATCTACAAGCTCACAACGTGTCGCCATTCAACGTGTTGTGAGCTTATAGATCTGCTATTTTCAAAACAATATTGACATTTCTTGTGGAATATTTTTGAAACATTTTAATAACACAAACCTTGTGTGAGGGTCCCTGGCACAAAATATTTTCTGATGGGGGTCTGTGGCCAAATACATATTCATTTAATGATCCTTGGTATGAAAAGGTTTGATAAGCATTGATATGTTGGACCCTATCACACCCGTTCAAGTAGTTTACAAGAAGTTTTCTCACATTTAAAGGAGCTACACCATGAATTTAAAAAATAATAATAATATTTGATATCATATTGTTTATGTCCCTCAAACGTTTTTCAAAAGGTTTGAGCCTAAATCAAGCCTCAGATATACTCATTCCAACTGACTTCTCTCTGGCTTATAAAGCACTTTCACCTGCAATACCACATTGTCCTGTTTGGCACGGGGCGCCATTGAGCCAGTTTGTATGCATGTTATGTCCTGGTTCTGTGTGGAAAAAGTAAAAAAAAGAAATAAGAAAAAATGAAAAAAACATTTTTTTTTTTTTTTTTTGGGTTAGAACTGAAAAACGGGAGGAATTGTTCCCAGACGTGACGTAGGGTGGGGGAACAAATCTGACGGACTGTTTTCAGACCAATTTACATAAAAACCACAGATAGCCTATGAAAGCCTGCATGCTCGAAGTCGGGTATTTGTTGGAACAGAAGAGAGGTGGGGGAGACCAAAAACACACAAAAATGAAGAAAAAGTTAAAATTCATGGTGTAGACCCTTTAAGGTGCCCAATGTCTGCTTTTAGCTTCTGTGGTCCTACCACATGGAATGACCTGCATGACCTGTCGTTTTAGAACAATTACACATTGTGGTGACCAAACAGGTCACCACAACGTGTAATTGTTTTTAGAATTTTGAAAAATGCTGTCTTGATTTATATTTTGTAACTTTTGTAACCAATTCCCAGATGTAATGTATTTTTAAACTGTGTGATGTTGTTGAATTGCACTGTATTGTATTACTCGACGACACTGCAAATGAGTTTAATTACTCAGTGTACTTTCGAAAAATAAATAAATCTTGAATGAACAAATGAATATAATTAATATTGATGCTTCTATTAATAATAATAATAATTTGTTCTCTCCAGAGCGTCCAGTGTGGGTCCAGCTCCAGTGGACCTCCAGTCTTACCCAGTGATGTTCTGTTCACTCTGAGCTCCTTCACTCAGCTGAGAGAAGATGTGTCTGCTCTGAGAGACACACTGGACCACGTCCTCACCACACCCTGGACACACACATCACACACAGGTTACACACACACGCACACACACACACACACACACACACACACACACACACACACACACACACACACACACACACACACACACACACACACACACACACACACACACACACACACACACACACACGCACGCGCGCGCGCACACCCACGCACGCACACACACACACACACACACACACACACACACACACACACACACACACACACACACACACACACACACACACACACACACACACACACTTGGTCAGATGAATGGTCAACCAGCCATCATAGTAAACAGTGGATTTGTTTAAAGTCAGAAGACAGTTGATTGATTTGCTGCCAATAGACAACTAACTAGCTATTAGATACACTGATGGATAAACCAACATTACTCTTGGGTAGAGGGTTGGGTTGTGTAGTTACTATGTCATGATGTTACTCCAAGTATTGATGAGATACTGTATCTTCAGTAGTTGCTCTGTTTATTAGAAACTAGACCATACCCGGTCGGCGCAGCGCATCCGTGGGGGGATATGCGCACATGATCTGGCAACCCGGGAGGCAGTTCGTCCCATAGCTGGGCAGGCCCGTAACCATGGCGACAGTGTTTGACACAAAAACGCTAATAAGAAGCTGAGATTTGATGAAATTGAAAAACGGGCTTCACAGTTGCGTTCAGATGGTAATGGTCAATGGCTGTGTGCAAAATCAGAGCAATTGGTCCAGCCAGTGAGGAGAACCGGGTATCTTCACTCACGTACTCACCACCACTACAGAGGTTACTAGAATTATAGTAGGATGTATGTTCAGAAATAATATTACATAATAGTGGATGTACATTGCACAGTGAAACAGCTCTCCAAGTCTCTCTTTTAACACATAAATGAACATAAAGTGGATCATATATCTATATCTGTGTCTGTCCATCTATATCTTTCCCATTGGTGCCTCCCACATTGAAAAGGTGCTTTAGGTCAATGGTTCTCAAATCTTTTCGTGTGTTAATACATTCAAAATGATTCTAAAGTTTCCAAACGTGACGTGCTGTGGTTAAAATGATTGTGATGCTACATTAACTAATTTTGCTGGGGACCCTCCCAGAGGACCCCTAGGAGTCGCCGGACCCCACTTTGAGAACCAATGTTTTAGGTCATTGTTCAGTGTGATGTCTTCTTCATCTGACTTATTTCTTGTGTCTCCAGAGTCTCCAGCTGATGTTTCACACCCAGCAGAGCCTCAGACCAGAGAGGAACTCTTACAATGTGAGTCCATGTTCAGGCTGAGTATTATCTGACAAACCCTCATGAACAGGTTGATGAGAGTTTAATTCATGATATTTTGTCATGTGTTCTCACAGATTCCTGTCCACTGTCATTGGATGAGAACACAATACAAGACAAGCTCTCCATGTCAGAAGAGAACAGGAAGGTGACCAGATGCCCCACACAGCACCCTGATCATCCAAAGAGATTTTTATTTTACCGTCAGGTGTTGTGTAGAGAGAGTCTTACTGAACGTTGTTACTGGGAAATGGAATGGAATGAGCAACAATGGGTTTATATAGCCGTCTGTTATGAAGACATCAACAGACAGGATCGTTTTCAGTCAGGCTTTGGATTCAATACAAAGTCCTGGTGTTTAAGAAGCATACGTGACGACTGCTGGTTCACACACAACAGCATTGATACTAAAGTGACAAAGCCTGCTAGTTCCACCACAGTTGATACTGATGAGTACAAGCATACTGCCACCAGGGTGGGGGTGTACCTGGACCACAAGGCAGGTACTCTGTCCTTCTACAGTGTTTGTGACAACACAATGAGCCTCCTCCATACAGTTCACACCACCTTCACACAACCTCTCTATGCAGGGATAGGGCTTCATGGTCCCAATGATCAAGTAAGCATTTATAATGGTAAAAAGTTGTATGTTGGGACAACTTATGAAAGTAATGTTTCTAAGATTGTAGCTCATACAGCAGAGGTGTGTAAGATATGGTAGACATGTTTAATGACACCTGATCCTCATATTCAGTTGAAAACCTTGCCAATGTTCCAGGGAAAGAGAAGCTCATAGCATATAGGCACTAGGCTACTTGTTGGATAAAGTGGTATGCTAGTTATGCTTGTTTGTTTGTTTGTTAAATTGTTTTCAGATATAAAACAATAAAATAAAGAAAATATGCCAAATATTACATTGATTAAAAAGAGACAAACATTGTGAAAAAAAGCCGATCTACAAGCTCATATTATTATTACTGCCTCGCACTGCGAGAAGTCGTGAGCTTGTAGATCAACTTGTAGATCTGGGGACCCCCCAAAATAATTTGGGGAGCCCCCTCTGGGTCCTGACCCCCAGTTTGGGAACCACTGCTGTAAACTCTTTTTCAATGCTGTGGGATGATAGGAATCACACCTTTAGAGTGTTTCTGTCTGAAGGCTTGCTATAAAGGTTGGTAATGATAAGAGTGTTATTTTCATCTATCTTGATAATATCCATAAAGTTAATTTCCTCCTTCCTGCCCATTAAAGCTGTATAACCACTAATACTCCTCTGTACCAGTAGAGGGTGGTGCTGTGCCACACAGCCACAGCATGCAGCTGTGTGCATTGATGACTTGATTGATTGATTGAATACTTTATTTAGAAGTGTGCAGAAAAAAAACACATGAAAGTACAGTTTAAATACAAGGTCAACTAAATAGGATTAAAAAGCCCATGACAGCCTAATATCTTGTTTCAAATGGGGTCCCCATGTACTCAATTCATAGTGCCATTAAATGACAGACAGATATTACACTACTATGCAGAACATCATATAAACAGTTTACACATTGAAAAATAAGAAAAACAAAATATGTACAGTAAAACGTTTGAGGGAAAAAGGGGGGGCCCGGGGTTAAGTTATGACTTTTACAGGGGCCAGTTTTGCAGCCACCTGAAGGTACTCTTTTAGAGCAGTTTTGGAGGAGAGTAGGGTTTTACTCTCCTTCACTGCTTTTGGTAGGGCATTCCACAACTTACAGGGGACTTGATGACCAATACAAAGAATAATAAGGAAAACGTAGAAAAAGTCTCACTGTATAAGCCAAGGGTCATTCCAACATTTTAAGTGTTTGCTGATCTTAAACATAGTTTAGTTTTCTTTTGACACATCTTATGATCTACTTGTTAACTATGAAACATTATCTAATGATGTCAAACATTAAAGCCTCACTATGTAACTTTTTAATGAATAAAATGTAATTTTGTCCAATCTGTATGGTAGAGTATGTTAATACAATATAATGTATACAATCTGTATGGTAGAGTATGCTAATACAATATAACTTATATGGTTGTTGTGTCAAAGGTCACGTCTCGCCTAGACACAGGATCTGACATGAATTTTGACCTGATGGTCAAGATTACATGTATCCCTGCCCACTTGTTTCTCTCGCGACATCTGGCAACACTGGTTAGGAGGTCAGAGGAAACAAAACTTCAACTCAGTCATTCTTCACAGTGAGAGACTAGAGGTGATCAGTCAGTCAGTCAGTAAAATGTCTGTAGTTGTGGACCAGGATCACTTGTGTTGTTCTATCTGTGTGGACGTGCTGAAGGAGCCTGTGACTCTGCCCTGCGGACACAGTTACTGCTGCAGCTGCATTGAAGGAGCCTGGAACCAGGAGGCTGAGGAGAAGACCCTGTCCAGCTGTCCTCAGTGTAGAGAGACCTTCTGTCCACGTCCTGCTCTGAGGAGGAACCACATGCTGGCTCAGGTGATGATGATAGAGAGCTGAATTAGCCTTGGATCAAGACGGTCAGCGGTCATAATCATATGGCCGTTCAAAATAGTCTTTGCACTTTCGCACTTAGGGTCCGTACATCTACATAAACGTTCAGATTTCAAATATAAAGTGCTGACCCCATGGCCACGGATGTGGCAATTATGTACTGGTGCTCAGAAGGACGCGTATATTCCGTATTGTTAAATAAAAAGCATTTTATTCCAATCGGTGGCCATGACCGCGCATTTTCTACGTATGCTTTCAACTGTGCCTATCGGTTGGGATGTGTATTGCACCCTGACATATTATAAGTGGGTGCAGATGTCGGAATGGAGAGTGAACACCATTATAAGTCTATGAGAAAGTGGGCACCAATCGGATTAAAATGCTTTTTATTGAACAATACGTAATATACGGATACTTTTGAGGGGCCGTACATAGTTGTAACATCTGTGGCCATGGGGTAAGCACTTTATAATTTAAATTTGAACGGTTGTGTAGATGTACGGACCCCATGTGCGAAAGTACAAAGACTATTTTGAAATAAGTCCAAGACTGTCATATAATACATGACAGTCTTGTATCAAGGCTAGAGATGAATAATAACATGACTTTACTGATCACTTGGTTAGAATGTTATCATTAGGGTAAGTAAATGTCAGTGCTTGTCGAACGCATAATCCACATAAAGTAAACTGGCAGTCTGGCACTGGTATAATCTGCAAGTAGGTCCGTTAAATTATTTTGAAATATGTCTGACCATGACTCATTGTGGGCATAGATTGTGAGCCTGTAAAGAAAGAAAGAAAGAAAATAAAAGCCACAATAACCACTTAGTTATTGTGGTTTAAAACTACTTTTGACTTTGAAGATGTAATGCTATGTACTGTTTACACTTAGGAAGAATGTATAGCATCATTTATACTGTAGAAATAAATGAGGATTTCAAAGAAGTCTGAATACTTTTATAAGGCATTGTAAAACAACGTGACCAAAGCTCAAAGGTCAGAGCAGCCACAGTGTTCAGATAACATTCCTATAATCCTGTCACTTTCTACCATTTCTCAGTGTCTTTTCATCATGAACGTGCAATTTAGGCATTTATCAGACACTCTTACCAGCAAGGTAAACTAAACACACACACAGAATGCAGAGAGACAGTGTAGAGCCTCAGTTAAGTAGGATCACAGGTGAACCAAGGTTTTCTTTCCCACAGGCTATCAGCCTAAGCAGGAAACAGTGACTGTTTAACAACCCTCAGCACTTTGCACTTTCACTGATATGTGCCCTGCTTTTATTGTTTTTATTGAGAGGTTTTAGGTTGTCGCTTTTCATTGTAGTGGGGCTTCCGAGCGTACGTTTTTCACATGTACCTAACCAGTGCATCTAAGTGACAATAAAGTGAATCTGAATCTACTTGCAGGTTTTGGAGAAACTGAGGAATCCAGATGTTCATCAGTCTTCTGTCTCTGCCGCTCCGCTCTACGCCGGCCCTGGGGACGTAGCCTGTGACCTTTGCCCCGGAAGCAGACGCCTCAAAGCCCTGATGTCCTGTCTGGGATGCCAGGTGTCCTACTGTGACACTCACCTCCAGCCTCACTACAGTGTTCCTGCATTTAAGAAGCACAAGCTGGTCCCGGCCAAGCCCACGGCCCGCCTGCACCACAAGATGTGCTCCAGTCATGACAAGCCGATGGAGGTGTTCTGTCGCACGGACCAGCAGTGTATCTGCTACCTGTGTGCCATGGATGAACACAAGGGCCATGACACCGTGTCAGCGGCCGCAGAGAGGAGCCACAGACAGGTACTGTAAGACCACAGTCACTTACTGGACAAGATATTAGGTAATGTTTTCATGCATGAGAAGAAGGCAGACTTCCTGGTTAGACGAAGAAGAATCACACATAAAAGAGAGACTAACAGAACCGCCCCTAATGTTGTGACTTTTCTCATGTCCCTGAAAGCTATCAGTCTATAAATACATTTATTATTGTTGTGTCAACTGTTTCTTCACGTTGTGTGTGAATCCAAACCAAACAACGTTCCAAACGTTGCTTTTTCTTGCAGAAACAGTTGGGGACGAGTCAGCAAAACCTCCAGCAGAAGATCCAGGAGAGAAAGAAGGAAGCGAAAGAGCTGAGACAGGTCATGGAGACCCTGAAGGTCAGTTCCCATCAGGGTAGTTAATAGTTCCTGATATTCTGTTACTTACTGTGACTACAGCAGTAGTTCCTGATATTCTATAGAGTACAGTACTGTGACAAATATCACCCTTGAAAAGAAAGGTTTGAGAACCACTGCTATTGTAATTGTATAACAGACACAAAATCCACATACTGGCACATGCGTGTGTGCGTGTGTGTGTGTGTGTGTGTGTGTGTGTGTGTGTGTGTGTGTGTGTGTGTGTGTGTGTGTGTGTGTCAGAGCTCTGCAGAAGCAGCTGTGGAGGCCAGTGAGCAGATGTTCTCAGAGATGAAGGTGTGCGTGGAGAGGAGACACAGCCAGGTTAAAGACATGATCAGACATCAGGAGAAGACAGCTGTGTCCCAGGTTGAGGACGTCCTGACACAGCTGGAGGAGGACATCGCACAGCTGGAGAGGACACACGCTGAGCTGGACGAGCTGTCCAACACTGATGACATCGTCCATTTCATTCAGGTTCTGTCCAACACTGATGACATCATGCATTTCAATAAGGTTCTTTCCAGCACTGATGACATCATGCATTTCAGGTTTAGGTTTAACCACTTTAAACTGGCAATTTGAAAAGAGACGATCTACAAGCTCACAATGGGTCGCCATTCAATGCATTGTGAGCTTTTAGATCTGCTATTTTTTTCTTGAAAAACTAAAAACATTTTTTTTTACATTTTAACAACACAAACCTTGTGTGAGGGTCCCTGGCACTAAATATTTTCTGATGTCTGTGGCCAAATACATATTCATTTAAGGGCTCTTGGTATGAACAGGTTTGAGAAGCACTGATATAATTAATAATATTAATCTGTTCTCTCCAGAGCGTCCAGTGTGGGTCCAGCTCCAGTGGACCTCCAGTCTTACCCAGTGATGTTCTGTCCACTCTGAGCTCCTTCACTCAGCTGAGAGAAGATGTGTCTGCTCTGAGAGACACACTGGACCACGTCCTCACCACACCCTGGACACACACATCACACACAGGTTACACACACACACACACACACACACACACACACACACACACACACACACACACACACACACACACACACACACACGGTCAGATGAATGGTCAACCAGCCATCATAGTAAACAGTGGATTTGTTTTAAGTCAGAAGACAGTTGATTGATTTGCTGCCAATGGACAACTATCTAGCTATTAGATACACTGATGGATAAACCAACATTACTCTTGGGTAGAGGTTGGGTTGTGTAGTTACTATGTCATGATGTTACTCCAAGTATTGATGAGATACTGTATCTTCAGTAGTTGCTCTGTTTATTAGAAATGTATCTTCAAAAATAATATTACATAATAGTAGACGTTCATTGCACAGGGAAACAGCTCTCCAAGTCTCTCTTTTAGCACATAAATGAACACAAAGTGGATCATATATCTATATCTATGTCTGTCCATCTATATCTTTCCCATTGGCCCCTCTGGTGCCTCCCACATTGAAAAGATGCTTTAGAGGTCATTGTTCAGTGTGATGTCTTCTTCATCTGACTTATTTATTGTGTCTCCAGAGTCTCCAGCTGATGTTTCACAGCCAGCAGAGCCTCAGACCAGAGAGGAACTCTTACAATGTGAGTCCATGTTCAGGCTGAGTATAATCTGACAGACTCTCATAAACAGGTTGATGGAGAGTTTAATTCATGATATTTTGTCATGTGTTCTCACAGATTCCTGTCCACTCTCATTGGATGCGAACACAATACAAGACAAGCTCTCCCTGTCAGAGGAGAACAGGAAGGTGACCAGACAAGAAAGTTACTCCCAATACCTTGATCATCCACGGAGATTTACGTGTTACCCTCAGGTGTTGTGTAGAGAGAGTCTGACTGAACGTTGTTACTGGGAAGTACAATGGAGAGTTCGTCAAAGGGTTTATATAGCAGTCTGTTATGAAGACATCAACAGACAGGAGCGTTTTCAGTCAGGCTTTGGATTCAATACAAAGTCCTGGTGTTTAAGATGCATAGATGACGACTGCTGGTTCACACACAACAGCATTGATACTAAAGTGACAAAGCCTGCTAGTTCCACCATAGTTGAAACCCATGTTGTTACTGATGAGTATGAAGAGTACACTGAAGAGTACACGGTTACTGTCACCAGGGTGGGGGTGTACCTGGACCACAAGGCAGGTACTCTGTCCTTCTACAGTGTTTGTGACAACACAATGAGCCTCCTACAGTTCACACCACCTTCACACAACCTCTCTATGCAGGGATAGGGCTTCATGATGTCTCTGGACATAAACAGGCAGAGGTGTGTAAGATATGGTAGACAGGTTTAAAGACACCTGATCCTCATATTCAGTTGAAAACCTTGCCAACGTTCCAGGGAAAGAGAAGCTCATAGCATATAGGCACTACTTGTTGGATAAATTGTTTGTTGATTTATTTTCAGATATAAAACAATAAAAGAAAGAAAATATGACAAATTGTTAAATATTTCATTAAAAAGAGGCAAACAGTGAAAAAAGCCGATCTACAGATCAGCTATTTGCACAACGTTTGCCTCTTTCTTACGTAATATTTGCCAATGTGGCCAATTTGGTATTAAATAGGTCTTTAAAGTAATTAAATTGTAACTTTAGAAATATGCAGATACCCTGTATACACTTATATGCTGCTGTATGTTGGTTTGTTTACTGTTGAGTGAGAAAACAATGTTGAACATTAAGATAATCATCTAGGGACCGCCCAAAATAATTTAGGGACCCCCCCTCCCCCACACTTTGGGAATTACTGCTGTAAGCACTTTTTCAACGCTATGGGACGATAGGAATCATAATAGGCTTGGAATTAAGGTTGGTAATGATGAGTGTTATTTTCATCTATCTTGATAATATCCATAAAGTTGATTTCCTCCTTCCTGCTCATTAAAGCTGTATAACCACTAATACTCCTCTGTACCACTAGAGGGCAACGCCGTGCCACACAGCCACAGCATGCAGCTGTGTGCATTGATGACTGACAGGGGACTTGATGTAACCAATACACCAATTATTTGTTTACTAACATTGAGCCTGGACGCACAGGTGATTGTTTCACGCAATCAATTCCCAACCTGTTTCGGGGTGCACTGGTTTCAGCACACCCCAACCCCCTCTTGTGTGTGTTGGCTAGTGAGACGCGTCCTAACGAGACCTGATATAATGGGTTTCGTTGCGCGCATACTGGCTGCACGCAGCCAGTATGACGTCGTCTGTTAAGGGGTCTATACAAAGATATAATATATATAATAAATAAGGGACAAATAAGTCTCACTGTATAAGGGTCATTCCAACATTTTAAGTATTTGCTGATCTTAAACATATCTTAATTATCATGTAAATCGCTGTACAAACTGAAAAGGTTTAGTGTAGTTTTGACACATCTTCTGATCTACTTGTTAACTATGAAACATCTAATGATGTCAACAACACGGTCTCACTCCGAAAACGTAGCCGGTTGCCTTTTTGTCAGAACCCCGCGACGGAGCCGAATGCCGTCGCTGGACGCCAGCGACGTAATTATGTGCCTTCCACGGTCACTCATAGACATTCATTGAGGTCCAAAGACGACACATTGCGCCGTCACAGGCGGGCCATTGATAATGCATTGGCATTTCAAAACGTGCGCTAAGAAGCTTGTTTGAAATGCACCAGACCACACGCCACCACCCACAAAAACCTGTAAATATTCTGAGTATTTACATACTAGTTTGGTCATTTTTCGATGAGTATTTGTTGAGAACGACACTTTTATTTAACTTTTGTATACCCGTGACGTCACGTCAGATTACTTCCGTATGACTTGATTGACAGTAGTAAAGATCCGATCAAAACTATTTATTTTAATCTAATAGATCTATATAAATGATCTGCTTGTCCACTAATCAATTATTCTGGCACTTAAATGCCTAATGTATGAACAATTCTAGCAATAAATAATTATTTGTAATTTCTTGATTCCTAGCACTCATAAAATCCCGCCTACTGCATCCGGATGTTCACCACGTCCACATACATGAAAACAAACATAACGTTTCCGTATCCGTTCTGAACCGGAAATGTGGTTATAGGCACATTTCACGTTCTGTAAAGGTTCTGGCCTTCTTTTAAAGCTTTTTGAAACAAATAGCAGCAGTCTTTTGCAGTCGCTTAGGAACAAATAGCAGCATTTATTTTTTCTCAAAACGATTTCATGTTTTTTGTAACATTTAGGACGTAAACAATCATATTGAGGGGCAGTTGTGCAGCAAAAACGTCATTACCAGTGTTGCCAGATTTTGTGAGAGAAACAAGCAACCACTGGTCTAGGAAAACAAGCCCAAAAGAAGCAACTATGGGCCACATGACTCATGAGCACTTCAAACATATACGTCAGCTGCTTCAAAATAGTAGATCTACAAGCTCACAACGTGTCGTGATGCGACGCGTTGTGAGCTTGTAGATCTGCTATTTTCAAATTCATTTTTTGGGGAAATTATAATAAGCATACCTGGCAACACTGGTATGCATATGTGCGTCTATGCCTCCCATGATGCATTGCATTGTTTTTCAACTACATCGCGGTAAGTGAAGTCTTGTTACTTTTTCATTTATTTAATAGAAATACATGTTAAATCTGCACCCCCACCACCACTAAATCATAGAACCACAACACAGGGTTGTTGCTAACATGTTAGGGTGTGTACAGTAGCAAGTTGGTTGGTCTGTATAAGTTTAAAACTGTTTTACAGTGGACATATCCCTAAGCTAACAAGCCATAACAAACAAACACAACAACATGAGCTCGGCTATTTGTGTGTGTCCCTCTTCATTTGTGTTTAGTTATGTATTCTATATGCCATGTTTGTTTGCACAACACTAAAGGCAAAACGAAATGTAATCATTGTTTGTGTTTCCCATTCTGAGTGTACAAATGGATGTTTTATTATGAATAGAATACAAAAGGATCCTATTGAGCCATAGTGCTTTCTTGTGGTTTAAATCCTATAGAACTTTACTGTCCTGTACTGCTAATAAAGTATTAAATCAATTAATCAATCAGTACTAGTAGTACAGTCAAATGTTATGCTAAAATATGAACACAATAAGCCCCAGGGGCTTGTTTACATTTTGGTCCATTGTACTCAATTGAACAGTCATATTATATATACCATACAGAGGTGCAATGCAAAACATGTTGGGATAAAGGTCAGTTGAATAAGAGAAGATGGGTGGGGGCGGGGGGCAGAGGATTCAACTATAAAGCTGGTACCAGGAGTTAAATAAAGATTTTTTTAAAACAGGAACTATTTAATCACTTAATTTAAATGTATTATGATGTTAATGTTGTTGTTGTTTGGATATTCGAAAGTAGCTGATCAAAAAGCTCACAAAGCATTGCGATGTGACGTGTTGTGAGCTTATGGATCTATTTCTTAAAACCGATATGTTACATATTAATTTGGGGCGCTTCACATGAAAAGCCAGAACCAGAACCACTGCCATAGTCCATATTCACACGGCGGCCATTTTGGAATTTAACATTGCGTTGCTGTGGCAACTGGGGTGGCATTTCATTGGCAATATGGCCGCTGTGTGGATATGGTCTATAAGGGTCTATTCCAGGGGTCTTCAACAGGGGGTCCTTAGAGCTACTATAGGGGGGTCCGCCAAATCTTTGTGTGATAGGATTTTTTTTTACATTAACCACTTGAACCCTATAATTCCTTTTCTGAGGGGAACATTAGCCGAAAATAGCAGATCTACAAGCTCTCAACGCCTCGCGCTTGAGAGCTTGTAGATCGGCTATTTTTTGGCAAAGAGGCTATATGTATAGAGGGGGAAAAAGCAGACAAAGTAAACCAAAAAAGTTTAATCTGAAACACAATTTTATACAATATAGAGGGGGTCCCTGCTTCATCTCTCTCTCAGCTAGGGGGTCCTTGGCCTGAAAACGTTGAAGACCCCTGTTCTATTCGGTTCTGTACACTCTCAGAGTTTATCTCAGGATTTCAGTGTATGCAGCTATTAAAGGTATCGTGATGTGTTTTTGGGCAAGTATAAGATTCTGTATATCTGGTTTAGGGCTGTTTCTCCTTTTGTTCATTGTAATTCTGAATATGTTGCTTTCTCTTACAGATCCTTCCAACCAAACTCTCCTAAACAAACAAACAAACAAACAAACAACCCAAAAGGCACTTTTAAGAGCCACTCTCTCTCTCTCTCGCACTCTCTCTCTCTCTCTCTCGCCCCCCCCCCCCCCCCCCCCCCCCCACACCTTTCTCTTAGTGTGTGTGTGTGTGTGTGTGTGTGTGTGTGTGTGTGTGTTTACCCTTGTTTGTCTTATCATTGTCTTTGTCTGTTATTTGTTGTTACCCGTCACCATGAGTGATCCAAAAGCCATGGTTACGGAACTTGAAAGGAGTTTAAATGCCGCAAAAGCGGCAGCTGTGGCCAGAAGTCTAAATGCCTTGATTCCTCCAGAGTCACAATGGAGAGCACCACCAACTCCAGCGAAGAAGGCAAAGGCACCTGGACCAACCGTAAGGTGGAAAAAGAGAGACAGCAATAGAAATGTCATCCCTGCCAGGATCAACCAGAAATCAGGGTCAGTATTGTTATACCATTAACTCATTTAGACCTGAGGCCGATTATAAAATCCACTTTAAAATTTCAAAAGCTTTTGCGATCCACCCATCTGACCACTAAACCCGGCAGCCTATCTCAGCTGCCATGTTCAGTGGTCATATGTGTGGATCGCATACATTTTCAGAGCATGTGAAGTGTCCACTTGACTTTGGGCAAGACACTGAACCCCTAACTGCTCCTGATGAGCAGATTGGTGCCTTGCTTTGCCGTCTGTGTTGATGTGTGTGAATGTAATAAACATTGAAAATCACTGTGGATATAACAACATTTAACTTGATAAGGCTTCCTTTAAAAAAGATGTCCTGAGTGCCTTGCCAATGGACAGCTAGACATTTTTTTAAATCAACCTACAGCAATCATTCCTATTTGATTGCATATTCATAGGCGACTGAACTGTCCACGTTATGGTTTGGGAAAAGTCTAATAGTCCTCATGATAATAACCAGGCTGACACTAGTGTTACAGCAAATAGGATAGTGTAGTTATATAGTTAGTTATAGTTTTTACAATTCATGCATTTAGCAGATGCTCTTAATCCAGAGCGACGTGCCATTTTTGGCTGGTTGAAGACCAATCATGCTGCGGCATTCTAGACAATTTGGAAAGGCTTAAGTGCACATGCCAGGCCAGTGAGTAAATGTTGAGGAGAGAGTAAATGTTGATGACAGTGTTTTTTTTTTCCTGTTGTAGCTGGTCCAAGTCGGAAGGCTCATCCAGGTGGTTGTGGTCAGAAACCTGTTCCTCCCAACGATTTTCCTGACACTAATGCTGAGGTCTCCTTTGCTCCAAATGCCGTTGGTGTGTATTTCATTAGTGCAAAGCAATATGTTCATGATATATTCTAATAATCTGTCAATGAGTTTGAATGTTAATTATATGTTTGTATTGCACATTTACCAGAATAAATGTGCAACTAACCTTTTCACAGCCATTATTATACTTTTTATATTGTAAATGTAAAACATAACCTAATGTTGTTTTTCAATATCCCATACTATCTTAACAGAGCGTTTCATACAAGAGCTCCAGCACTCCCTGAGCGTTGCATCGGCTGACATCGAGGAAGCACCAACCCCAGCTCCTCTCCAGGCTTCCTCCGACTGGAGTACGCGGAACCACTCTCTTTTAGAGAGATGGCGGGCAGAGAGACCCTGGCTGATTAACCGCGTTGCAGCGAGGGCACATGTAGGCACACACATGTGCCAACAGTGTGCCATCAGTCCAGCTGCTGTCTGCTGTCATGGCTGTGAACCACGGCCATTCCTGTGTGCCGAATGTGACATCAAAACGCACACAGACACTAGAAACGTGATGCACAACAGGGATGCCATGAATGCAGGGTTCTTCCAGCCTTTGCCTCCAACCACCTGCATTGTAGATGAGGCTCATTGCCGTTGTGGTAAGTTCTTGTTTGTGAGTACACCATATCATATCCTCTCTGACTCATTAATCTCATTACTTTGACCACTAAACAATGCATTTTTTTGTCCTGTCTTACGGTCATGGAATCTTTTTAACCTTTCTCACTCTTCTTTCAGTCTCTTCAAGTGGTTCCAGCAATCGTAATGTTCTATTTCCTATTGGACACAAATGATCTTTTTCAGAGTGCTTTGTACCTGTGCGGATACCTGCAAATATCTGTGGTTGTGCATCGGAGGCATTGAGGGTCAACCCAGGAAAGGCTGTTGCTGTGATCACAATGGATGGTAAGGATTTTTTTTTTTTTTTAAAGCATCTTAAAAATATATTTTTACTTGGTATTTTTACTTACCCACAAGGCTTGTCATAGGTGTATTTATGAAATCAAACGTATGCCTATTGACTAATTTATGCCATGCTAGGTTTTACATTACAGTGTGCGTGTCTTTGATTTTCTAGGGCGATATGATCTCAGCATGCCTGACCTGAGTTGCGAGTCATGCCAAGCCACTTGGACTGCTGGAGTGGACGATCTCATTTGCAGTAACTGCTGGCCTGCTACACTTAATTTCGCAACAGTTTATGCCACAGATATATTTTTCTCATTTGAGAAAATGAAGATGGCTGCACCAGGACTGTCCTGCCAGGCATTTTTAAGAATGCTTGATCAGCGAACTGTTCACTTTGGCCGTGTGAGTATTTAATTTAGTTAGCCAACAGTATATATTTTTTCTTTTTGTCATGTGCATTGAATTTGTTTCTTATTTATTGCCTGCCCATTATAAACTGTTGATATCCTTATTTTGAAATAGACAGGGAAGATCTCAACAGATGCCTTCCAGAAGAGCTACTTTCAGTGGGAAGTTGTACAGTTTGAGCCACATCGCTGTCTCGCCAATATCAGAAGGTAATGATATCAGTGATGTTCTTTAAGATTTTTAATATTACATGTGGCAGTATTTTACGTGTATGAGACAACATTTGTTTTCTTGTCTTTGATTCTTTGTCATTGTAGGCCGTTAAAGGTCTTCAAAGCCAACAGCAGAACCTGGAATCCCTAAAGGTGGAATTAGCAGTGTCAGAGAGCCAGTTGGAGGATTGGGTGAAGGAGTGGGCAGAAGGTGAGGAATTGATTATTGTTAATGCACATATTATTTGCTCACAGCTTTAAAAGTTATAAGTCAAAACTTAAAATCGAACGGGTAACCAGTGAAGACAGCTAAGATGGGGGTGATATGGTCACGTTACCTGGAGTTCACTGACATTGGGTTCCTAATCCTTGTGTCTTATACTGTGGTTTTGTACCCACCTATTTCCTCTCTTCTGCAGCACCAACAACTACTGCTGATGAGCCTGATGCCTTGGCCAATAGGATAGAGATGCTGGTGCTTGGGCTCAAAAGGAGGTCTCAGCGTCTGCATAAAGACACTGACGGAACAAAAGCTCGTGCCAGGATCCTTCGACAGATGAGGAAGGAGAAGGAGATCCTAGCTTCTGTTGTAGAACAGTACAACAGGTTGGTTCCTAGCGCAGAACACCTGAGCATGGAAACCATCATATCTGTTGATACAGCATGGCCATGGCAGCTTCATCACAGTGGTATGTACACTAGTCTGTTGACTGCTTCCAACAAATCTGACCCATAATTCCACATAATATACACACTTGCTTGTTGAGTTTGGGAGAGGCAACTTTGAGTGGTGTGTTTACAAGTGTCTAAGTGGCTAACACTGCTCATTTTCCCTGTGAATCTTTGTCATAAATGCATTCCAGATTCTGTCGATCTCAGAACAAAGAGACGGGCGTTATGACGTCATCATGGCAGGAAGGCGACTCACAGAGGAGAAGAAAATCCTGGTGACTGAGATGGAACATCACTGGAAAAGTCTTTCAGCGTATGACCATGACCTGAAGGAGCTGTCGTGCAGTTTTTCTTCTGGGCCAATGAGTATGTATTTGCAATAAATTATTTTTGTAACAACTGCTATGCATTCCATGTCTATAATTCATTATAAACATACTTCTAATATATTCTAATCTGCGTATAACACTGTATAATTATAATAATAAACACCCACAAAATAATCTTAATGCATTTTAACAGTTATCATAACACAAATAGCATTACATGATGACTTGGGGCTGATGCATATTCCACTTTTAGAGCCGAGTTTAAATCGGTTCGTTTCGGGTGTCACAACATCTCGGCAGCACCCTTCGAACCTCTGAATGACGTTGTTTGGACAGAGCCAAACCGATTTTAACTCTGCTCTAAAAGTGGAGTACGCATCGGCCCTTATAAGGTGACTTAAGGTCAAGTATTATAGGTCTCTATGATCTTGCATAGACAGTTATGACAGTATAATGGATTTTAACAAATATTATAATGCATTATAAGCGTGATTATAAAGCATTACTACTATGAGAATTAAGATGGGATTCTTAGGAAGTGTCATCATACAATGGTTTATGATTGCAGTTATGATTGCTTATAACTGTAACTATAGTTTTAGAAGCTTACTCCAATTAATTTTACATGGCCTTATACGTCATTATACAAATCTCTAATGTGTTATTGTTATTGTTATAAGGCATTATTCATGAGTGCTATACTTACAACTGTATAAGTATGTTTATAACACATTATAGGCATGGGATGCATAGCAAGTGTTACAATATTTCATGAATATAATACATACCACTGATGACTGTTACTAACACAGGTTTTGTCTTGTGTTCTACCCCAAGGCTCACCGTGGAAACTAAGTTTCGAGGGTCTGAAAGGACTGCAGTGCATAATCCTCCGTAAGCAGTGGGAAAACCGAAAAGGGATGATGCTGGCATGGGAACATTACATGCAAGTTGATGAACTGATGCAGAGAACGTCACCTTTTTGGACAACACAGATGATGCTGATGATGATGACAGTGACTCAGACATGTCTGAGGACGAATTGGAATAGGCAACCATTGCAGACCATTTCATTTGGCTCTCCTCTGGTCATGTCTATCTCGCTCTCTCTCAACCACTCCTACCTACAGGCCTTTTTTTACAGCCACACTGGACCACTTTGATGGACTACTTTCCCAATGTTGGATTACCACGATTTGTGTGGATTGTTCCCCTTTGCGGACTACTAAACTGCCCCTGGCAGGTAAATAAAACTTTCTGTCAGGTGGAGTTTGCTTTCAGGTTGCCCGACTGGGGACAGCAGGGCTGTGTTGTGTCAGATGGAGCATGGGGTAGGAGAAGGAGAGAGGAGGCCATTGACTCTGGCCCTCAGCAAGGAACACAATCCAACCATTTATGAAGAACGTATGAGGATGCAGAGAGCACGTCCCCTCTCCGCTGTTTGAGAGCGGACGCCAACGGAATCATCACAATATCTGCCTAAACACCTGAACGTGGCCAGAGCACTCTTTCTTCTGGTCTGTGGAATGTAAAATAAGAGCACTGTTTGCCTATAATGTGCTGTTCTCACTGTTGCTACACTTAAAAATATAAAATGGCAAGTGTGAACCCATAGTCATAGCTATGTATGTATTTTGCTTAAAGATTGAGGTATGACATTTGTTATCGCACAGCCCCAGAAAGTAAAAAATGAACGGTAATCAAAATGTTACGTATCATTCCATAATGACCTTTGGGAAAGTAGAACATGACCTGTCCTTGCCCGACAGGCAAATGCCTCTGACACCTTAGTGTCAACCCCTGAAATAAGATATATATTTCAAGAGCATGATATCATAGTAAACATCCATCTAAACCAGTGATATAGACGGATTTCCGCGCGACGTCATCACAGAGCAGAATGCGCAATCTGCGCATGCCTGGGGGAAAGGCGCGTTCGAAAATACAGCCCTGAGCGGCAGTGAGCGCACTGGCCAATACAAACTAATAGGCGAGTGTGCTCCGGTGCGTAATTTCCAAACGCACCCATAGGCTTACCCCCTCCTCTGCGCGGTCATATCCTCTCAATGTTTACAAACATGAAACCCGTCTATAGAACTGGAGTCCTGTGGGCCAAATGTGTAGTTTTCTTGTGGCCCTGGAACACATTCCATATACCCAAAATATATTTTGGATGGTTGGTTGTACAGGATGACAACGTTTTTTTGCTTTCCGTAACCGTTCACCAAAACTTGTTACATCAGCTTGCATGCTGACCACTGACCAGTGTTTTGTGCTATAGTACAAACGTATGTCGATTGCACAGTGTGTGCTGCAGGTAGGCCACTATATGACCATAATGGACATGGTTACATCCTGACTGCTTCATACATTTACGCATTTGATGTTTGAGAGGATAATGTCTGTGCCAGACCTTTTTAGTGCACAGGCTTAGAATTTGAGAAAATGGGAAGTATGCATTTGAATGTGTTCTGTGTGCGGGTCCCTTTGTGTCTTTGTGAGAACAGTAGCGGGGGCAGGTGAAATGCTTCTGAAGTGTTTGTATGTTTGTATGAATGGGTGAAGTGGTCCCTTTTCCTGTTAATACTTTTAACAGTACAGGCAGTACAGTACGTTTATGCTAATGTAATGACAAAAAAATAAAATAAAAAGGCCCAGGGGCTTCTTTTCCATTGTGCGAATGTGATCTGTGTTTTGCAGGGTACATGTTTGTATATATTGTATACTGTTTATTATTGATGGTACTTCTGGACCATATGAAGGTGTGATTCACACGGAAATGCTGTCTGATATATAGTTCTCTGCACCTTAATAAAAGGCAGTTAAACCTTCCTTGTTATTCCATTGCCTCCTCCTTATATTGGTCCTTCTGGAATGTATTCATCTCTATTGCTGTATCTGACAGTCCTTGTTGTGTATCTGTCATCTTGTAACTGCTGGCTGACTGTGCTGCCTCTGGGCAACTGACGTAATGATGTAACTGATGTAATGTGCCAATAACACTGATTCTGATTAAAAGATAGTTAAAGCTACTTATAGAACACCAGGAAATGCCTTCGTGTATTGTTTGTATTCTATGCAAGTAATACATTTTTCAGTAAATGTCCGTTGAATGTTCTTATGAAGCATTTTGTTCACAGAACATTTTTGTTCATACAAAACCGCAAGTCATGCTTTCATTCCCACTAGCTGAAGGACAAAATGTGTGGACATTCAAGGTGGAGAGTTGGGACATTTCTGGAGCACAATAAACATATTTTATGTGAATCATTGTAGACCAGCCTATTACCACATGATGCCAAAATATTACATTTAAAGGTGATTACTGGCTTTAGCTGGCAGTGGGAATATACTACAACAATACATTCCATGAATCTGTAATAGTACAGTGTAATAGTATAGTAGCACTCATAAGCAGATTATAATGCATTATAACTATGCTTATAAGACAGGGGTCTTATAAAGGGGCCCGGGACCCCTAGTGTGTCCTCAGAGTTACTCCAGGGGGTCCGGCAAATCTTTGTGATAGGATCTTTTTTTTTTACATTAATAACCTGAACCCTAGCATCTCTATTCTTATGAACATTAGCTGAAAATAGCAGATCTACATGCTCACAACGCCTCACGCTGCAAGGCGTTGTGAGCTTGTAGATCGGCTATTTTCGGCAAAGTGGTTTGGTGTCGAGGGCAAAAGAAGCAAATCAAGTACCAAGTATTGAATGTTTAAGTGGTTAAATGTATGAAATGAACCAAAAATATTAATTTACACAGCACTGATGATAGTCAATGAAGCTATCTATGAAATCTATGAAAACGTTTAATCTGCAACACAATTGTATGCAATGTATGGAGGTCCCTGCTTCATCTCTCTCTCAGCTAGGGGGTCCTTGGGATGAAAACGTTGAAGACCCCTGTTATAAGACATTATGCATAGCAAGTGTTACCAAGGTGGGTGTATATGAAAGTAATGAGTATCAGAAAGCTGGCCACATGGGGCCTGGGAATGTCAAAATACAGCTCTGTGTCAAACATGACACCAAGGTTAGTGTAATAGTGTAATAGTGTAGTAGTGTAATAGTGTAATAGACTAATAAAGTAATAGAGGGTATGGGGTGCGTGCTGGCTTAGCGGTCCATGTGCATACCACATAGGCTCTGATGCCTGGCAGCGTGTCGCGGGTTGGAGTCCCGATCCTGGCGGCCTTTGCTGTGTGTCGCCCCCCATCTCTCTCCCCATTTCCTGTCAGCCTATACTGTCCTATCAATAAAGGCATAAAAGCCCAAAAACAAATAATTTTTAAAAAAGTAATAAAGGGTAGGCATCATATGCCACTCATCTACACTGAGTGCCAAAACATAAAGCATCATGAAGCATTGGAGTTTGGAAGAGCTCATTGGGAAACTCCTACTGACGCTGTATTTTGCCACTCAATAGACGTTCATGCATAACTTCCAGGTACAATGATGTCACAAGCATACCCTTGACCTGCACCTTAACCCTTAACCTCAGTAAGACTATGCCTAAACCTTACCATAACCCTAACCTCAGTACAACTAGGCCTGCCAAGGAGCCAATCAAGACACAGGTGAGGCGGGTCTATCCTATAACGTTGATGGGATCCATAATAACACATAGGACTGTGCCTGAAATAACCGATTCACACAAGCTCAAATGAGTAGCATCGGCAACCCGTTGTGATCTTGTAGATCGTCTATTGCCCTTTGAACAATGTTCAAAGGGCACCTGTGATGAGCAGGAACAACCCATAATATTTACAATGAAATATGTTTCTATGTAGGGCAAGGCCTTTCAAATTATGGATTTGCTGTTGACCTATGACAAAGTTTAATGTCCATCTCCTTCCAAGCTATGAGTCTAACAGTCATACATTCTCAGACCATTTCAGAGCCATCCTAGATAAAATCAGTCAAACAGATGTTTCAGGAATTATTTAGTAACCAAATGTGTTTGAGATATTGATGTGTGCCTTACTTACATAGTCATCCATTACAATTAGGAAAACTACATGTTGGAGCTGATACGTAGTTTAGGGTTAGGTTAGGGTTACCTAAGCCTAAGCCTCATTCCCCTGGCTAGCATGATGCAACTCCTTGCAACCAAACGGTTTCATGCAATTACTTGCAACTGCTCGCAACCATTATCCCCAATGGCAGTTCCAAGGAGTTGCATTGGTGTGACATGTCCATAAAACTGTTTAGTTGCAAGGAGTTGCATCGCAAATCATTGGTGTGGTTTGGGCTTTAAAATGACAATCATTTTACCTTTTATCAAAAAGGTCCGAACACCTCTCAGTCTGTTCCTTGTTTGTTTGTGGGCTATGATGCAAAACAAATCTGTCAAACAGGTCATTCTCTGTAACACTTGTTGAGGCATCTTCCTCTTCTCCAGGCTTCAAATCCTGGATCCCATTCAGTTTATTGTCTACACGTTAACCCCTCAGGAATATAGAAATAACATTGATTTTCATGCATGGCTAGCAGTCTACACACAAAAGAGGGTATGAGGAGTCAGTAGGAGTGAGGAGTTAGGAGGATTTTCCAAACAAGCGCTTCCAAACTCCAGCTTCATGATGCTTTGTTTTGCCACAGTCTAGATGAGTGGCATATGATGCATAGCCTCTTATAGATAACTATCATCATTGTCTGAACCATTAAGTTATTGGGTGTATGGCTTTAAATTCTCATTGTTTCCATGGTTGGCAAATGATGTATTATCAAAAGTGTGTATCTCCTTGCATCACCTTCATTTCATTTTGTAAAACATATGTTTTCTTGGATAATGAGTCTGAATAAACAACTGTCCATACAGTTGTATAGTCTATCTGCAGCTGACACTGTATTGCCTACATACAGTATCTGGCTCATATCCAGTATATCTAGGATACATTCATTCATTGACAAAAGACAGTTAATATCACTGTTGATTGGTATAGATTGACATCTTGGAAGAAACAACATTCAAAGTGCAAAAGGCTTTTAATGACACCAAAGAAAGAAACAAAGAAAACATATTGCACAGAACAAAATAGGCAGTGGAAGAACTCACGTTTCACTTAAGTAAAAGAATCAATACAGCAATGTAGAAATATACTCTGTTAAATGTGACTTGAGTAATAGTGCAAAAGCATTGGCATGTATTCCAAAGTATTCCAAAACTAAAAGTGCTCATCTTGCAGAATGTCCCATTTCAAGTTTCCAAATGTAATATGAAAATAGCAGATCTACAAGACAGATCACAATGTGTCGCATCGCAACCCATTGTGAGCTTGTAGATCGACTATTTTCAAATGGCCGAAATAAGGCTGAAGTGGTTAATGTATGTTTTCTAATAATAAACAAAATCTCCAAAATAAATATTAACACAAAGTAAAAGTACAATATTGTCCTCTGAGATGTAGTGGTTTCAAAGTATGGCGTAGATGCTGGTTTTCCACCTCTGTCCAATCGGGTGAGACGAAGGCGGATACGGGGAGGGTTATCAGCTGGCAGCCATACTTTCATCGGACCGTACCCTTTAGGCGTGAGGTTACTGGTTGGCCCTGTCCTCTGGAAACTTCTTGGCTGGTTCCCATGTGTCTTCCCAGATTTTGTCACTGTAAAGTATAAATACATTATTTAGAGAAATTCATTTATCCCATGGGTCTTCAAAAGGGGCACTGGGACACCTTTTATTTTTATATTAACCACCTGAAACATTCTAAGAGAAGATCTACAACCTCACAATGCCTCGCACTGAGACGTGACGTGAGTTTGTAGATTATCAATTTTTGGTGACGAGATTTGGTGTCGAGGGGAAAAAGTGTTTGCATCAGTATCATGCAGCCCTAATGCACATGTATGTCTATTGCCTAATGCCTACATGTAAAAAAGATAAGACAAGAAGCATAGCGGCCAACATTCCACTTCTGGTAATTTCATTATTTTGATTTTGACTGATGTGAATTTAGATTAGTTCCTCATAAAACAATTTACTCTAGTACTGGTGACAGACAGTCCATATCTGAAGTCTGAAAGAGAAGTCATTAACAACATTAGTCGACTAACAGTCATTAATTACTAGAATCCAACAATGTGAATTTTGTAACCTTCCTGTACATTCAAGCTGTACAAGCAAATTACACAGAAGCTTCCAATTCAACTGCTGAGGCCGGTGGACTGCAGCTGCCAATCAAGCCCATACGCTGAGCTAGAGCTTTAATCGGGCCTAAATATGTGAGCCCAGCCCAACCCAGCCCGACAGAAACGATACATAATTGACAATTGGAGCCCAACACAGCCCGAAGCCTGACATTCTAAAGAAGTATAATTGTTGCATGCAGCCTTATATTTTTGTCATTACATATTGGTGATTCGAAGAACAGAGTCATTCTACCCTTTTCCAACTGTCTTTATATATAAACAAAAACCCAGCTTGTAGCAAGCACCGTCCTAATTAAGGAACAATAAACATCGGAGCCTCGCTGGAGAACACGGCTGACGGCCGCCGCTAAATCAGGCAACAGGTGTACAGGCTATTATAGCTACAAAGTTCACACGTCTATAATATTATTAGGATATACAAAAGTGACCGTGGATGGTTTCAACAATGTCCTCCGCTCCACTTGGGCACTGCATGCATGCAGACGCCACAGCGGCCACCGCCACATACACACACGCTCAACTGTTGCGCCACAGCACACACAGTCACACATGCTCAACTGTATCAAGTAGCTCATAACTCACAGCCACAGTTATGAGCGCAGCTTACATAGTCACAGAGACATCATGATACCGCGCTGCGCTTGCCTGCCTGATAAAAACAAGACCAGGAGACCTGGTTCTGCCAGACCTAAGCCGGACTTCACATAAGGTGCTTTTCGTTAGTGAGGGAGACGAAAGTCTCCCTCAAGACGAAAGTGAAGTCTCCCTCACTTTCGTCTTTCCGTCTTTCGCCTTTCATCTCAGAGAAATCAAGGTGCTTTTCCTTGACGTTAGGGAGGTAGACCAAATCAACATCAACATCAGTCAAGGAGGTACCCTGTTCTATCTCTCTTTTCCTCTTCCTCTTAATGGACTCCATCGGCAAGGTTTGCTAAATGAATCGAACTTTGTTCGATATACTGATAGGGGGAACCCTAATTTATGGATAATAAAATGTAATTGATCGATATTTCAGGATATTTGACATTGAAGGTCTAATTGAAATATTTGTCTTACGTTTTATATATACCATCTGTATTTATACTTGTAACATAATAGTGATGTCATGAGTAGTCTGTGCCTATTTATTCATGCAGATGAAACCTAACCACAACCCGACAAAGAAACCTAACCACAACCAGACATACCATGTAGTCTGTGCCTATTTATTCATGCAGAAGAAACATAACCACAACCAGACATACCATGTATGGACAAAATGGTGACAAAGGCTCGTGTAGGCCATACCTTTCAGATCTGGCAAAAAGTGACCCAACCCAATGCCCGACAAATACGTGACCAATTGGGCCCGGCCCAGCCCTCGCCGCGCAGACCCGTCGGCCTCGGGCTGAGATCTTAAGCTCTACGCTGAACAGCACACAGCTGCACACAGCAGAGAGTGAGGGAGAGAGATAAAAGCACCTGGAAGTTAGGTCGTCAGCTTTTCATTTTGCCTACTTTAACTGGACACGTTGTACCAGCGTACTTTGATGTGAAAATGTGGGCCATCGGCAGGTCTGCAACACCACACAGATGAGGTGTAACCTTCCTAAATAGTAAGGCAAATTTGAGAGGGAAGAAAGAATTGTGGGATCAACCAGAAACAACTGCCTCTGGTAGGGCAAATAGTGTCAATTGAATAATATCAAAAATGTCTTACCATGCAGGACAAGGCGCCCAATGCACCAACACTTCTTTGTTGCCCTAAAAAAACACACACACACACACACACACACACACACACACACACACACACACACACACACACACACACACACACACACACACACACACACACACACACACACACACACACACACACACACACACAGTATAAGAAATCACTGGGTAAGGTATACCATTATTTTCAGTACCTTTGCTTGTCTCAGTCATGATCAGCCTTAAGACAAATATACAAATTAACATGGTTCTGTGGGGCCGACAGCCAAGTGGTTATGGGAAATACTACCGCCTGACACTGAGTCCCCAGGTTGATTCCTGGGCAGGTCAGACCTTTGCTCCAATACTCTCCCTGCTTCCTTTATCTATACACTGTGAGACTATTAGCCTTGGACGATGTCTATTAAATCGCCATCTGCACATCAAACCATTGTGATGTGCGATAGCATCAGGACTTTTTGGAGTCTAGAGCGGGTACAGAAACGGCCTCTCTTTGTGTAGAACTGGTTTGTGCAAATTACTGGTTAAAGTAGTCTGAACAGGATCTGAGCACTGAGCAGTAAAATGACCTCACAGTTCCTCACACTATTGAAAAGCAGAAAGCCTGGTGACGTGAAGTTAACTTACTGGAACAGTGGGTTGTTTTAATAAACCCTTGTAGGAACCCTGACCCCCTGACTGATTTGTCACATTTTTAGTGGCCACAACCCATAAATGCTCATCCCATAATTGCATCTTCACTACAAATGGGGAACCATTTAAATAGTAAATAAACATGCGTCCCAACGGTATAACAGTTATTGCCAAGAACCTTTGTTACAATAGAGCAATAATCGACCAAACAGAAATGTCCCCTATGTGTGTGTATGTAGCCTGTGTGTGTGTGTGTGTGTGTGTGTGTGTGTGTGTGTGTGTGTGTGTGTGTGTGTGTGTGTGTGTGTGTGTGTGTGTGTGTGTGTGTGTGTGTAGAGAGAGAGAGAGAGAGACACACACAGACAGATAGGGTTCTATATTTTTTTACCTCATTTGTCCTTCTCCCTGTTATCTCCTTATATGGGTAGACCTGGGACCTTTTCATCTGGGAACATTTCTTGTAAACTTGAAGGATGAAAAGACAAGTTCATTAAGCCATGATGCTTTGTAAATGTCAGCAGTATTTTACATCTATCTATACATTTTCTGAATCTCTATGCATCTGTGTTTATGCCCATAGCCAATCAGAGAGGGGCTGTTTATGCCCATAGCCCATCAGAGGGGAAAAGGGTGGTGTCTCCTAGCCTGGTATCCAGCCTGCTTCGCTACGTTCGGCGGACTTTTTTTTCTCTCTTCGCTTCTCAGTCTGGAACGCACCCCATTGACTCGTTTTGCAGAACTACACTGGAACTACATATGTTACGTTAGGCAACGTCGTTGCTGATTGGATGTTGTTCAAACGAATGACGAATCACAACGATCCCACTGTTTTTTTTGTCCCGCCCCGCACCACAGACCAATCAGAAGCCACGGCACGACTCGAAACGTTTGTCATGTCCCGCCTCCCTTGGAGATAGGAGGCATTCCAGACTGATAAGCGGAGAGAGAGAAAAAAGTCCGCCGAACGTAGCGAATCAGGCTGGATCCCAGGCTAGGTGTCTCCATGATTGGTCAAGCCTTCACGTGACATCATAATGTCTTACTATAAAACAATGACAATGTGGGGTAATGCTGTTAAGTTGTACAACTATGCCAGAGTCACAACAAGCAGCACAAGATAAACGCCTAGCTGTGGACAAAAATTGGGCAAATTAGACAAATCTATGTGTCTTTAGTGATGCTGTAGTGATTGGGTGTAAAGGGAACAAGTACAAATCCATGGGGGACTCCAGTCAACAAAGTATATAGGGTTTAAGTGCCTAACCACTTAAAACCTATACTTAGTTGATTCCAAAGTGCTCTATACTAGGCCCCCTCCTGTTGCCACTCTACACTACAAATCTTCGCTGACAATAATTATAGTTTGGCTAATTTCAATGAATGTACACAACCCATTCAGACCGGGATAACCTATATGTTCTCTGGGAACACGTCTAAGTCATTCATTTCTGAAACTCTTAAAAGCCTCATTTATACTACAACATATGACATACTTGGATGCAGAAAATACCAGATCTGCAAGCTCACAAAAACAAATAAAATAAAAACATTTAAAAGCCAATGTGGATGACACTAACACATTCATTTATATTCACATAAAAACAAACATTTAACACAGAATAGCAATATACAGGACAGCCAAGTATATAAGTCCAGCAACTTGTCCTTTGCAGAAATATGCAGAATATGATTCAGCTATTGTGGCATGTGTCAGTAGAGGTTAAGAGATGGAGTACAGAGGACTGGTGAACAGCTTTGTCAGGTGGTGCAAACAGAACCACCTGTTACTAAAATTGCCAAATAAAGCAGATGGTGGTGCATTTTAGGAAGATGGTGGCTCCCCCATTGTCTCCCATTTCCATCGAGGGAGATGTGGAGGTAGTCCAGAGCATCTGGGCATGCAATTGGACAATAAACTTGACTGTACTGGGAACACAGATGTCCTATACAAGAAGGGCGGGGGGCAGATTTACTTCCTGAGGTGGCTCAGCTCCTTTGGTGTGTAGGACTCTGCTGAACATGTTCTATCAATCAGTAGTGGCCAGCGCAGTACTGTATGCGGCGGTATGTTGGAGGGGTAGTATCAAGGAAGGCGACAGCAGGAGGCTGAATCAAGCTGGTTCTGTCCTCGGTACCACTTTGGATACTGTGGCCATCATGGACAATCCCTCTCCTTCCCTACTACTGTGGCAGGGCAGAAAAGCTCCTTCAGCAACAGACTGTTACATGTAACAGTCAGTCCCAAGTTGCAAGAAGGAGCGCTATAGGAGATATTTTCTGCCTGCAGCAATAAGACTGTACAAGTCCTCATCTGGTTGGCTTGATCAGGCTGATTAGGATGGGGGATGTGGGATGCAAGCCATCGGACTCTTGAGTAGTGTTTGGTCTGTCTTCTTAATATTGTAGGTTGACGATGCTTAGATGCATATTTATTTATTATTCATTTTTTTTGTTTCATCTAATGTGTTTTTATTGATGTCTCTATGAGAGCTGCCTTTCCCCTCGGGGAAGAATAAAGTACCTACCTACCTAGCTAAGACCATGTAATAAGCTGACAGCTGGGGGGGGGGACACTATAAAGGCCACTGCACACAGGATGCGATTATTCACATGGAAAAAAGGCACCCTGTCTGAGCCAACCTAAAAATACTGTATTGAGTCCATAAATTAACATACCTTGAAGATGGTTGATATTTCTATATTATAAATTGTTTATATGATTGGTCTTATGTAATATTCTAATATTTTGAGATTTATTCATGAGCTGTATTGATATAATAATCATCAAGGTAAAAATATATATTTTCTTACAACTTTTACATGTTTTTTAGAAGGATCTACGTATAGTTTTACTTACTGCACATATTGTCCACTTGGCGAGACACATTCTTGTCTTTAACAATTCTTTTGGCCCACTCTGGGCCATACTTGAGTACTTTGGCAGCCACTGCTGGTTTTGATTGGAGAGAATAACATGTCCCACAGGACATCCTCCTGGCCTCCATATTGGCTTGGCATTTGGGACATGTCTTTTTCTTCGGTCGTGTCATTTTTGGAACTGTTGAGACAAAGAAAATAACCAGAATTTTACACAATGTATTTATTCATAATAATTGTAAGAATGTACAGAAGGAACCAAATACACTCTTCTGGCTGTGGCACCGTAAATGTTTAATGTCAAGGACCCCAAATTATATTAATTTGCTATTCAGAAATAGCAGATCGTCAAGCTCACAACATGTTGCATAGCAATGTGTTGTGAGCTTTTAGATCAGCTATTTAAGATAAAACCCTACAATAAAATTGGGTAAAGTGTTAATTCTCATTAAGTTAAAAACTTTTAATCCCTATCTAGATTGGATTTTGGGTAGTTCAAAACCAAAAAACAGGATTGGGAGCACTCTGATATCTGATGAGATCAGGAAAACCTACTCAAATCTGGATCAAAACAAAAAACAGGATTGGGATCAGTTTGATTAGAAAATAATAATAAATAAAATTAAAATAAATGCTGTTATTTGATTTGCTCATATAGCGTGCAACACCTACAGTACCATCAGCTCCCAGTACTTAACAGGTTGCAGAACAATGGCTGCACAAAACAAAACACTTTGTATGACAATGGGACTAAACTTGAAAGCAGGGTGTGTAGAACCAGTGGTGGATAAAGTACTCAAATGTTTTAATTAAAAACATATGTAAGTGAGAGTCTGGCATTCAAAACCTTTACAACTATTTTCAGAATGATGTAGCTTTCAAGTTTCTATCTATTTTCTTCACCAGGTTGACAAAAGCTACATCAATACATCTTCAACAGCACACCAAATGAGTTGAGTACAGTTGGTATTCATAGAGAATTATCCACGTGCATCCATTTGTAGCATTTACATTTCTGTGTTTCATTCAATCACTCAGAGTCAAATAGAAGTGT
Organism: Gymnoscopelus microlampas; assembly: GCF_963454915.1. Lineage (NCBI taxonomy): Eukaryota > Metazoa > Chordata > Actinopteri > Myctophiformes > Myctophidae > Gymnoscopelus > Gymnoscopelus microlampas. The sequence goes on along the minus strand of NC_139944.1, from coordinate 53,706,321 downwards.
AGCTACTTATTTTGTAAGAGAGCTTTAATAAAGAATAACTTAGTAGAATAGAGTGCTACATTTGTTTAGTTTGTCCAACACTGAACACACATTATTCCAATTTCTGTCATGTATTTGCTGTGAGTTAAAGATGTGTGGTTGTGTTATTGTGTTTTAAGTTGTTGGTACTCACTGGAACAAGGTGATGAATGACAAAGAAAGAAACCTGTAAAGGGGGGAGGGAAATGAAGATATAAATGCATAATACTTAAGATCAAATATTCCAGTGGCCACCAAATGGACCCTTACAGTTCTGTAACTAAACAATATAAGCACTGATATTCAGGATCTCTTGGTCTTTATTGATTGATTGATTGATTGATTGATTGATGTACTTTATTTAGTAAGACATGAGAACAGTACATGGCAGTACATAACAGTACATGGAAGTACAAATTCGCAATACAAGGTCTACTAAACTGGATAGCTCAGTTAAGCACGTAGCTTGTTTATAAACAAACTTAGCACAGGGTATATGAAAAATGGCCAAACCCTTAAACCACAAGAAAGCACTATGGCTCAATAGGATCCTTTTGTATTCTATTCATAATAAAACATCCATATTTTGTACACTCAGAATGGGAAACACAAACAATGATTACATTTCGTTTTGCCTTTAGTGTTGTGCAAACAAACATGGCATATAGAATACATAACTAAACACAAATGAAGAGGGACACACACAAATAGCCGAGCTCATGTTGTTGTGTTTGTTTGTTATGGCTTGTTAGCTTAGGGATATGTCCACTGTAAAACAGTTTTAAACTTATACAGACCAACCAACTTGCTACTGTACACACCCTAACATGTTAGCAACAACCCTGTGTTGTGGTTCTATGATTTAGTGGTGGTGGGGGTGCAGATTTAACATGTATTTCTATTAAATAAATGAAAAAGTAACAAGACTTCACTTACCGCGATGTAGTTGAAAAACAATGCAATGCATCATGGGAGGCATAGACGCACATATGCATACCAGTGTTGCCAGGTATGCTTATTATAATTTCCCCAAAAAATGAATTTGAAAATAGCAGATCTACAAGCTCACAACGCGTCGCATCACGACACGTTGTGAGCTTGTAGATCTACTATTTTGAAGCAGCTGACGTATATGTTTGAAGTGCTCATGAGTCATGTGGCCCATAGTTGCTTCTTTTGGGCTTGTTTTCCTAGACCAGTGGTTGCTTGTTTCTCTCACAAAATCTGGCAACACTGGTAATGACGTTTTTGCTGCACAACTGCCCCTCAATATGATTGTTTACGTCCTAAATGTTACAAAAAACATGAAATCGTTTTGAGAAAAAATAAATGCTGCTATTTGTTCCTAAGCGACTGCAAAAGACTGCTGCTATTTGTTTCAAAAAGCTTTAAAAGAAGGCCAGAACCTTTACAGAACGTGAAATGTGCCTATAACCACATTTCCGGTTCAGAACGGATACGGAAACGTTATGTTTGTTTTCATGTATGTGGACGTGGTGAACATCCGGATGCAGTAGGCGGGATTTTATGAGTGCTAGGAATCAAGAAATTACAAATAATTATTTATTGCTAGAATTGTTCATACATTAGGCATTTAAGTGCCAGAATAATTGATTAGTGGACAAGCAGATCATTTATATAGATCTATTAGATTAAAATAAATAGTTTTGATCGGATCTTTACTACTGTCAATCAAGTCATACGGAAGTAATCTGACGTGACGTCACGGGTATACAAAAGTTAAATAAAAGTGTCGTTCTCAACAAATACTCATCGAAAAATGACCAAACTAGTATGTAAATACTCAGAATATTTACAGGTTTTTGTGGGTGGTGGCGTGTGGTCTGGTGCATTTCAAACAAGCTTCTTAGCGCACGTTTTGAAATGCCAATGCATTATCAATGGCCCGCCTGTGACGGCGCAATGTGTCGTCTTTGGACCTCAATGAATGTCTATGAGTGACCGTGGAAGGCACATAATTACGTCGCTGGCGTCCAGCGACGGCATTCGGCTCCGTCGCGGGGTTCTGACAAAAAGGCAACCGGCTACGTTTTCGGAGTGAGACCGTGTTGATGTCAAACATTAAAGCCTCACTATGTAACTTTTTTTAATGAATAAAATGTAATTTTGTCCAATCTGTATAGAGTATGTTAATACAATATAACTTATACAATCTGTATGGTAGAGTATGTTAATACAATATAACTTATACAATCTGTATGGTAGAGTATGTTAATACAATTTCTTATACAATCTGTATGGTAGAGTATGTTAATACAATATAACTTATACAATATGTATGGTAGAGTATGTTAATACAATATAACTTATACAATATGTATGGTAGAGTATGTTAATACAATATAACTTATACAATATGTATGGTAGAGTATGTTAATACAATATAACTTACAGTATATGTGACAAGGGTGAAATGAGGGGTTCTTAAAACTTTTGTAATTTGTTTTTATTGGTGCTTAATGTGTATAATTGCCTCATTTAACCCCACCATCTTATTATTTTTGTACCAATTATTATTACGCACTGTATTGTTTATAATTGTTTTCCCCATGATCCCCTGGTCACATGTATTGAGAGACATTGAGTGGCAGAGCGGCAGTCACGCGGTCACGCCCAAGGCCACGGTCATGGCCAATGTCCCCAGACAGACTGTCACCACGGACAAATGAAAGAAGAGGGAGGTGTGGTTTGGCAGGTACAAAAGCGGAGGCGGGACTGTTTGAAAGAGAGAACAGAGCACCCAAGTGACAGAGGCGTCAGTGAGGAGAAGGACAGCAGAGGGGAAGGTTGTGCCGAGACACGGAGTAGAGGAGTGCATAGATGAAGTAGACATACCAGCCACCTAGGAGTTTGGAAGCCGAGGTGTGCCTACATTCAAAGGAGAAACCAAGAGGAGAAAGCGATCGAACCGAAGGGGAGGAAGAGGCGAGTGAGACCAGACCATATGAGAGACGAGTGAGACCAGACCATATAAGGAGCGCTGAGACCGGAAAGTGGCGATAACGTTGCATACGCAACCAACTCAGCGCCAGGTGTAAAAACCTGGCTGGCGAGTGAGTATTCGAACAAGCAACGTTGAATCCCTGTATAACCACTGCCTGAGACAACGCAAATGTATCGTGTAAATGCACAGTGAACTGGTCTAGATCTCTATAATTGCAGGCGGAGAGAAAGAAGAGAGAAGACGAAGACGACTGGCCTCAAACCCTTTCCCATCTTACCCCCATATATGGACATGCAGCATTACCCCTGAACAAACCGTGTTGAGTATCTTGAAGCACTTTATTGGCACAGCACTTTACTTGAAAAGTATTTGTTGCACAGAAACCCCCCATGCTAAGGAACCCTTGTGATTAAGCCCCGCGTAATTTGCACAACTTTATAATTTATTTTATAGTTGTTGTGTAGATTAATTGTGTTTTGTATGTTTATATAGGTTTTATTAGTATAGTGTTTATTTGATTGTTTTTAAGGCACAGAAGCCAATGTATTAGGGACCCAATAAATATGACTTACCTTTTTTGATACACTGTATTCGTGTCCAGTTTCTTAAAGGGATATTCTCATGCCAGTGTTGTATTCTCAAAACCAAAAGTATTGAAACTTACCAGTTAACCTCGAACCTGTGAAAGCCTGAAGAAGAAGTTAAAGTGTATTCAAAGGGGACTTCCCTCTATAACAAAAGTGGCGTAGTCGACAAACAATTAGTTCAGATAGGACTCACAGTAATTACGCACCCAGCACTTTATTGTGCATTTATATTTTTTTGTTGTGAGTTTTATTCTGGATTATTTATTAAAGGAGAAGAGTGCAATAGTACAAACAAATTGCAAGTCAAATGTGATACAATTTCGGCCCTGTTCACATATTTGGCGTTGGCGGCAGGACTGGTTGAGAACAAACACATGAGAATACCCTTAAGAGAAACTGTACTGTTTTGTTGTTTTTGTTGCTTTTTGTTTTTTGCTTTACGGATTCAGAATGATGATGATGGCGGTGTATCCCGGTGCCCCATGGTTACCCACCTTTGGTGGAACAGAAGGCGAGAGTAAATATAGGGAATGGAAAGACCAGATTAGAGGATTATTAAGTACCCAGGAACTACCAGAAATCAGGAAAGTTGCTATTATAATTAAAACGCTAACCAACGAAGCTAAACGGCAGATTAGTGTGGTTGAGGAGGGCGAACGCGACACAGTGGCAAAAGTTTTTAAATACTTAGATGCTTTATATAAAGAAACTGTCTCTGTCGCAGAAATGCGCTCACTATTCTATCGGTGCGCACAGCGCGCAGGAGAGAATGTACAAACTTACACCCTGAGACTTAGAGAGCTGTTTTGTGGGCTGCGGCAGCACGACCCAAGCACCGCTCCCTCCGAAGCCATTCTTCGTGATCAGTTTGTTATGGGTTTAGCTGAGGGCCCCCTGGGCCAAGCCTTAAAAATATATGCTCGACGACACCCAGATGAAGATTTTGCTGCTTTACGCGAAGAAGCCTACCTGTTAGCTACTGAACATGGAACTACTGAAATAACGTGCCACGCTGTTAATCCTATTTCTGTCCCCTACCCTTCTCAGGACCCTGCTTGGAGAGAAAAATTAAAACAGGAAATCATGGACGACGTAAAAACTCAAATGCAAGGATTCACGCAGGAACTCATGAAGGAAATCAGACCGCTCCTCCGCACTGGCACCAATGACGCACGAGCGCGCACTCCACCGCCACCTGAGCGACGGTATACGGCCTCTCAGCGCTACGAATGGGATGAAGGAGGTAGGCCGATATGTAGCCAGTGTAGACAGGCGGGTCATATAGCGAGATTCTGTAGATCCGACCGAAGTCAGTTAAACTAGTACGCCCTGTCGCCGAGGTCCGGGGGGCAGAGGTGCAACGTTCACAAAAAAAGTTAAGGGCCAATGAAGTGTTTGTGGGGGAATGTCCGACAATTGGGATAACAATGGGGGGAGTCCAAATGAGGGGTTTATTAGATACGGGGTCTCAAGTCACATTGATGCAGCAGAGTTTGTTTAACGAAAAGTTCTCGCAAGATAAAATGGAAAATGGGCCTCTGGTGTTTAGCCTACGGGCAGCAAACGGCCTTGATCTACCCTATTCTGGCTATGCCATATTCGATTTAGAATTAGAAGGACTGAAAATACCGGGAAGAGGAATCGTAATTGTAAAAGATGAACATTGTATTGAGCCGCTGATCATTGGGATGAACGTAGTCCACGCAGTGTGGCATGCATTATTTAAACTCTCTGGGAGGTCTGTGTTTCCATGCCAACAGGAGAGGACACCATGGAAAAAAGCATTCGCCGCCTGTAGGAGAGTGGAGGCAGTGACCCACGAAGACGGAGCATTGGGCTATGTGTGGCCTGTCGGCCGACGGAGAATCCGAGTCCCCGCCCGCAGTGAGTTAGTAGTATGGGGCCGTGCCTGGAAAGGTCCAAATGGAGCCGAATACGAGGCCCTGATGGAGGCCATGCCGGAAGGAACTGATCTGGGAGTGGCCCGAGCGTTGGTCACCGTGCGTAATGGCCGAGTCCCCGTGCGCATCTGCAACCCCCACGCGTATAGCGTGACCGTGGGCAGACATCAAAAGTTAGGGAAGCTATATCCAGTGGAGGAGGCCGACGTCCGTGGACGACGAGACCTGAACCTGTCCCTAGGAACCGACGGAGCCGTGGAAGTGTCCCTGGTGAGCATCGAAGACGAGGGACCCGTGAAGACCTTACCTGAAGAGATGGAGGCGTTGACCCGGCGAGATGACCTACCTGACCAGCAGAGAGAAGAGCTGCATGCGATGATGTGTAAATGGAAGAAGGTGTTTGCAGTCCATAATGAAGATTTTGGGCAGACGGACGTGGTGCAACACCAAATACCAACTGGAGACGCGGCACCCATCCGCGAGAGGCACCGACCGCTGCCGCCCTCCATGTATAGAGAAATGAAGACCTTATTGAGTGACATGCTGGACAAGGGAGTGATAAAAGAGAGTTGCAGTCCCTGGGCAGCGCCCATTGTCCTGGTGAAGAAGAAAGATGGCAGCTGGCGTTTCTGTGTCGACTACCGTAAACTGAATGCCGTGACGCACAAAGATGCCTTCCCTTTACCTCGGATTGAAGAGACTTTAACAAGCCTGACCAAGGCTCAGTGGTTCTCCACACTCGACCTGGCCAGCGGTTATTGGCAGGTGGGTATGGACCCTCGGGATCGAGAAAAGACAGCGTTTACCACCCCTTTAGGACTGTTCGAGTTCCAACGTATGCCGTTCGGTTTATGTAACGCCCCCGCGACCTTCCAAAGATTAATGCAGCGATGCTTGAGTGGCCAGGTGACAGAGTCATTATTAGTGTACCTCGATGACATTATTGTATATTCACCTGACTTTTCCTCTCACATGCAGCACCTTGACCAGGTTTTCGAGCGGCTGTGGAGACACGGATTGAAACTGCGCCTCGATAAATGCAAGCTTCTCCAACCGGAGGTAAAGTTCTTGGGCCACGTTGTAGACAAAGAGGGAGTGCGCCCGGACCCTGAAAAGTTGGCTGCGGTAAGAGACTGGAACCCACCCTCGACTGTCCGCGAGGTCCGCGCTTTTCTAGGTCTGGCTGGTTATTATCGCCGCTTCGTGTCCTCATTTGCTGCCATAGCTAGGCCGTTAAATAGTTTGTTGATCGGAGTCCCGAATGATGTGAAGTCCCATCAGTGTAAAATAGAGTGGTCCCCTGAATGCCAAAACTCGTTTGATGCTCTTAAAACTGCCCTTACGCAGGCTCCAATACTGGCTTATGCAGATTATGACCGACCGTTTGTAGTGTATACTGATGCGAGTGGCCGCGGGCTCGGCGCCGTTCTGGCACAGGTCCAAGATGGCCAGGAGCGAGTAATCGCCTACGCCAGCCGAAGTCTACACCCTACCGAACAAAATGATGCAAATTATAGCTCCTTTAAATTAGAACTCTTGGCACTTAAATGGGCAGTGACCGAAAAATTTAAAGATTACTTAACTGGCGCTCATTTTACGATTTATACAGATAACAATCCTGTTGCGCATCTTCAAACAGCTCGACTAGGCGCGGTGGAACAGCGCTGGGCAGCCCAGCTAGCATCATTCACCTATGATATAAAGTACCGACCTGGAAAAAGCAATGCGAACGCAGATGCCCTGTCTAGGTTCCCTGTTCAACCTGTAGGAGTGGCCGTAGTGGAGTTGGCACCGGTGGAGAGAGAGGACGGGTGGGCTGGAGCTGAGTGGCGGGGAACACAGGATCGAGATCCGGACATCCAGATGGTGAAGAGTTGCGTAGAGCGGAGGAAACTGCCTACCCTTATGGAGAAGAGGAGTTGGTCACGGGAAGCCAGGCAAATGTTACGACAGTGGGACCGGTTGCGCATCAGAGACAATGTGTTGTATAGGCAAGTGATTGATCAGCATACACAAGAATGTTACTTACAGCTTGTTTGTCCAGGGGCGCGACGAGAGGAGGTGTGGAAAGGACTCCATGAGGCCTCGGCACACGCCGGAGTGGACCGGACTTTGGCGCAGCTTCGGCGCCGGTTCTACTGGCCGGGCATGGAGGGGGCGGTGCGACAGTTCCAGCGAGGTTGTGTTGCCTGCAGCCTACTGAAAGACAGGATAGAGCCCAGGGCCCCCTTACAGCCATTCGAAGTATCGTATCCTATGGAGGTAGTGGCTATTGATTTTCTCACATTAGGTAGGCCGAATGACGCATGGCAGAATATTCTTGTAGCAACCGATTTATTCACCAGGTACAGTTGGGCTATTCCAACGCGTGACCAAACTGCGCCCACGACTGTCCGTGCGCTTTGGACACATATTATTCAGCCATTCGGTTGCCCGGCTCGTTTCCATTCGGACCGAGGCCCGAATTTTGAATCCGAATTAATGCAGCAATTGTGTCATACATACGGTATTACTAAGAGTCGCACCACCCCTTACCACCCAGCTGGTAATGGGGGGGTGGAGAGGTTTAATCAAACACTGTTAAACATGTTGCGCTCTCTAGATACTGATCGCCAAGGCAGATGGAATGAACACTTACCTGAGTTAGTACACGCTTATAACAATACTGAACATGGTGCGACAGGTTATGCGCCTGCGTACTTAATGTTTGGTCGCCACCTGAGGCGTCCGGTAGATGTAGCATTAGGAGTACCGTTGTCACAAAATCGAATGGGAGTGGGAGATTGGGTGCAAGATCACCAGAAACGAATGGCCACAGCGTATAGGACAGCCGAGAAAAAAATGGTGCATATAGCAGGACAGCGTAAACAGGTCTATGACCGCCGAGCCGGTATGCCACCATTGTTACCTGGAGAGAGGGTGTGGGTACGAAACCGGAACCGACAGGGACAAGGTAAACTGGGCCCATGGTGGGACCCAGAACCTTTTGTGGTATTGGAGAGGGTGGGGGATGCGGGCCTAGTATACAGGATCCGACCTGAAAAAGGAGGGCGAGATAGAACGATCCATAGGAATGCATTAAAAGTGTGTATAGCCCCCAGGTCACCGATGGAGAGCCCCGAACCTGCCCCAGTAGCCGAACCGGTGGGACCAATATGGCCGCCTTATGTAGGGTTTTTCCCCGGTCCTAGGGAACCTGAAGGTCCGCGGCGCTCTGGAAGAGCGAACCAAGGACAGCCACCTGAGAGGTACGGGCATGACGTTTAGAACCAGTTGCCAGGGACTGCCAACGAAAAAGTAGGGGGGAATGTGACAAGGGTGAAATGAGGGGTTCTTAAAACTTTTGTAATTTGTTTTTATTGGTGCTTAATGTGTATAATTGCCTCATTTAACCCCACCATCTTATTATTTTTGTACCAATTATTATTACGCACTGTATTGTTTATAATTGTTTTCCCCATGATCCCCTGGTCACATGTATTGAGAGACATTGAGTGGCAGAGCGGCAGTCACGCGGTCACGCCCAAGGCCACGGTCATGGCCAATGTCCCCAGACAGACTGTCACCACGGACAAATGAAAGAAGAGGGAGGTGTGGTTTGGCAGGTACAAAAGCGGAGGCGGGACCGTTTGAAAGAGAGAACAGAGCACCCAAGTGACAGAGGCGTCAGTGAGGAGAAGGACAGCAGAGGGGAAGGTTGTGCCGAGACACGGAGTAGAGGAGTGCATAGATGAAGTAGACATACCAGCCACCTAGGAGTTTGGAAGCCGAGGTGTGCCTACATTCAAAGGAGAAACCAAGAGGAGAAAGCGATCGAACCGAAGGGGAGGAAGAGGCGAGTGAGACCAGACCATATGAGAGACGAGTGAGACCAGACCATATAAGGAGCGCTGAGACCGGAAAGTGGCGATAACGTTGCATACGCAACCAACTCAGCGCCAGGTGTAAAAACCTGGCTGGCGAGTGAGTATTCGAACAAGCAACGTTGAATCCCTGTATAACCACTGCCTGAGACAACGCAAATGTATCGTGTAAATGCACAGTGAACTGGTCTAGATCTCTATAATTGCAGGCGGAGAGAAAGAAGAGAGAAGACGAAGACGACTGGCCTCAAACCCTTTCCCATCTTACCCCCATATATGGACATGCAGCATTACCCCTGAACAAACCGTGTTGAGTATCTTGAAGCACTTTATTGGCACAGCACTTTACTTGAAAAGTATTTGTTGCACAGAAACCCCCCATGCTAAGGAACCCTTGTGATTAAGCCCCGTGTAATTTGCACAACTTTATAATTTATTTTATAGTTGTTGTGTAGATTAATTGTGTTTTGTATGTTTATATAGGTTTTATTAGTATAGTGTTTATTTGATTGTTTTTAAGGCACAGAAGCCAATGTATTAGGGACCCAATAAATATGACTTACCTTTTTTGATACACTGTATTCGTGTCCAGTTTCTTAAAGGGATATTCTCATGCCAGTGTTGTATTCTCAAAACCAAAAGTATTGAAACTTACCAGTTAACCTCGAACCTGTGAAAGCCTGAAGAAGAAGTTAAAGTGTATTCAAAGGGGACTTCCCTCTATAACAAAAGTGGCGTAGTCGACAAACAATTAGTTCAGATAGGACTCACAGTAATTACGCACCCAGCACTTTATTGTGCATTTATATTTTTTTGTTGTGAGTTTTATTCTGGATTATTTATTAAAGGAGAAGAGTGCAATAGTACAAACAAATTGCAAGTCAAATGTGATACAATTTCGGCCCTGTTCACATATACAATCTGTATGGTAGAGTGAACAGAAGATTCAGGGTTAAAGTGGGAGCAGAGATGTCAGAAGAATATATAATAGATAACGGAATCCCGCAAGGAAGTGTAATTATCCCGGTACTATATAATATAATGATTAATGACATATTTATGAACCTATAGATAGAAGGATCGGGTCCGCTTTATATGCAGATGATGGGGCTATCTGGGTAAGGGGACGCAATAACCAATGTGTAATAGGACAAATTAAGGAAGCAATTGGAAAAGTAGAGGAGTGGTCATATAACTGGGGGTTTAAACTATCTGTAAGTAAGTCCTGCTACATGCTGTTTACAAAAAAGAAAGGGGTGGAAAATCAGAACTTAAAGTTATACGGACAGAATATGGAAAAAAGTAGATCACTTTAAGTACTTGGGGTGTACGTACACTCTTGTGGAGTTAGAGACCTGTAAGGGTCTATTTGGTTCCTACTATCAATCATTTAGCCTGTTTGAGTGATGTAGGGGGGTCCCCATATGATTTTGGGGACCCCCAGATGATTTGCAACATTGTTCTCTCACTCAACACTCAACAGTACAAACCAACATACAGTATAAGTGTATACAGGGTATCTGCACATTTATAAAGTTACGATTCAAGGACTTTTAAGACCTTTTCAAAATAAAAAAATAAGACCATTACTGCATCAAAAGTAGTCAACCTGCAAAACTATAAAAACATTGGAAAACATGTCAAAAATTACCCAAGAAAGAGACACACATTTTGAAAATAGACGATTTGATTGTAGATCGGCTATTTTAACAATATTTATCTGTGGAACCTAAATGTAATTATATTTTCAAATAGCCAATGTATATATAGATTTAAACTATAGTGCTTAGGGCTTGTTTTCATAGACCTGGTTGCTTATTTCTTTCGCAAAATCTGGCAACGCTGTCTGTCTACTACTGTGCTTGTTTTATGTTTTACCACCGTATAACCTGGCAACCCTGGTCTCTCGTTGACGTCATATACATGCGACCCGGTAGTTCCTACTTGGTCTTATTATTAAACGTGGTTTAGCTGCAACTTTTATAAGTGGAGCTGCTTGTAACTGACTTATCATTTAATACTTGAATATATTTAACACCAGATTACAAGATGGCGACGAGCACGTCGATGCCACAGAAGCGTTTCTACAGACAACGAGCTCATTCTAACCCCATGGCAGACCACACGTTTGAGTAGTGAGTGACTTTATTGATGACAATGTTGTAGCTGTAGAACAGTGGTTCTCAAACTTTTTCATGTCAAGGACCCCCTAATTGACACTTATTACCCCGCGGACCCCCATTTGAAAAGATAAGCCAGGGACCCCCATAAGAGAAGGTTTTTACGGCTCTCTAGCAGTGATTCTCAACCATTTTAATTTCAAGGACCCCCAGTTTGACATGCATTAGGCTACGGACCCCCATTTAATGGCATTTATATCTCTGGGACCCCAATTCACATTGTACAACCAATGTTAATGTAACTCTGAGAGTGTACAAATGGAACCAAATGGACCCGTTAGGGTCCATTTGGTTCCATTTGTACACTCTCAGAGTTACAGACCCATATGGGTCCATTTGGTTCCTGTCCATCATTTAGCTGGGGACCCCCTGTAACCCCCTCAAGTACCCCTGGGGGTCCTGGGGGTTGAGAACCAATGCTGTAGAATACAACTCTCCTAGACGTATTTATGATTCTGACATTTTCAATCTACGAGAGTTGTAGGGTTCACCCCCCATGGACACAGGGACTTTCTGCACTGTACCCCTCAAAGTACTCTAAACATGTACACATTGAAAATAAAGGTTCTTACTCCAAAGCCCCAAATGTTAACTGTCTCTACGTGGTAGTAGTTTAATGTAATAATCCATATCTTTCAGTAAAGAAGTGTTTTAATGCCGTCTGTGGCCGATTCTGTCGGAAGTTCCCAATGGGCGGTATTGACGGGGCGCATCCGGTGAAGCTCGGAATTACACTCAATGTAAACAGGAAGTAAACGAGGGTGAAAAAAATGGCGTTCGGCCATATACGGCATTAAAACGCTTATTTGTTGAAAGATATGGATTATTACATTAAACTACTACCCCGTAGAAGTAGTTAACATTTGGGGCTTTGGGGTAAGCACCTTTATTTTCAATGTGTACATGTTTGGAGTACTTTGCGGGGTATAGTGCAGAAAGTCCAGGTCTCCATGGCGGGTGAACCCTACAACTCTCGTAGATTGAAAACGTCAGAATCATAAATACGTCTACCAGGGTTGTATTCTACAGCTATTGATACACAGTGGTGGAAAAAGTACTCAAATGTTTTTACTTAAGTAAAAGTATCAATACTGCAATGTAGAAACTCTGTTACAAGTAAAAGACCGAAATTCAAAATGAACTTGAGTAAAAGTACAAAAAGCATTGGTGTAAAAATGTACTTAAAGTACCAAAAGTAAAAGTACTAAAATGTTTGGAAATAGCAGATCTACAAGCTCACAACGCGTCGCATCGGGACGCGTTGTGAGCTTGTAGATCGGCTATTTTCAAATAGCCTATGTTTAAAATAGGGCTAAAGTGGTTAATGTATGTTTCATAATATCATAGTTTATATCTGAAAAGTAGCCCTGGTTCAGAGCGTTAGTGAGTTCTCCCCTCGCTCTGCGCTTGTACAAGGAATTCCACTGCCCGGCGAGTGCTCAAGAGTAGTGAAAATAAACAAAACCATTTCGCTACTCACCGAAGCAAAGGCTGTTTTGTGTTGTTGAAAGTCTATTATCGGAGGTGGGAAGCCTCTCAGCACCCCACCTACTCTGTAAAATATATATATATATTTTTTAATTTTCAATAAAACGCATTTATGAACTGTATATCGCAGCGCGAGGCGTTGTGAGCTTGTAGATCGGCTATTTTTGGCAAAGAGGTGTTTGGTTTTGATTGATTGATTGATGTACTTTATTTAGTAAGACATGAGAACAGTACATAACAGTACATGGAAGTACAAATTCGCAATACAAGGTCTACTAAACTGGATAGCTCATTAAGCACTTAGCTTGTTTAAGATGAGATCCCCATGCACACAAATCATGATGAAATGGTGCAGAGGGGGAAAAAAAGAGCAGACCAAGTAAAACAAAAAAAGTTGAATCTGAAACACAATTTTATACAATATAGAGGCGGGTCCCTGCTTCATCTCTCTCTCAGCTAGGGGGTCCTTGGCCCTGAAAACGTTGGAAGACCCCTGATCTAATGTTAATCTGAAACTTTTAAGATCATTTTACTGACAAAATGTTTCCTGTATGTCATCATCAGCCCAGTGTGTCCAGACAGTATGGACTGGTCAGATCTGTACCCGGAGGTGTTCCAGCAGCAGCAGTGTGACAAACCAACAGGTCCAACAACAGCTCAGGTGGAGTTTGCAGACATTGGATGTGGATACGGAGGCCTTTTAGGTACGTAGGTCATTGGTTCTCAAAGTGGGGTCCGGGGACCCCCAGGGGTCCTTGAGGGAGTTCCAGGGGGTCCCCAGCTAAATGATAGATTAGGCACCAAATGGACCCTTATGGGTCTGTAACTCTGAGAGTGTACAGATGGAACCAAATGGACCCTAACGGGTCCATTTGGTTCCATTTGTAAACTCTCAGAGTTACATTGACATAGATTTTACAATATAAATTGCGGTCCAAGTGATAGAAATGCCATTAAATGGGGGTCTGTAGTCCTCCTAATGCATGTCAAACTGGGGGTCCTGAAATTAAAATGGTTGAAAATCACTGCTAGAGCTGTAAAAAAAAATCTTCTCTTATGGGGGTCCCTGGCATATCTTTTGAAATGGGGGTCCGCGGGCTAATAAGTGTCAATTTGGGGGTCCTTGACATGAAAAAGTTTGAGAACCACTGACGTAGGTGATGCCACAATATCATTTTGCATAAATCGTTTCCATGTTGAGAAATGTCGATTTATATTTTCAAAAAATATTTTTGCAATAGCAGATCTACAAGCTCACAACTTTTAAATTGAAATAATAAACTTTATTTTATACAGCACCTTTCATGACATAAATGCAGCTCAAAGTGCTTTACAGAAAACGAAAGGAAAAATGAAAACAAAACACAGGGTAAAAGCAAAAAAACATTAGAGCAATGGCAATAATAGAGCAAATGGCAAAAAGAGCAATGGCAAGAAGTAATGGTTACAAATAAGAGGCAGCGGGTCAAGCAAAACAATTAAAACAATAGAGCAGTGGCAAAGTACAGTGGCAAGAGATAAAAGCAAAGATAAAAAGGCAGTGGGTCAGGCAACGATAAAGACAGAAACAAACAGCACAGAGATTCAGAAGAAACAGAATCAACTAAAAGCAAGAGTGAATAAATGAGTCTTGAGCTGTGCTTTAAAACTGTCTACAGAGGGTGCCTGTCTTAGGTGCAAAGGAAGCTTATTCCAGGCCGTCGGCCCGTAGAAGCAGAATAATGCTTCGCCGTATTTTTTATATGACATTTCAGGCACTTCAAGCAGGGACGTGCACAGATAGACTTAGGCGGTGCTAGAGCACCTGCCCTTTGCCCTCTTGACCAGAAGTGCCCTTTTGAAAAAACATTTTATTTTTTTTTGTTCAGTTTACAGCAGGGGTCTTCAACAGGGGGTCCGGGACCCCTAGGGGGTCCTCAGAGTTACTACAGGGGGTCCGCCAAATCTTTATGTGATATGATTTTTCTTTTTACCATAACCACTCGAAACCTAGCATCCCTTTTCTGAAGAGAACTTTAGCCAAAAATAGCAGATCTACAAGCCCACAACGCCTCGCGCTGCGAGGCGTTGTGGGCTTGTAGATCGGCTATTTTTGGCAAAGAGGTATAGGTGTAGAGGGAAAAAAGAGCAGACCAAGTAAACAAAAAAAAAGTATAATTTACTTGAGCACCTGCCTCTCAAAATGTCTGTGCACGCCACTGCCTGAAAGTATTATTTATATTGTGTGTGTCTGTGTCTGTACTGTACTGTACTGTCTCTCTACTCCCATGGATGGCCTCACAGTGGAGCTGTCTCCACTGTTCCCAGACCAGCTGATGTTGGGTCTGGAGATCCGGGTCAAAGTGTCAGACTATGTCCAGGACCGCATCCGCTCCCTGAGGGCCTCCCAGCCAGGAGGCTACCAGAACATCGCCTGCCTCCGCAGCAACGCCATGAAGTACCTGCCCAACTTCTTCGCTAAGGGACAGGTAAGGTTTGACTCTCACCATCACTACAGTACCCCCCCCCCCCCACCCAACATTTCTTTGGCTATTCAAAAACAGTAGATCTACAAGCTCACAGCGCCGATCTGAGGAGAAAATGTTTTTTTTTGGGGGGGGGGAAATTTGGTCCAAGTTTATTCTTTTTTTGGGGGGGGGGGGGATTTATTTATGGGCTTTTATGCCTTTTATTATTATAGAACAGTGGTTCTCAAACTTTTTCATGTGAAGGACCGCCAAATGGACACTTATTAGCCCGCGGACCCCCATTTGAAAAGGTACATTTTAAGGACCCCCAGTTTGACATGCATTAGGGCTACGGACCCCCATTTAATGGCATTTCTATCTGGGACCCCAATTCATGTTGTAAAATCAATGTTAACTTAACTCTGAGAGTGTACAAATGGAACCAAATGGACCCGTTAGGGTCCATTTGGTTCCATTTGTACACTCGCAGAGTTACAGACCCATAAGGGTCCATTTGGTTCCTATCCATCATTTAGCTGGGGACCCCCTGGAACCCCCTCAAGTACCCCTGGGGGTCCCCGGACCCCACTTTGAGAACCAATGTTAAGATATGACAGTAGGCTGGCAGGAAATGGGGAGAGAGATGGGAAGTGACACTCGGAAAAGGCCGTCGGAATCGGGACTCGAACCCCCACGACGCGCTGTCTACGCCAGCGGTCCAGACTCAACTTTACTCTAATGCATTCTTATGGCAGGGGAGAACAGGGTGAGCTGATCCAGATGATCACGTTTGACATTTTAAGACATTGGCTGCCATTGACGCAGATCTGCGTTCATTTGCGCAAAAGCCCGTTGGCTGCCATTGACGCAGATCTGCGTTCTTTCAAAAAAAAAACATTTCAAAATAAAAGTTTTTTTTTTTATTTTTTTTTATTTTTTTAAAAAACCCAAAGACCAAGGAGATATGATTTACCGAAGATTTAGACTCCCATCCACTTCCTTGTACCTTAAAACTTAAGAATTATGTATCTCGGCTCCTAAGTGCTTTTTTTTTTCTCATTGAAAAAGTCTGGCAGCCAGCTGTAGGTAAACATTGAAAAAGCTGGCAGCCAATGAGTTAAATGACCAATGGGCAGAAAAAAACAAATCTTCTCTAATGAACCCGTAAGGGTCCATTTGGTTCCATTTGTACTCTCTCAGAGTTATGGGGGTTCCTTGAAATTAACCCTTTAAGACCGGGGGACGCATCTGTGTAACCACTTTATCCATATTTTATACTTTTGGCTATTCAAAAATAGCAATTTTTTTTTTTTTAAATCTTTTTTTGCAAATCTTTGAATATATACAGTATCTATAAAGCAATTGTTTTTTACTCAAATCTTTGCTTCTGGGGGTCCCTGGAACAATTTTTTTTTGAGATGGGGGGTCCACAGCCAAATACATATCGTTGTGGGGCTCCTTGACACTGACACTGATATTATAGCAACATAAGTGTTTCAGAAAACTGTTTTAAACTGATTTAGAAGACATTTGTAGAATCCCCCCGAAGCAATAACATTTTAGTTAGAAATGCTCGCTTTAAATATATTCAAAGATTTGCACAAAATTGTTCACGATTTAAAAAAAAAATAGCAGATCTACAAGCTCATAGCGCGGCACTCGGTGCCGCGCTATGAGCTTGTATATCTGCTATTTTTGAATAGCCCAACGGAATCTAAAAATGACACACAGATGCGTTCCCGGTCTTAAAGAGTTAATAACGTTTGAGAACAACTAGGGCCACCTTGAGTCTAGGGCAGGGGTCTTCAATGTTTTCAGCCCAGGCAAGGACCCCCTCTCTGAGAGAGAGATGAAGCAGGGACCCCCACCATATATTGCATAAAATTGTGTTGCAGATAAAAGCTTTTTCATAGATGTTGGGATTCATGTTACTGTCTATTTTCAGACATTTAACCACGAAAACCTTCGATACTTAGTAAACTATCGATATTTAGTAAAAATCTGCTATTTTCGCCTTAAGTTGCCCTTAGAATTGTGATGCAAGTTCAAGTGGTTAATGTAAAAAAAAACTAAGTTCATTTCACACAATGATTTGACGGACCCCCTGTAGTAGCTCTGAGGACCCCCTAGGGGTCCCGGACCCCCTGTTGAAGACCCCTGGTCTAGGGTTCCACTGATGTACTCTGAAGCCAGGGACGTGCACAGATAGACTCTAGGTGGCGCTAGAGCGCCTGCCCTTTGCCCTCTTGACCAGAAGTGCCCTTTTGAAAAAAAAAAAAAGAAAACGTTTTTTTTCTTTCAGTTTACAGCAGGGGTCTTCAACAGGCGGTCCGGGACCCCTAGAGGGTCCTCAGAGTTACTACAGGGGGTCCGCCAAATCTTTATGTGATATGATTTTTCTTTTTTACCATAACCACTCGAAACCTAGCATCCCTTTTCTGAGGAGAACTTTAGCCAAAAATAGTTATTTTTGACAAAGAGGTTTAGGTGTAGAGGGGAAAAAAGAGCAGACCAAGTAAACAAAAAAAAAGTATAATTTACTTGAGCACCTGCCCCCTCAAAATGTCTGTGCACGCCACTGTCTGAAGCAAGGGGCAAGTCTTAGATATTTACGATGAGACCGACAAAATGGCCAGAGTGACGCTGTTTTACCCTGCGCCGACCTGCGGTGTCAGAAAGAATTTATTTTAACGCAAGTGAATGGGTTTTTTGACAAACTTTAGACTAGATTTTCTTACTGTAATAAAAATTGTCATAAATTCTATATGCTTCCAGTCGCTAGTTTAAAGTCTTATTTCAATCATCAGGATATGCGTTTTGCTAAATTATGGTCCTATTTATTTTAAAATTGACGATAAAGTAGGCTATTCTCTAGGAGGGGCGAGATGATTTGATTGACAAGCTACACAACCAATAGCATTCATTCCCCGCCCCCCCCGCTCTTGATTGACAAGCTACCCAACCAATAATGGTCTGGTCTCATTCTGACGCGATATTGAAAGATGGCGGACCTACAGTTTTGGAACAATCGGCTTCATTTTCGGTCTGTAGAAAGCAGGGTAGTGGCTTTGTCCATCTCATTTATACAGTCTATGGTCTGAAGCCCATTCATTCCTGCATCACGCATGGACCTGCTGCTGCTGTGCTGTGCAGCAGATCAGTGACACAGAGACGGAGCCCACACAGTGATGCCTCACAGAGGTCAGACACTGGCCAGTGTCCAAAGCTCACACTACTGTCCGTGAACTATGACGCAACCCCCCCCCCACTGATCAAACAGAAACCACAAGACCACACAAGTAGGAGTGAAGTGTGTGGAAAAATGCAAGAGAAACTTATCTTGTCCCGTTTCTGTTAGTTATGTAATAGAGATGTGAAAAGCTGTTTCCATCAGAGTGAGGATAACCAGGTTTGTTTAACCGTTTAAGACCTGGCACGCGTCTTGTGTTGCATTTTTTAGACTTTACAGATTTTAGACTTTGGCTATTCAAAAATAGCAGATATACATTGTGAGCTTGTAGATCTGCTATTTTTGGCTAAAGTTCTCCTCAGAAAAGGGATGTTAGGGTTCAAGTGGTTAAGGTAAAAAAAAAAATCATATCACACAAAGATTTGGCGGACCCCCTGTAGTAACTCTGAGGACCCCCTAGGGGTCCCGGACCCCCTGTTGAAGACCCCTGCCCAAGACCCCTGCCCTAGCATCTATTGGCCATTTTAGGAATGTATATAATAACCGTGCATTGCCTGTATGCAACCGTTTTAACTGATTGCTGTTAACATGCAACTGTTTTAACTGTTTATGTCAACTTTATTGTTTTTTTCTTGTTGTTCTCATGTTATTTATATGTGTGTGTGTAATCTCGGCATCATTGTAAATGAGGTTCTCCCTCAATAATCTCTCCGAGAATCTTAAATTAAGGTTGAATGAATGAAAAAAGACACTGAACGATCGGGGAACAGGTTGTGGTTGCATCGTTGCCTCCGACATTCACACAATGTTTGTGTGAATGCAATCTGGCAACCCATCGGCAAATAAAAAGGAAAAACAGCGCCCTCTGCTGTTTTTCACTTATTCATTTGACTCTGGGCGGAGCCGGGGTTTTGGTCTGCCTTCATTCAGCCTTTCACTTCCGGTGGTGCGACTATGTTTTCATTCCCACTAACAATGTTTCTCCACGGAACACTTAACACCATTTCTCCCAAAGAACATGGATGGTTTTGGTTATAAGCCCACTTGTTTCTATGATGAAAGAACAAGTTAAAATGTCACTTAACTTTCCGTGGTTTTGTCGGCTCCGAGGACGCTATCGTTAAATGAGTTTCGGTTTGTTTCCAGTGGGGAAGCGAGCCGCACACATGTAAATCCCGCCCACTACATTTGATTGGGTAAAGCGCGGCCTGCTTCCTGATCTGAAGGCACGCCCACTCGTAGCCAATGTGCATGGGTTCTCAACATGGCTCCCGAACAGATTCAAGCGCAGCTATCAATCTGTTCCTGAGAGATTAGTCTGAATGTAACTCACTTTGGGTAAAAGCACTGTAAAAATGCAAACCATACTATTTTAACCCTTTAAGACCTGGGACGCGTCTGTGTCGCATTTTTAGACTTTACAGATTTTAGACTTTGGCTATTCAAAAATAGCAGATCTACAAGCTCATAGCGCGGCACCAAGTGCCGCGCTATGAGCTTGTAGATCTGCTATTCTTGAAAAATCTTTATTTTTTTTGCAAATCTTGAGATTTGAGTTAGAAAAGCGAACATTTGTAACTCAAATCTTTGCTTCTGGGGGATTCAACAGTTTTTTGAAAAAACTTATGTCGCCATAATATCAGTGGTTCTTTTTTTCCATGTCAAGGACCCCCAAAATGACATGTATTTGGCCACGGACCCCCATCTAAAAATATATGTTCCAGGGACCCCCAAAAGCAAAGATTCAAGTAAAACATTTTCGCTTTAAAACAATATATATTAAAAGATTTGCACACATTTTCACGATTGTTCAAAAATAGCCAAAGTGTAAAATAATGCTTTTTTTTAGCTCAAATCAATAAGTGACCCCGATGCTTCTTCAGGGCTTAAAGGGTTAAAAGACATACAGATAATTCATATTATATTGTAAAATCACAATATTCTTTCCATTATCGCAAAGCAAGAAACGACTTAAAACAAAGTTGATATATGGGAGAATCGTACCGCTCAAATTTAGAACCATGTGTTCCTGTGGCCTGAGGTTACGCTCCAACAATGTTTTGTTGGACATGAGAACTAAAAAGACTTTTTTCTTGTGATGTTATCAGGTAATGTAACGTCTGGAGCTCCTCCATGGGAAATAATGTGGGGTAAAGATGTAAAAAAGTGATGTATTGAGGCACCTAGTGCTGTTCTAAATCAAAGGCACATTGTCAGCTTTAGAGTTGAAGGCGGTACGACTGAGAATGAAGGGCCAGTTATCGTGTGTTTATCAGCCTTAACCCATTTAGACCGGGAACGCATCTCTGTCACTTTTTTTAGATTTATTTTGGGGCTATTCAAAAATAGCAGATCTACAAGCTCATAGCGCGGCACCGAGTGCCGCGCTATGAGCTTGTATATCTGCTATTGTTTTTTAAATCTTGAACATTTTAGCAAATCTTTGAATATGTATGTTTTTTTAAAGTGAACATTTTAAACTCAAATCTTTTGCTTCTGGGGGGGTCCCTGGAACAAAATAATTTAAGATGGGGGGTTCGCGGCCAAACACATATCTAAAAATGTTTTCTAAATCCTAACAGTATGTTGCTTTATCAGTGGTGCTCCATCTTTTTCATGCCAAGGACCCCCAACTATATGTATTTGGCCGCGGACCCCCATCTCAAAACATTTAGTTCCAGGGGACCAAAATGTTGGAGTTTAAAATGTTCGCTTTAAAAATATATATATAAATATTCAAAGATTTGCACACATTTTCACGAAAAAAATAGCAGATCTACAAGCGCTGTGAGCTTGTATATCTGCTATTATTTTAATAGCCAAAGACATCTAAAAGATGACACAGATGTGTTCCCGGTCTTAACGGGTTAATATGTTCTTGGTTTATGGAGCATGATGGCCCAGACTTCATTTCTGATGACACAGCACTAAGACAGAGAGGCAAGTCTCTCCTGTATGTTATGTGACTCTGTCTGTCTGGCAGAGAGTTATTTATCAGCACTTATAACTGACAGTTATGTCCTGGAACACATGAGAAGGAGGATGGACTGACTGCAAACTGAGCAACGTTTCTCTTTATATATTGCCGCTGTCGGGCTGAAACCTCATATCTCCACATATTATAACTTTTTATGTTTTGAAGCCTGTAAATCAATGCCCTGTAGGCCTATACGTGATCATACTAGAGCAGGGGTGCACCAAATTGTAGATCACGATCTACCGGTATATTTTAAAAATAGACCACATGGCATGCCCCTAAAAAAATACCAATTCAAATATATGAAAAAAATGTATAAACAAAAATCACAAAACTTTCTTTTTTTGGCAACTGCCACTTGATCGGCTATTTCAAATATTTGAAAAGCTCGTTTTTTTTTTTCACTCACTATTTACCATTCCCTGTGCGTTTTGTCTTATATGCAACGCCAGCACCGCTATTCCAAAGCTCCCTCAGGTATGTTTTTCAATTATTTTCAGCAATGGGATAATACTTTCTTTTGGGTGGGTAGATCATGTAGGTTAATGAAATAATGGAGAAGCAAGCTTTTATTGGATTTGGATTTTGGATTTTTTTCTTCCAATCCACTTTATTTATAGAGCACATTTAAAAACAACAGTGTTGAACCAAAGTGCTGTACACTTAGTAAAATATTAAAATAAACAAGAGAACACACACAATTAACAGGACAACGATTAACACAATGCCTGGGGGAAGCAGCAGCTTCTCAATCTGAATTTTCAAACGCCGAGGAGAACAAGTGAGTTTTCAAATGTGATTTAAACACAGGCAGGGTTTGAGACACTCTAACATGGGGTGGCAGTTTGTTCCACAGTGTGGGCGCTATGGGGGAAAATTATCTATCTCCCCGTGTTTTCAACTTTGTTGCTGGGACCTTAAGGAGTGACTGGTCAGTAGACCTCAAGACCCTTGTACCATTATTGGGAGGTAGAAGTTCCGAAATGTATAATGATGCCAGCCCATTTAAAGACTTAAAGACAAACATTAAAGTCTTAAACTGAATCCTGTAGCGAACAGGGAGCCAGTGTAGGGAGGCAAGAATAGGGGAGATGTTTCTTATATATCAATTTATACACGAATCCACGGAGCGCTGCCCTGTAGGTGGCGCAGCCATTGCCGCGGTGTCAGACTCGGTCAGCTGCTGTCACGCGGTGTCAGTCAGCTGCTGTCACTGACTTCTCACGTTACTCTTTTACCTGCTTTTTGCTAACTTTTACTAACACTAACTTTACAAAGATGTACAGAAAGTGGGGACGAACCTGTGTGGTTTATGGCTGCTCCAACAGCCAAGCAGGTAAAGAGTAACGTCAACAACAGACGGACAGAACCGTGACAGCAGCTGACCGAGTCTGACACCTCAGCAATGGCGCCGCCACCTACAGGGCAGCGCTCCGTGGATTCGTGTATAAACACGAAAGACGTCTTCATCGACTAAATTGATTAGTCTGATTATTAACCACTTAATGGGGTGGTGGAGCCTTTCTGTGGTCAAGTATGTCTGTGGGTCTTATGAATATTTAACCAAAGAAAAGTATTAAAACCAGCTTGTTGTGACTAATTGGAACACAGGTTATTTTTTTACCCCCATTTCCTGAAAAGTGACCCGTTTTAGACATTACAGTACAACAGGGGTCTTCGACAGGGGGTCCGGGACCCCTAGGGGGTCCTCAGAGTTACTACAGGGGGTCCGCCAAATCTTTGTGTGATAAGATTTTTTTTTTTTACCTTAACCACTTGAACCCTAACATCCCTTTTCCTGAGGAGAACTTTAGCCAAAAAGCTAAAGCCAAAAATAGCCGATCTGCTATTTTTGGCTGAAAATGTTGATTTTTGGCCTGAAAACGTTGAAGACCCCTGGCTTATTCTATATAGGAGGGTCTAAGTCAGTGTCTGATCATATGAATATCAAAAATCTAAATATTGAAACATGCAACTATTAAAAAAACTGTCAGTTGTTTGCACACAAAAAGCCAGATTTAATGAAATAACCCCCTTTCAGTAATGGATGGCTTATCCTCAGACTGACACCTGGGTTTTTCAAATTAATTCTGGAGTCAGGCATGAGTTAAGAGCTGCTTAATATAGCCATGGATTTGTTTAAACAATGGGGTTATTGAACGTAGGCCAGACGCCACATCAGCTGAGCATAGAACCATTTATTTATCCCTTCCAATTAGCTTCTGATGTGTGTGTGTGACTTGTTGAAACAAAACCAGCATTAGACTACACACCAACACACACACACACACACACACACACACACACACACACACACACACACACACACACACACACACACACACACACACACACACACACACACACACACACACACACACACACACACACACACATAGTGAGCTTTACAGTACCCAGGGTTAAATGAGGCAAACCATGGATCATAACTTTACCTCAAATGCCCTCTTGTATTCTCTGGAGTATTGCCCACACATACTGTATAAACATACTTAGCATACATTAGAGTTAAGCTGAGAAACGGACACGTTCATGGAAACAGAGGCTGGTGTTTGAAATAAAAGGAGAGAGGAAAGAAAACGTTTAATCCAAGGGGTCTTCAACAGGGGGTCCGGGACCCCTAGGGGGTCCTCAGAGTTACTACAGGGGGTCCGCCAAATCTTTGTGTGACATGATTATTGTATTACCTTAACCACTTGAACCCTAGCATCCCTTTTCTGAGGAGAACTTAAGCCAAAAATAGAAATAGCCGATCTACAAGCTCACAACGCCTCGCGCTGCGAGGCGTTGTGAGCTTGTAGATCGGCTATTTTTGGCATAGAGGTATAGGTGTAGAGGGGAAAAAAGAGCAGACCAAGTAAACAAAAAAGGTTTAATCTGAAACACAATTTTATACAATATAGAGGGGGGTCCCTGCTTCATCTCTCTCTCAGCTAGGGGGTCCTTTGCCTGAAAACGTTGAATACCCCTGCTTTAATCCATTCAATCCGGGAAACGCATCTGTGTCATTTGAAAGATTTCTTTGGCTATTCAAAAATAGCAGATCTACAAGCTCATAACATTAATCATGTTGGATCCACATGGCTCCAATGTCCAACTAGGACGTGATGTTGTCCAGCCTGTGAGGTCGGTCAGTCTATGACAGGGGTCTTCAACGTTTTCAGGCCAAGGACCCCTTAGCTGAGAGAGACGAAGCAGGGACCCCCACTACATATTGTATAAAATTGTGTTGCAGATAAAAAAATCTTCATAGATTTCATAGATAGCTTCATAGACTGTATTTTCAGACATTAACCACTTAAACCGTCAATACTTAGTAAACTTGAACTTTAGCTCTATACTTGGTCTGCTCTTCCCCCCCCCCCCTCTACACCAAACCTCTTGACCGAAAATAGCCGATCTACAAGAACTTGTAGATCGGCTATTTTAGGGGATTTTTCCCCCTCAGAATAGGGATTCTAGGGTTCAAGTTGTTCATGTAAAAAAGACGTTCCTATCACACAAATATTTTGCGGCCCCCCCTGTAGTAACTCTGAGGACACCCTAGGGGCCACGGACCCCCTGTTGAAGACCCCTGGTCTATGACTATGACATCTATGATGTATGACTCCAAAGCCCCCGATCAGATCAGAGCCCTTTGACTTACGTTCTTCTAACACTGGTTCTCAAACGCTTTCAAGTCAAGGACCTCCAGATTGATATGGACCCACATCTGAAAATGTTTTGTGCCAGAGAGAAGATTTATGTAAAAAAAAAAATCTAAATCAGTGCTTTTCAACCTTTTTCATGCCAAGGACCCCTAAATATATTATACACATTTGGCCGCAGACCCCCATCTGAAAATGTTGTGCCAGGGACCCCCAGAAGCAAAGATTTGAGTTAAAATGTTCGCTTTAGAAATATATATATATATTCAAAGATATGCACACATTTTCAAGATTTTTCAAAAATAGCAGATCTACAAGCTCATAGCGCGGCACTCGGTGCTGCGCTATGAGCTTGTATATCTGCTATTTTTGAATAGCCAAAGCTACGTGGTTAAAAATGATTGTGATGCTATGTTAACTACTTTTGCTGGGGACCCCCTGGTACCCCCTCAAGGACCACTGGTGGTCCCCGGACCACTGGTTGAGAACCACCGATCTGAATAATTCAACATTTTCCAAATGTTGGCTATTTAAAAAAAAATAGCAGATGTACAAGCTCGCGGTGCGGCTCGAAGCGACACGGTGTGAGCTAGTAGATCTGCTATTTTTTAATGTATAAATGGATAAAGTGGTTAGAATTATTATGATGCCATTTTAACTACTTTTTCTGGGACCCCCCCTGGTTTAAAAAAAGCTCTTAAGAAAGCAGACGCATCAAGCAGTCTTTACTCAAATGAAAGAAACATCACGGTGGTGTAATACTCCTCCTCCTCCAAATGTCCTTTTTTTTTTCCTTTCTTCCAATGTACTTTTTTGAAAACCCCCAAAATAGCCCAAATTAAAGTGACATTTTACATTTTCATTTTCCCACCTGATGCAGTGGAAACATAACCAGCCCCCCCCCCCCCCCCCCCCCCGAGGCTCTGTGGCAAGTCCCCAGCGATTATATCCTCCATATTATTCTGTCTTAACATGACATTATTTATTTTAACTAATAAAAACGTTACTAGCTGCCAGACTTAACCCATTGAGACCTGAAGCCGATTCTATACATGTCTCCTAAATCTCAACAGTTTTCTGAAAAAACGTATGTTTCTATATCAGTGGTGCTCAAACTTTTTCATGTCAAGGACCCCCAAAATTATATGTATTTGGCCGCGGACCCCCATCAAAATATCTTGTTCCAGGGACCCCCAGAAGCAAAGATTTGAGTTGAAAATGTTTCGCTTTAAAAATATATTATTCAAAGATTTGCACACATTTTCACGATTTTTCAAAAATAGCAGATCTACAATCTCATAGCGCGGCACTCGGTGCCGCGCTATGAGCTTGTATATCTGCTATTTTTGAATAGCCCAAAGTGTAAAATAATGCTTTTTAGCTCAAATCTAAAAATGACACAGTTCCAGGTCTTAATGGGTTAATATTGGCGAGACCGCCGCCGCCGGCAGCGGCTGCTGCTGTAGCAGCACTGCGTATTCGCTGTTGCCGGGCAGAAAACCTCTTATCTCCATTTTTTTGAGTGGTGCCAACCACTCCTAGTATATCTGACTTTGTCCGTGTGTCCGTCCGTATGTATGTATGTATGTATGTCCAATAAACAAACATTGATGACAACATCAATACGGGGCTCATCAAAGGCACCACTCTCTTCACACAGGGTGTGATTTTTTTTCTTCACTTTTTAGTTTTTTTTTGTAAATGAATACCCTGCTACTTCATCAGACCACAGCGTCACACAAAAGTAGCAAAAATAGCCAAAAATAAATCTAAAATGCTATTTGCTTTTATTTTTTCCAAGTGAACCGTTGGTTAAGTAAGTGTGTGTGGGGTTTTATGAATATTTGCACCAATGAAAAATATTAACAAGAGCTTTGTTGACTAAACCACAGGGGGTCCGGGACCCCTAAAAAAATAGCAGATCTACAAGCTCACAACGCCTCGCAGCGCGAGGCGTTGTGAGCTTGTAGATCTGCTATTTTTTTTTGGCAAAGAGGTATTAGGTGTAGAGGGGTGGGAAAAAAGAGCTGACCGAAAAAGTTTAATCTGGAACACAATTTTATATAATATAGAGGGGGGGGTCCCTGCTTCATCTCTCTCAGCTAGGGGGGTCCTTGGCCTGGAAAACGTTGAAGACCCCTGGGCTAAACAATAACTACATTAGATCCATTTTGAACACAGATATACATTTTTTTAAATTATTTTTTTAACCATTTTCTGAAAGTTAAAAAAAAATAAAAAAAATCTGAAAGTAAAAAAAAAAAAAACATACTCTGAAAGTTTAAAAAAAAAAAACATTTTCTGAAAGTTTTTTTTAAAAAACATTTTCTGAAAGTTTTTTTTCTTTTTTACCATTTTCTAAGAGTTTTTTTTTAAAGCATTTTCTGAAAGTTTTTTTTTTTAAGCATTTTCTAAAAGTTTTTTTTCTCTTTTTTACCATTTTCTAAGAGTTTTTTTTTAAAGCATTTTCTGAAAGTTTTTTTTTTCTTTTTACCATTTTCTGAAAGGTTTTGTTTTGGACATACGAGGTTTCCGCCCGTCAGAGACGATATACGTCATGTCAAAGACAGTAGTGCCATGGGGAACTTTTTGGGAGGGGAAAAGAAATGTGGAGGGAAATTCCACTTTTACGATCCAGACTGCTTAACAACTAACTACTAAATATAATGAGAGCTGCATAAGAGTGATGACTCTTCGTACATTATGAAACCTGTGCAGTGGTGGACAGTAGTAGTGAGAAGTAACATTTACTTGCGTACTGTACTTAAAGGGGATATATTTTCACTTTCAAACATGTTTGGGGTCGTTTTAACGTGTATTCGGGCTTCACCCCAGACAGTTTTTAAGATGCTTTTAAGTTTTTAAAGGAATATTTCACTTTCAAAAACATGTTTGGGTCATTTTATTGTCTACTCAGGCTTTTGGGAGCACCCTGGACAGCTTTTAAGTTGCTTGATTCAGCATTTAGATATTTGATATTCATTTGATCAGACACGCCCCCTTCCTATACAAACCCATTGTAACTTCAAACTCCATTTTAACCGTGATAGATTCATTGAAAACACCCGTCCTTGGTTCTGGTGACTGATATTGTCCTTCTAATACTTTTTTCATTTTCCCCAAAAAATGTTAGAAATAAATGAAAAGGGTTAATTGAAAAAACACGGTCTCCTCGCGTATTAGAAGGACAATATCAGTCACCAGAACCAAGGACGGGTGTTTTCAATGAATCTATCAGTTGCTAATATTTGACCAGAAGTATCTTGTACTTTAACTCATTAAAGACCTAGAACGCATCTGTGTCACTTTTTTGATTTGAGCTAAAAAGCATTATTTTACACTTTGGCTATTCAAAAATAGCAGATCTACAAGCTTGTAGATCTGCTATTTTTGAAAAATCACGATTTTTTTTTTGCAAATCTTTGAATATATATATTTTTAAAGCGAACATTTGTAACTCAAATCTTTGCTTCTGGGGGGTCCCTGGAACAAAAAACAAGATTAAATTATATACAATTTTGGGGGTCCTTGACATGAAAAAGTTTGAGAACCACTGATATAGCAACGTAGGTTTTTTCAAAAAACGGTTAGGATTTAGAAGACATTTTGCAGAATCGGAACCTCAGTTTAACTCAAGTTCTGGGATGGAGTACGTTGTCCACAGCGGTGATGAAATGTGAGGTGACTATACGCTGACCCTTAACTTAAAGAAGAAGGTGGTTCCTTTATATAATAACATACACACTTATTGACAGAAGTATCGACAGACGGAGTGAAACAGATCTGTTTTGTTTATTTTCTGCACCAAGGTCAGATAACTCATTGTTTTCACACCCTTATCTTTTTGACCTATTTTGTTGTGCGTTTGTCTGTGTTTTTTTTTTCTTTCTTTTAGCTCAGTAAGATGTTCTTCCTGTTCCCTGACCCTCACTTTAAGAAGACCAAGCACAAGTGGAGGATCATTAGTCCAACGCTGTTGGCAGAGTACGCCTACACACTGAGGATAGGGGTAAGTACTGGTAGGCCCGTCACAATCCACATCGTCTTCTGGTGTTAGATGCCTTGGTTAGCGTGTCACTTAGCACAGTGGGCGTGGTAGCGTGGCGTCCTTCTCAAACGTTTTGCGGAGCTCCTTCGCGGCCACTTGTAGCTCGGCATCAGTGGTGGAAAAAGTACTCAAATTCTTTACTTAAGTAAAAGTACCAATACTGCAATATAGAAGTACTCTGTTACAAGTAAAAGTCCAGAATTACAAATGTACAAAAGTGTTGGCATCAAAATGTAATAACCAAAAGTAAAAGTACTAAAATGTTTGAAAATAGCAGATCTACAAGCTCACAACGTGTCGCACCGCGACGCGTTGTGAGCTTGTAGATCTGCTATTTTCAAATAGCCTAGGTATAAAATAGTGCTAAAGTGGTTAATGTATGTTTCATAATATCATAATTTATATCTGCATAGTAACTAAAGTTTTCAAATAATTGTAGTGGAGTAAAAGTACAATATTTGCCTCTGAGATGTAGTGGAGTAGAAGTAAAAGTATAGACAATTGGAAATACTCCAGTAAAGTAAAAGTACCTCAAAATTGTACTTAAGTACAGTACTTGAGTAAATGTACTTAGTTACTTAACACCACTGCTCGGCATGTGTTTTCAACAGAGCAGTCAGGGCCTGGGATCCATGCTCCATGCTGTTTGGTACTTGATCAGGTCCCCCGTACCTGTAGAGTACAAATGGAGGAGTAAAGGGTTTATTTGGTTCCATTTGTACTTTACAGTTACAGACCCTCAAAAGTCCAATTTGGTTAAATATTAATGACTTTGCTGAGGACCCCCTGGAATCCCCTCAAGGACCCCCCCTGGGGGTCCCCGCCCCGGACCCCACTTTGAGAACCACTGGTCTACACCATAGACTGTAAAAAAGAATGGACAAAGCCACTCCCCTGCTTTCTACAGAACGAAAATGAAGCCGATAGTTCAGAAACGTGCATTCCTCCATCGTTAATATATACAGTTGGCCACGCCGGAACTCAAACGCTATTGGTTGAGACCAGACACGTGACCAGCGAACCGGAAAACAACCCCCAAAAATGCTATTGGTTGGGTAGCTTGTCAATCAAGAGTAGGGCGGGGAATGAATGCTATTGGTTGTGTAGGTTGTCAGTCAAATCATCCCGCTCCTCCTGGAGCATAGCCTACTTTATCGTCAATTTTAGAATAAATGGGACCATAATTTAGCAAAACGCATATCATGATGATTGAAAGGAGACTTTAAACTAGCGACTGGAAGCATATAGAATTTATGACAATTTTTATTACGGTAAGAAAATCTAGTCTAAAGTTTGTCAAAAACCCATTCACTTGCGTTAAAATAAATTATTTCTGACACTGCAGGTAAAACAGCGCCACTCTGGCCATTCATAAGCTTCCGTGTTGGCCTCATCGTAAATATCCAAGCCTTGCCCCTTGGTCTACACCCTTCTCAAGAGCATCTGTAGGGGTTGACAGTGATGGCAGAGGGACTACATGGGGGGAGAATTGGCATGACGCCTATATTGGGACAAAATTAAAAAAAAGGAAAAAGATAATTTGCTTGGCTGAGTGAAAGAATACTGAAGTACAGGTTGAGTTCATGGGGACACAAAGAGGAGTTATGTTAGAATTATGTCTTTCTCGGTTTGGTTCCCCTGTTTGTGCACACACAGCATTTTACACCCAGTGTTTCTGTTTCTCAAAACTTTTTTTTTGGCTCAGGGTTACCCCTGTAAATAACCTTTTTCATCCCACGACACCACCTGAATTACATTGTTACTTAAAAACCCTGAAGAAGCATCTGGGTCACTTTTTGATTTGAGCTAAAAAAGCATTATTTTACACTTTGGCTATTCAAAAATAGCAGATCTACAAGCTCATAGTGCGGCACCGAGTGCCGCGCTATGAGCTTGTAGATCTGCTATTTTTGAAAAATCGTGAAAATGTGTGCAAATCTTTTAATATATATTGTTTTAAAGCGAAAATGTTTTACTTGAATCTTCGCTTTTGGGGGTCCCTGGAACATATATTTTCAGATGGGGGGTCCGTGGCCAAATACACGTCATTTTGGGGGTCCTTGACATGGAAAAAAGAACCACTGATATTATGGCGACATAAGTTTTTTCAAAAAACTGTTGAATCCCCCAGAAGCAAAGATTTGAGTTACAAATGTTCGCTTTTCTAACTCAAATCTCAAGATTTGCAAAAAAAATAACGATTTAAAAAAAATAGCAGATCTACAAGCTTATATATCTGCACCCTGACAAGCACTTGGAATGTAGGAGTTACATTTAGTTTCATTCGGTTCCACAGATAAATATTGTAAAAAATAGCCCATGTACAAGATCGTATATTTTCATTATTTTTTGGTAATATATATATTGAATTTTCTTTTTATAGCATAGCTTTCTTTGACGTAGTAATGGACTATTACTGTCTTGTATTTCAGCTAAAGTACTTACAAGTCATCAAAGGGAGTTAAAAGACTTAGCGAGCGGCAGGCACACTTACATTTTCGTGGAAATGCTGTTTATAGTTTCTATTTGTTTAATTTTTGACGTATTGAAAAGGTCTTAAAAGACCTTAAATTGTCACTTTAGTAATGTGCAGATATACCCTGTATACATTTATACTGTATGTTGGTTTGTTTACTGTTGAGTGAGAAAACAATGTTGCACATTAATAAGCTAATTATCTGCTAATTACCCCCCCCCCCCAAAAATAAAATAAAAAATCATGTGGGGACCCTCTGGGAGTCCCCGACCCTTAGTTTTAGAACCACCGTGCTCATCCTGGCCTCATGAAAAGGTAACAGCAATGAGTTAACTTTAACACGCAGTGTTAAAGTGGAAGTCTGTGCCATTGTTGAATTTTCCAAGAAATCTATATTCTTGTAACGCTATCTTGTCTGCACTCCAAAGCAAACACCACTGACATCTAGGTGATTAGCCTCCGTGTCGGCTGTAGGTTATTTTTACTCTGCTTTTTTTTTTGTTGAGGGAACGCTGCCCAAAGATCTGAGCAACGTCAGTCAGGCTTGAGTGATTTGAAGATGAAATAAAGGTTTTTGTTTGTGCCATCCGATGAAGCAGGGCCCCCCTCTATATTGTATAAAATTGTGTTTCAGATCATACTTTTTTTGTTTACTTGGTCTGCTCTTTTTTTCCCTCTACACCTACACCTCTTTTTCAAAAATAGCAGATCTACAAGCTCACAACGCCTCGCAGCGCGAGGCGTTGTGAGCTTGTAGATCTGCTATTTTTGGCTAAAGTTCTCCTCAGAGAAGGGATGCTAGGGTTCAAGTGGTTAATGTAAAAAGAAAAATCATATCACACAAAGATTTGGCGGACCCCCTGTAGTAAATCTGAGGACCCCCTAGGGTATTGGTTCTCAAAGTGGGGTCCGGGGACCCCCAGGGGTACTTAAGGGGGTTCCAGGGGGTCCCCAGCTAAATGATGGACAGGGACCAAATGGACCCCTATGGGTCTGTAACTCTGAGAGTGTACAAATGGAACCAAATGGACCATTTAACGGGTCCATTTGGTTCCATTTGTACACTCTCAGAGTTAAATTAACATTGATTTTACAATATAAATTGGGGTCCCAGAGACATACATGCCATTACATGGGGGTCCGTAGCCTAATGCATGTCAAACTGGGGGTCCTTGAAATTAAAATGTTTGAAATCACTGCTAGAGAGCCGTAAAAATCTTCTATTATGGGGCTTATCTTTTCAAATGGGGGTCCGCGGTCTAATAAGTGTCTATTTGGAGGTCCTTGGCACGAAAAAGTTTGAGAACCACTGCCCTAGGGGTCCCGGACCCCCTGTTGAAGACCCCTGACTTAACCCATTAGGACCTGAGGCCGATTCTACAAAATGTCTTCTAAATCCTAACTGTTTTTTGAAAAAGACTTATGTTGCTATGTCAGTGGTTCTCAAACATTTGTCCTGTCAAGGACCCCCAAAATGCATATGTATTTGACCGCCGACCTCCATCTCAAAATATGTTGTTCCAGGGACCCCTCGGAAGCAAATATTTGAGTTACAAATGTTCACTTGAAAAAAATTGTGACGCTGTAGTATGATGGGCATTAATTTACGGAAACAAAACAAACACATAAATATATTAGAGATACAAGGTTTTTGTCTTGACTGCAGCGATGCATGTTTGTCATTTTCATGCTCTTAACCCATTGAGACCTGAAGCCGATTCTACAAATGTCTCCTAAATCTCAGCAGTTTTCTGAAAAAACGTATGTTTCTATATCAGTGGTGCTCAATCTTTTTCATGTCAAGGACCCCCAAAATTATATGTATTTGGCCGCCAACCCCCATCAAAATATTGTGTTCCAGGGACCCCCCAGAAGCAAAGATTTGAGTTAAAAACGTTCACTTTAAAAATCTATATATTCAAAGATTTGCACACATTTTCACGATTTTTCAAAAATAGCAGATCTACAAGCTCATAGCGCGGCACTCGGTGCCGCGCTATGAGCTTGTATATCTGCTATTTTTGAATAGCCCAAAGTGTAAAATAATACTTTTTAGCTCAAATCTAAAAAT
Organism: Gymnoscopelus microlampas; assembly: GCF_963454915.1. Taxonomy (NCBI): domain Eukaryota; kingdom Metazoa; phylum Chordata; class Actinopteri; order Myctophiformes; family Myctophidae; genus Gymnoscopelus; species Gymnoscopelus microlampas. The sequence goes on along the minus strand of NC_139944.1, from coordinate 53,672,445 downwards.
GACACAGTTCCAGGTCTTAATGGGTTAAATAATGTGCTTTGTGTTTTAGGTCATGAGTTATTGTCAAGTCAAGTCACCTTTTATTTGTAAAAGCACATTTAAAAACAACAGAGGTTGACCCAAAGTGCTTTCCATTCACAATAGCATCATAACGACCACATGAAATACAACATAGTAAAAGAAACATAAAAGCAGATACATCATGATTAAAAAGAAACATAAAAAGCAATAAAAAAAAAATACCATTCAATGACCAGAGTAGGCCATAAGTTAATTATAGCCCTCAGACTGAGCTGAAGGCAATGGGAGAAGAGGTGGATTTTTAGGGTGGATTTAAACCCAGGGGTCTTCAACAGGGGGTCCGGGACCCCTAGGGGGTCCTCAGAGCTACTACAGGGGGTCCGCCAAATCTTTGTGTGATATGATTTTTTTTTTTTTACATTAACCACTTGAACCCTAACATCCCTTTTCTGGAGGAAAACTTAAAGGAGGAGTTCACCAAAAAAATGACTTATTTTCTATCAATTGCACACCCCATGAAGCCTTGAATCCATGGATTCTTTTTTGTTTTTGTGGCATTCCTAAGCTAATAATTTGATTCCCGTCTCCTACCGGCTAATGTATCCGGTAGGAGACACAAAGTAGATTATTTGTGTCTCCTACCGGAAATACACACAGTCATCAAATTATTGTCTTAGGAATGCCACAAAAACTAAAATAAATCCATGAAATCAAGGCTTCATGGGGTGTGTAATTGATAGAAAATGAAGGTGAACTCCTCCTTTAAGCCAAAAATAGCAGATCTACAAGCTGTGAGCTTGTAGATCTGCTATTTTTGGCAAAGACTTATAGGTGTAGAGGGAAAAAAGAGCTGCAAAAGTTGATCTGAAACGCAATTTTATACAATATAGAGGGGGTCCACAAGCTCACATGCTATTTTTGGCGAATGTTCCCCGCAGAATGGGGATACCGGGGTTCAAGTGGTTAACCGTAAAGTATAACGTTATTTTCAATCTGTCATAATGGAAACGGATATGACAAAGTAACAATGTAAAAATTATGGGGTGCCATGGATGAAGACATTATTTACAGGGGTGCCCTGAGCCAAAAATGTTTGAGAACCCCTGCTCCAGTGTACACTAATTGGTGCGTTCTCCCGATTGGTCGCAGGGTTTGGTGTACACTAATTGGTGTGTTCTCCCGATTGGTTGTTGCAGGGTTTGGTGTACACCAACACAGACGTGGAGGAAGTGCACATCTGGATCGTGAAGCACTTCACTGAACATCCGCTGTTCACGCGTGTTCCTGACGAACAACTGGTATGATGAGAACGATTTTATAGTCTGATTATCAAGTCTGTTGCTGTTAAACAAATAACTGTGTAACCCGGAAGACAATTGTATTTTCGTAGTCGCATAAATTCATGATTTTATATTTGTTTATTACACGGCTTGGTTGATTGGGTTGATTGGTTTTTGCCGTATCCAACATGGTAACCATGTAAACACAATGTCATTTACAGCCAAACATTTGCTTTCGAGAATGTTTTTTGAAAACATTTGAAGCGAGAAATAAGACAATGCAGTAACCAAATATTGATCCTATTTGATCAGCAACTTTTAAGTGAAAATAGCCGATCTACAAGCTCACAACGCGTCGATGTAGATATATAGGCTAATACTATCTACAAGCTCACAAGCATTTTCAAATGGACGAAATGTATATAGGGCTGAAGTGGTTACTGTATGTATACTTGGTTACTTTACACCACTGTGAGAGAGAGGCTCGCGTCGCATTGATATTGATATTCAGACAAAATCTGTCACTTGATGCGTTTCAAATCGTATTGTTTGATCGGCTGGTGATATAACTTAACAGTCACAAGGTATTTATAAAACATACTTGTGTGGATGACGGTGACAGAGAATTTGAATGAAGTCTTTGAGGACGCGCTGCGCACTTCTGTGTTGCTCGCACGGACGATGTGTCAGCCCGTACGACATGTGGCGAGCGGCCACGACCGCGGTCCACGCTCCGCGCTTTTTATCTTTTACTTTTTGTTACTGATGTTATGTTAACCCTTTAAGACCTGGGACGCGTCTGTGTCGCATTTTTAGACTTTACAGATTTTAGACTTTGGCTATTCAAAAATAGCAGATCTACAAGCTCATAGCGCGGCACAGAGTGCCGCGCTATGAGCTTGTAGATCTGCTATTTTTGAAAAATCGGTATTTTTTTTTGCAAATCTTTAGATTTGAGTTAGAAAAGCGAACATTTGTAACTCAAATCTTTGCTTCTGGGGGATTCAACAGTTTTTTGAAAAAACTTATGTCGCCATAATATCAGTGGTTCTTTTTTCCATGTCAAGAACCCCCAAAATGACGTGTGTTTGGCCACGGACCCCCATCTAAAAATATATGTTCCAGGGACCCCCAAAAGCAAAGATTCAAGTAAAACATTTTCGCTTTAAAACAATATATATTAAAAGATTTGCACACATTTTCACGATTCTTCAAAAATAGCAGATCTACAAGCTCATAGTGCGGCACTCGGTGCCGCACTATGAGCTTGTAGATCTGCTATTTTTGAATAGCCAATGTGTAAAATAATGCTTTTTAGCTCAAATCGAAAAGTGACCCAGATGCTTCTTCACGGCTTAAAGGGTTAAACCTAAATGTTAAAAAAGGATTGATCAAGTGATACCACTCAAACAGAGAACATAACCTCTCCAGAATCATAGTCAACAAAGTTTCACAGCGTGCTGCTGGGTAGAACTGCTGGAGGTGGAGAACTGGAATGGAGTGCTTTGATCGGAGCGTCTGATCGGTCATTTTCGCTGCGATCCGATTCGATCCGATCTCCATTTTTTTAGCTGATATCGAGCCGATATCCGATCGGTTAATGGGATCGTGGCATCTCTATCCCTCATAGCCAGATGTGGTATATTGCTCCACTGGAAGAGCCCTAACCCTCCCAGTGTGTCATCATAGTTAAAAGATTTGTCAACGTTTCTCCATTTGGAAAACATTAAACACACCGTTAGAGGTTCGTCGAAAAACTTTTACAGAACCTGGGACCCATTTCTTTTGTATATTAATTAATTAACCACAATGTAATTAAGGACTAGCAATCCCCCCCTCTATAATGTTTACCTTTTGTACTTATTTTTCACCATTATTTGTTCAACAAAAATATATATTTGCATGAGTTCATTCATTTATTCTACTGCCCCCTCTTAACCCATTAAGACCTGGAACGCATCTGTGTCACTTTAGATTTCTTTGGCTATTGAAAAATAGCAGATATACAAGCTCGTAGCGCGGCACCGAGTGCCACGCTACGAGCTTGTAGATCTGCTATTTTTCAAAAATCGTGAAGATTATTTTTTTCCGAAAAATGGTTAGGATTTAGATTTTTTTTAGACGCGGCCTCAGGTCTTAACACATCGGGTACCAATACATAGTAGCGCTCCGGTGCCGTTCACGGTCTGAACCTTGATTTCAGTCTTTTTGTTTTTTTCGTTTTTCTCCGCGCGGGCGGGGCTAGAGCAGCTCTGGGAGCACCCATTGTAATCCTGCGAAGGAAGTGCCAGATCGCTCACCGGAAACAAAAATATGGCTCCCATCCCTGCTTCCTGTCTATTTTCCAAAATAAAACGCCTATATCTCCGAATCTGTTTCCTGTGGGGAAAAGCGGTCATGCGCGGTTTGCGATCCCCCCCCCGCTGTAACGTGCGAGTGAAATGTTATCGATCCAGGCTGTAGCCAGGGTCATGGCACAACATGAATGGATGCTTTTTTTTACGTGGATTTGCTCGTCGTGGACGCGGAAGCTGTAAACAGCAAAGCGCAGTCAATGGGGAGAATGCTGGCACCAAAGGTAAGTTGTTATGAAAAAATGCTGGCACCCGATGTGTTAATGTGTTAAAATGGGGGGAAAAAAAAGCAAATCATAATATGTGGTTGTTTGACAGGCTGAGGACGTCATCGTCAGTCGTCTGGGGACATGTACAGAGGAAGGGAAGAAGGTTCAGAGGAACGGTGGGAAGAACTTCTTAGCAGTGTTCCGGAGGGTAGAAGATCCGAACTAAAGACCTTAACGGTTTAGGAGTGGTGTTCTGATGTAATAAACCCTCTATAGACGCATGGAGGATCATAGATGGATGAGTGGTTCTCAAACATTTGAGGGACCCCCGCAGTATTTGGCCGCGATGGACCACTGTACATAGATGACCAAAACACTGCCACTGTGTGTGTGTGTGTGTGTGTGTGTGTGTGTGTGTGTGTGTCGTATTGTGGACCAATCACAACAGGTTCAGCTTATTGACGTACAGGTGTGTTCACTCACACACTCAATGGACTCGTTCACACTTACCTGAAGTGTTAGGGTTTTTATTATTTAGATGTTCATATATTTTATATTGTGATTTCAAAACTTTTTTCTCTTTCTTTAATGCTTAAAGGTAGGGTAAGTGATTTTCTTTGGTTAAAATAAGTGTTAAATAGCTCTATATTGTGATAGTAATCATTGCTATAGAGTGTTTGTTCAGTAAAAGGAGTCTCCTTGTCTCTCCATCTCTTTATAAAACAGAAAATGCATTTTCAGTTTAATTTCCAATCAGGATAGAGAACTCAATCAGGATACAGATTAAACAAGTGAAATTGGAAGTAATGACACTAAGAAATTAGCAGGCAAAATTGGAACTGGAACACTAAAAAAATGAAGCTTAAAAATGGGTACTTTCTGATTGGCTGAGCTTTTGACACCTACCCGAAAAATGTATTTTCTGTTTATTAAAGAGCTGGAGAGACGGGGAGACTCCTGTTACTGAACAAACACTCTATAGCAATGATTACTATCAGAATATAGTGCTTTAACCTTTTAACAAAATACTTTTTGTTTTAACCCAAAAATATCGCTTACCCTACCTTTACACATTCACTGCCAGGTATTAGTTATTTAATAAATCCGCCACTGCCAGCGGTTTTACCTTATTTTGAGTCTTTTTTTGTTGACGATCCAAACGATGTCTCAGTAGAAGGACGGGTTTCTCCTTTCCACCGAAAAAAAAAACCTTGTGATCGTCCGTTCTGTAGTTATCGGCGGTTGAATATGGCTTGTTTTCACCAAAAACGCAGTCTGGGAGAAGAAATCTGAGATAAATGTGTTTTTATGAATAAATGTAGTGGACTGGGTGATTATTATTTTGTTGGATAACGTCGTTTCCGGGTGGATCCTTCTCTCGAAGTCAAGGCATCATTCATAGGTGGGTGAAGAGCGCCCTCTAGCGCAGTGGTTTTCAACCTTTTTCATGCCAAGGACCCCTAAATTGATATACATTTGGCCGCGGACCCCCATCTGAAAATATGTTGTGCCAGGGACCCCCAGAAGCAAAGATTTGAGTTAAAAATGTTCGCTTTAAAAATATATATATTCGAAGATTGCACACATTTTCACGATTTTTCAAAAATAGCCAAAGCTAAGTGGTTAAAATGATTGTGACGATATGTTAACTAATTTCCCTGGGGACCCCCTGGTATCCCCCTAAGGACCACTGGTGGTCCTCGGACCACTGGTTGAAAACCATTGCTCTAGCGTAATCACTAAAAACATGATTTTTTTTAATGATGACGTAATATTACGACTTTGGCAGTGAAGCGTTGGATTTTAGATGACGTAATATTACGTCCGGCAGTCGATGTGTTAAAGGGCAAGACCGCTTTGGTAGAGGTTTGGGTTGTGTAGTTACCTTGCCATGGTGTAACTCCAAAGGTGAACGGGAAATCAAAAATAATTGCTCCATTGATTAGAAATTGATAATTCAAAATATGCTCCTCATTGACTTACATTGTACGGTGAAACAGCTCTCAAAGTCACTCTGTTAGCATGTAAACAAACGCAAACCTTCATTGCTGATTCAGACAATATAGAACATCACCAAACCCAGTACTGTTTTTTTTTATTTATAAAAATGAAAATTATTTTTTAATTCTGGTCCACCTTTGGAGTTGCATCATGGCAAGGTAACTAACTACACAACCCAAACCTCTACCAAAGTGGTCTTGCCCGTTAACATCTCTTCGTTGCTCATACATCTTTGGGGCATGGAAAATAAATATTTGACCATTTGCATTATTATGTTTTATTTATTTTTTTATAATGCATTCATGGTGTATTTGATTTCCAGTTAAAGAAACAAATGTAGTGCCAGCGTTTTAACTAAAGGGATAAATAAACATTTTGTTTTGTTTGTTGGGACATTGTCTGAACATAATGAGCAAAGTGAAATATGTCTTCATTAATTACCTGAAATTATAGTCAAATACACAGATGTTCTTTTGTCCTCATGTTTATTATACAAATAAATGTACTCCCTAAATCAAAGGGTTAGGATATTTTGTTTGTAATGAATTCCAGAGTCAGTCACAAGCTTGTTTCCAGCAGTGAGTTTTCCTGAGCATTTCCATTGTAGGTCAAGACATGTTGGGGTTTGGGGATTATTATTATTATTAAAATATATGAAAAATTATTCTGCTGTAAATTTAGACACAAGTAGTACACAAGACATTAAGACCTGGGGCGATGATTAAAAATGTTTTCTACGTTTTTTGAAAAACTAGAAAAAATGTTTTCAAGATTTTTCAAAAATAGCAGATACTGTATACAGCTCATAGCACGGCACTCGCAGTGGCGTGCACAGACATTTTGAGGGGCAGGTGCTCAACTAAATTATACCTTTTTTTGTTTACTTGGTCTGCTCTTTTTTCCCTCTACACCTATACCTCTTTGCCAAAAATAGCCGATCTACAAGCCCACAACGCCTCGTGAGCTTGTAGATCTGCTATTTTTGCCTAAAGTTCTCCTCAGAAAAGGGATGCTAGGTTTCGAGTGGTTATGGTAAAAAGAAAAATCGTATCGCATAAAGATTTGGCGGAGTAACCCTGTAGTAACTCTGAGGACCCCCTAGGGGTCCCGGACCCCTGTTGAAGACCCTGCTGTAAACTGGGGGGAAAAAAAGTTTTTTTATTTTTTTTTCAAAAGGGCACCTCTGGTCAAGAGGGCAAAGGGCAGGTGCTCTAGCACCACCTAGAGTCTATCTGTGCACGTCCCTGGGCACTCGGTATGGTGCAGGTTTAGAGTCTGGAATCTGTAGCAGCTGGGTGGATGGTTATTGCCTCGTTTATGTTCCATCGTAGCCTACCTACGTACGTACGTCGTAAAAGAAAATAGCTGTGAGCTTGAAGATCGGCTATTTTTGGCACACAATATCGTAATATGGCAAAGTATTTATAAATCAGGCTTGAACACTTCGGGTATAAGCATCCCTCCCTATTCTGGTTGGGGAACATTCCCCCCCGCCAATAGCAGATCTGCAAGCTCAACACGTTGCAACACAACACATTTTGAGCTTGTATATCAGCTATTTTTGGCGAATGTTCCCACCAGAATTTGGTGTAGAAGGAAACAAGAAGTACAGTTTGGATTAAAGTTCTCAGTCGCCAAGACTGATTTCAGTCATTTGGATTCCATGGAAGCCAGCGTGTCTTCTATGGAAGCATGTTGCGCAGCAAAAATAGCCGATCTACAAGCTCTCAATGCGTCTGCGACGCATTGAGAGCTTGTAGAAAGGCTATTTTGGGTTATTTTAAGATTAGAGCATTTGAAGTGGTCAAACTAGCAACATGTTCAGATGCATCTTCCATAAGATCTTAATCGTCTCGGATATTTCATATAAAAGCAACGGTTAAAGCCTGAATCTGTGAATTTGTGTTCTTGGCAGTATGTAGAACAGCAGGACCAACATTACTAAAGCATCCTAATTTTACAAATTGTGTTCATCGTTTAGGAATCGGCGCTAGTGTGTGTGTGTGTGTGTGTGTGTGTGTGGGGGGGGGGGGATCCTTTCACACTGTTTCACAAATCGCACATTAGGTTTTCAGTCGTGAGTTAAAATGTTGCTTTAATCCATGAGTTGCAACTCAGGTCTGTTCTTACAAAGATTCGGGGGTCTTCAACGTTTTTCAGCCCATGGACCCCTTAGCAGAGAGAGAGAGGCATGAAGCAGGGACCCCTCCACTACATGTATAAAATTGTGTTGCAGATTAAACTTTTTCATAGATTTCATAGACAGCTTCATAGACTTGTTTGACAGCAACTATCACCAGTGTTGTGCCAATGAATGTTTTTAATATGTATGTTGATGTGTATTTTCAGACATTTAACCACTAAAACCGTCAATACTTAAAGTAAACTTCACCGTTCACTCTTTACTTCTGCTCTTTTTCCCCTCTACGACAAACCTCTTTGACGGAAATAGCAGATCAACAAGCTTGTAGATCTGCAATTTTTCGGCTTGTTGAAGTGGTTAATGTTAAAACAAGATGAGGGTAGCTACTAATATAAAGTGTGTGTGTGTGTGTGTGTGTGTGTGTGTGTGTGTGTGTGTGTGTGTGTGTGTGTGTGAGAGAGAGAGAAAAAGTTCCTACAAAGATTTGGCGGCCCCCCCCTCTGAGGACACCCTAGGGGGTCCCGGACCCCCTGTTGAAGACCCCTGGATTAAGAGGGTTTATAAGTAATTAAGAACAAGACGGCACATGCTGCTTCAGTAATGGAAATGCACGTGTGCTGCATGGAAAACGCTTGTGCTAAATGCAGTGCATTCATGCAGTCATTAACTAGTTAATCTAGGCAGAGATAACACAATTATAATGCATATGTTTATGTGAGGACTTTGTCCCGACCGTGTCCTTATACAGCCTAACATTGAGCCTTTCTTATTTGAGATAATCGTGCCACAATTTAGGCGGTTCCTCTTCCTCCCTTTTTGGACCGATTTAACTTCATAATGTGACTGCCTTAAGCCATTAAGAACGGGAACGCTTCTGTGTCATTTTGTAGATTTCTTTGGGCTATTCAAAAAAATACAAGCTAAAAAAAATACAAGCTCATAGTTTGTAGATCTGCTATTTTTTAAATCTAGAAAATGTCTTTGAATATATAGATATATAGATTTTTTTTTTTAAGCGAACTTTTGTAACTCAAATCTTTGCTTCTGGGGATTCTATAAATCCTAAACATTTTTTTTAAACTTATGTTGCTATAATATCAGTGGTTCTCAAACTTTTTCCATGTCAAAGGACCCTCAAAATGATACGTATTTTAAACACTAAAAGAAATCACACAACTCATCAAAATGCTATTCTGATCTTGGTGTTCTCACTATAGAGCATCGCAGTTCCCGCCCACTTCCTGGTGCCGGAAGTAAATACTCAATGCATTTTTCCCATTGACTTTTACAAAAATATTTATATAAATTAATTTAAGCCTAGAATCAAGCTATCCAGGATAGCGGTGAATCATGAACATAAAACGTTTGATTCTGTGAAAAAACTTTTTTGAAAACAGCAAAACAAAGGGTATTTATTAAACATAGTATATCATATCATTAAATATAAAATTTAAAAAAATCACAGAAAAAAAGGTTTTATGGTCATGATTCACCGCTATCCTGGATAGCTTGATTCTAGGCTTAAATTGATTGATATAAATATTTTTGGAAAAGTCAATGGGAAAAATACATCGAGTATTTACTTCCGGCACCAGGAAGTGGCGCAACTGCGATGCTCTATAGGATTTAGCCATTTAGGTTCATTGTGCCATTAGCTTGCCAACCCCCCCCCCTCTCAGTCACATACATATAGAACGTACTTTTGTATGATGACACAATTCACCTAAATTATGATACGAGAACGTGAGAACACCAACATCACAATAACGTTTTGGGCGCTCGGCTCGAGTGGCGCAGGGGTGAAGTACCTGCCCACCATCACAGAGTCACAAAGGGTTCGAATCCGCTGCTGTTCATCCGGCTTGCAGAGTGTCTATAGCAGTGGTTCTCAAACTTTTTCATGTCAAGGACCCCCAAAATGGCCCCAAATTGACACTTATTAGCCCGCGGACCCCCATTTCAAAAGATATGCCAGGGACCCCCCATAAGAGAAGATTGTTTACGGCTCTAGCAGTGATTCTCAACCATTTTAATTTCAAGGACCCCCAGTTTGACATGCATTAGGTGCAGGCCCCCATTTAATGGCATTTCTATCACTTGGACCACAATTTATATTGTAAAATCTATGTCAATTTAACTCTTGAGAGTGTACAAATGGAACCAAATGGACCCGTTAGGGTCCATTTGGTTCCATTTGTACACTCTCAGAGTTACAGACCCATAAGGGTCCATTTGGTGCCTAATCTATCATTTAGCTGGGGACCCCCTGGAACTCCCTCAAGGACCCCTGGGGGTCCCCGGACCCCACTTTGAGAACCAATGGTCTATAGGAACACACTTGGCCATGTTCGGGGATGGGAGAAGGGGGGAGGGGAGGGTAATCCTTGTCACTGCACCTACTCCTATGGGATGGGGGGGGGCACCTGTCAGTGGGGGATGTTTAGCGGGAAGAGTAGGATGATGGAATTGGACCAGCATGAAGTCATGACAATGGTTTCACCTTAATAGCTACTAAATGATCAATGAGTTAAAGCTTTGACGAGCTAAGCAGCACATTCCCGGGCCGGATTAACACTCAGGCTCATGGGGGTGCAGCCTGGGGGGCACCAAGCTCCGGGGGGGGGCACAAAACCCCTGGCAGAGCGACCCAACCCCATCCCCTGCCTGCCTGCCTTGTGTCTTAAGTACCTGACACTCAACAGTTTTCTGAAAAACATGTTTCAATATCAGTGGTGCTCAAACTTTTTCATGTCAAGGACCCCCAAAATGATATGTATTTGGCCGCGGACCCCCATCAAAATATTTTGTTCCAGGGACCCCCCCCCCCAGAAGCAAAGATTTGAGTTAAAAATGTTCGCTTAAAAATATATATATATATTCAGCGATTTGCACACATTTTCACGATTTTTCAAAAATAGCAGATCTACAAGCTCGTAGCTTGTATATCTGCTATTTTTGAATAGCCTTAAGTGTAAAATAATGCTTTTTTTGCTCAAATCTAAAAATGACACAGTTCCAGGTCTTAATGGGTTAAGTACCTGACACTCAACAGTCTCACCCTGGGCTGGGCTGCTCATGAGTCTACATCAACAGTATTATCACAGTGGTTCTCAAACGTTTTCATGCCAAATTAATATGCATTTGGTCACGGACACCCATCTGAAAAGATTTTGCCCAGGCACAAGATTTGTGGTATTCAAGATTTGTGATATTTCAAATTTGTAAAAAAAAGAAATTCAAGATGTTTTGAAAAAAGCAGATGTACAAGCTCACAACGCATGGCGACACATTGTGACCCCACTTTTAGGACCACTGCATTATCACGTCAAACACATAATGAGGCGCTCTGTGGCATAATGTCGTGTTTAGAGACGGCATCATTAGAGCTGTGTGCTACAGTACAGGCTTTAGATGTTTAACCCATTAAGACCTGGAACTGTGTCATTTTTAGAATTGAGCTAAAAAGCATTATTTTACACGTCGCATCGCGACGCGTTGTGAGCTTGTAGATCTGCTATTTTCAAATATTTAGTACTTTTACTTTTGGTACTTTAAGTACATTTTGATGCCAATACTTCTGTACATTTACTCAAGCAATTTTTTTATTCTGGACTTTTACTTGTAACAGAGTATTTTTATATTGCAAGTATTAATACTTTTACTTAGGTAAAGAATTTGAGTACTTTTTCCACCACTGCAACATGTGGTATAAATCCGCCATTTTTGGGTCAGCACTGATACACATCTCTCCTGGAATTGATTCTGCAACAGGAGCCAACTGTGAACTGAGATCATACACGGCTCTTCCTAAAACTGAGACAGTGGTTCTGTTCTGTGAATGCCACGTCCATCGGTCTTGGCTCCCTATCAACGACCGTTCCAAAGTACATGTCACTCTGTCAGTCTTGCCCCCTGGCTCCTTGCCCCCTCCCTGGCTGCAGGATCTTTCCACTTCGACATCGACAAACGACACCACCCTGGTTGGCTTCTGTCCCAACTGTCCAAACACCTGGTGAGGAATGGTCCTGACCTGGACTGTCAGCTTGTCCCTCAATGCACACGTTCAATCATTTAATGTGTTGTTTTTGACAGCAAATTCTTTTCTTAGTCTTTTGAATAAAATTCCATTTAGTTTCAGTCATATTTTAGTCATCTGAAATGTTTTTGTCTTTGTCTAGTTTTAGTCGACTAAATCTACTGTTGATTTAGTCGACTAAAATGTATTTTGGCGGGCCTTGATGGCTTCGTAATGGCTGATTTTGCACTTGGTTTCATGCTGAAAATAGCATATCTAGTGAGCTTGTAGATCTGCTATTTTCAGAGCACAACGCCCGAGCGCAAACCAAACATGAAATGACTTGTCTTTTAGTTCTACTGGATCTCTGCTCCACTAGATCCCTCACTAACATTTTAGTCTAGTTTTTATTTTTTTACGAAATTGTCAACATAAGACCAAAAATAAGAGTGAAAGCAGAAACCTAGCTGACCAATCCTTCTAGCTAAAAGCCAATCTGTAGTAATGAGTTTTTAACCCATTGAGACCTGAAGCCGGGTTCTACATGTCTCCTAAATCTCAACAGTTTTCTGAAAAATGTATGTTTCTATATCAGTGGTGCTCAATCTTTTTCATGTCAAGGACCCCCAAAATTATATGTATTTAGTCATCAAAATATTTTGTTCCAGGGACCCCCCAGAAGCAAAGATTTGAGTTAAAATCTTTCGCTTTAAAAATATATATATTCAAAGATTTGCACACATTTTTACGATTTTTCAAAAATAGCAGATCTACACGTTCATAGTGCGGCACTCGGTGCCGCGCTATGAGCTTGTAGATCTGCTATTTTTGAATAGCCAAAAGTGTAAAATAATGCTTTTTAGCTCAAATCTAAAAATGACACAGTTCCAGGTCTTAAACGCTGAACGCCACTGGTAGCCAGTGCAATGAGGCAAGAACAGGGATTATGTGACCATATCTCCTGGTTGGTTCTTGTACAACACTGTGCAACATCCAGAGCACCAGACCCTTCCTCTCACCAAAGAGTCTGTCCAGCTCTTTATCCAGCAGGCCCTCAGTCACATGCGTCTCCAGGCTTGAACTACTACAACTCCCTGCTCACCGGCCTGCCAGCAGCATGCATTGCTCACTCAAACCCTTTCATCCAGGCACACAATGCACATCAATGCAAAACACCGGCGATGACCTACTATACGAGACAATCACCAGGCAAGAGGCAAACCTCTCGCCTTCAGGATATATGATCCACCTCTAACAGCCCTCTTCCTGACCAGCTAACTGGTCCCTCTGTCCCTACCTTCCCTCTATGACATTGGTTCTCAAAGTGGGGTCCGGGGACCCCCAGATGTACTTGAGGGGGTTCCAGGGGGTCCCCAGCTAAATGATGGACAGGAACCAAATGGACCCTTATGGGTCTGTAACTCTGAGAGTGTACAAATGGAACCAAATGGACCCGTTAGGGTCCATTTGGTTCCATTTGTACACTCTCAGAGTTAAATTGACATTGGTTTTACAATGTGAATTGGGGTCCCAGAGGTATAAATGCCATTAAATGGGGGTCCGTAGCCTAATGCATGTCAAACTGGGGGTCCTTGAAATTAAAATGGTTGAGAATCACTGCTAGAGAGCCGTAAAAACCTTCTCTTATTGGGGTCCCTGGCTTATTTTTTCAAATGGGCGTCCGCGGGGTAATAAGTGTCAATTAGGGGGTCCTTGACATGAAAAAGTTTGAGAACCACTGCTCTATGACACTTGATTGATTGATTGAATACTTTATTAGCAGTTTGCAACAAAAAAAACACACAGGAAAGTACAGTTCAATACCAGGTCTTTTAAGAGGATTTTAAACCCAGGAAAGCCTATGGCTTGTTTCCATTGGGGTTCCTTTGTACTCACTCTGACCAATAACACCTCAAAGCATCCTAGACTCTTCTCCCTCCTGGCCCCCCAAGCTGAGGAGTGACCTCTGACCTTGCCCCTCGATCCAATTCACCTCTTCAGCCTAACCCATACATGGGCAACGAGCGGCCCGGGGGGGCCACATGCGGCCCCCACCTTCACTTAATGCGGCCCACAGGTCAATATCGGAATATCATTGATTTCAGCTGTTACAATTCCAAACTTTACCGGCTTTAATTACTATAGACTATAGTCTATATTAGTAGCTTTATTTCTATTGTCTTTTTTTATGTCCAATGTATTTGTATTTAAGTTCATAAAGTCAAATAAGTATAACTAAATACATTTGAAATTAAATAAAAATGTTACTTTTCAGGATTCCAATTCAAAAATGGCAAAAGAAAATCCTAATTCTAATTCAAAAATAGCAAAAATAGCAGATCTACTGCGACGCGTTTTGAGCTTGTAGATCTGCTATTTTTTGCTACTTTTGTGTGACATAGAATGGCCCGACAGTATATGCAACGTGGCCCTCTGGAGTGAGTGTGGAAATATAGTGGCCCTCTCCATCATCAAAGTTGCATCACCCCTGGCCTAACCCCCCTCCCCCCCCCAGCGCTCCTCATTCCTGTTCTCCCTTTTCGTCTGTTTTTGATACTGTAGAATCAGTGGTTCTCAACCAGTGGTCCGGGGACCACCAGTGGATTTCCAGTGAAATGATGCAGAGTTGGTAACCAACTGGACCGGGGTTTCATTTTACACTCTCTAAGAGTTCAATCATTGTTAAACATTCTGCATTACTTAATTTACAAGAAGTCTAACACAATTAGAGGATGTAGACTTTTTGAGCGGTGTAGCCGCTCCTATAAGTGGGGTTGGGAATTCGTCTTTCCCTGTACTGTGATTGGCTGACTCTATTCACACCCTTTTTGCCGTACCGGGATTGGCTAGCGAGACGCATGATGAAATAATAACCTATAAATATCACCACGCACTTCAAAAAATCCTTCTTTTTTTTTTAAAGTGAGCTTCCATCACTGTGATGACCACTGTTGTTTCTAAATAACACCGCTCACTTCACACTGGGTGTGATTTTTTTAAATTTTGATCAACGTTTGCCTGTTATCTCTCCTATGGTACCAACATCAATAGAGCGTCGCAGTTCCCGCCCACTTCCTGGTGCTGGAAGTAAATACTCAATGCATTTTTCCCATTGACTTTTACAAAAATATTTATATAAATTAATTTAAGCCTAGAATCAAGCTATCCAGGATAGCGGTGAATCATGACCATAAAACGTTTGATTCTGTGAAAAAACTTTTTTGAAAACGGCAAAACAAAGGGTATTTATTAAATATAGTTTATCATATCATTAAATATAAAATAAAAAGAAATCACAGAAAAAAAGGTTTTATGGTCATGATTCACCGCTATCCTGGATAGCTTGATTCTAGGCTTAAATTGATTGATATAAATATTTTTGGAAAAGTCAATGGGAAAAATGCATCGAGTATTTACTTCTGGCACCAGGAAGTGGCGGAACTGCGATGCTCAATACAGCATGGAATTGTGGACAAAAAAAACAAAATATTCTAAATTTTGCGTCTGAGAGGCTAAATCTCATCAAACGGTGGTTCCGTGGCTCAAAAAATGCTGAATAAATAATGGACCGGCTTGGTATGAAAAAGGTTGAAACCCACTGCTGTAGACGCTCAGTTACACTTTGTAGATGTATATAGGCTATGTTGGTTATGTTATGCTCATTGTGTATGTTATTCAGACAGACATATTGTTTGCTTGTCCACAAATGCCATGAATGTTATTTAGACAGCTTGATATATCTAAGCAGATAGATGTTGTTTAGAGCAGTGGTTCTCAAACTTTTTCATGTCAAGGACCCCCAAATTGACACTTATTACCCCGCGGACCCCCATTTGAAAAGATAAGCCAGGGACCCCCATAAGAGAAGGTTTATACGGCTCTCTAGCAGTGATTCTCAACCTTTTTAATTTCAAGGACCCCCAGTTTGACATGCATTAGGCTAGGGACCCCCATTGAATGGCATTTATACCTCTGGGACCCCAATTCACATTGTAAAACCAATGATAATTTAACTCTGAGAGTGTACAAATGGAACCAAATGGACCCGTTAGGGTCCATTTGGTTCCATTTGTACACTCTCAGAGTTACAGAACCATAAGGATCCATTTGGTTCCTGTTCATCATTTAGCTGGGGACCCCCTGGAACCCCCTCAAGTACCCCTGGGGGTCCCCGGACCCCACTTTGAGAACCAATGGTTTAGAGAGACGCTGTAGGATTTGATGTTTACCTGGAATCCTGGTTTGCCTGTTTGCTTGACCATTTACCCTGCATGTGGTTTGTTTGATTGATTGAATACTTTATTAGAAGTTTGAAAGTACAGTTCAATACAAGGTCAGCTAAAAGGAATTTAAAAACCCAAGAAAGCCATTGGCTTGTTTCCATTGGCTTGTTTCCATTGGGGTTGTTTGTGCTCAATTCATAGTGTTGACCAGAGCATCGGTTCTCAAAGTAGGGTCCTTGAGGGAGTTCCAGGGGGTCCCCAGCTAAATGATGGATAGTTATGAACAAAATGGACCCTTTTGGCTCTGTAACTCTTGCGAGTGTACAAATGGAACCAAATGGACCCTAACATAACAGAGTTAAATTAACATTGCTTTTACAATAGAAATTGGCGTCCCAGAGATAGAAATGCCATTAAATGGGGGTCCGTAGCCTAATGCATGTCATAAGTGTGGGTCCTTGAAATTAAAATGGTTGAGAATCACTGGTAGAGCCGTAAAAAATCTTCTCTTATGGGGGTCCCTGGCATACATTTTCAAATGGGGGTCCGCGGGCTAATAAGTGTCAAGTTGGGGGTCCTTGACGTGAAAAAGTTTGAGAAGTGTTCTAGAGTTCATGTCTATAATCTGTACAATTTTAAGTCACTCTGGATTTAAGAGCATCTGCAAAAAAAAATGCAAATTGTACTCTGTAGTTATTCACTATGAGACCCATGGGCGTGCAGGGGTTAACCCATTAAGACCGGGAAGGCATCTGTGTCATTTTAGATTTCTTTGACTAATCGAAAATAGCAGATCTACAAGCTCATAGCGCGGCACCGAGTGCCGCGCTATGAGCTTGTAGATCTGCTATTTTAGACAAATCGTGAAAATGTGTGCTTCTGGGGGATTCTACAAATGTCCTCTAAATCCTAACAGTTTTTTTGTAAAAACGTGTTTGTATGTTGCTAAATATCAGTGGTGCTCAAACTTTTTAATGTCAAGGACCCCAAAAATGTATTTGGCCGCAGACCCCCATCTGAAAATATTTAGTTCCAGGGAGATTTGCGTTAAAGATGCTTGAAAGAAAATTGCAAAAAAAATAATAATAATAATTTAAAAAATCAGATCTACAAGCTCATAGCGCGGCGCTATATGAGCTTGTAGATCTGCCATTTTTGAATAGCCAAAAGTATAAAATTATGGTTTTAGCTCAAATCTAACATGACACAGATGCGTTTGCCGGATGGAATGGGTTAAATTCCATCTCTGGACGTTTGATAGACACATCCAGACACACGTAGGACATCACCTCACTGTGTTTGCTCAGCCTCTCCACAGCCACTGTTTGCTCAACGCTCAGTGTTTGCAGTGCACAGACCCACAGACACATGACCTTCCTCCCCCATCATCAGCTTATTGGTAAAAAAAAATGCTCAATAGTTTAGCAATTTTCCTGCAATTAATACAACGTAGTTACACTAATTCTTCTAAGTCCAGGACTGACTATGACGTCAATGGGAAACTGTTTATATAATTGGCTACATTATGCAGGATGCATGAAGGAAAAGAAAGTCACTTATCAGCTTAAAGTTTGATTGATCAAAGTGTTGTACGTTCAAGTTTTTTTTTGTTCAAGTACATTTTGTTGCAAAATCCTTTACAACTTTATCTATGAATCCTTCTTATATCCTTGTTGCAAACGCAAATACATTATGAAATGATTAAAGTAATGTCTTTACTGTAGATTAATAGGCCTACTGTAGATTAAT
Source organism: Gymnoscopelus microlampas (assembly GCF_963454915.1). Taxonomy (NCBI): domain Eukaryota; kingdom Metazoa; phylum Chordata; class Actinopteri; order Myctophiformes; family Myctophidae; genus Gymnoscopelus; species Gymnoscopelus microlampas. The sequence continues at coordinate 53,654,450 of NC_139944.1, read as the reverse complement.
CCCCAAAAATGTTTAAAGCTCAATCATTAGAGGTACACTAAGTGATATGTTTTGCTAAAATACGTGTTAAATAGCTCTATATGCTGATAGTATAGTAGTATTGCTATGGAGTTCAGTGTTCAGTAACAGGAGTCTCCATGTCTCTCCAGCTTTTTCATAAACAGTAAATGTATTTTCAGGTCAGGATACCAATTTTATCCAATCAGGATAGAGAACTCATGCAGGATACAGATTAAACAAGTGAAATATGAAGTGATGACACAAAGAATTTCCTCCGCTTACTATCGGTGTGTGAATGGGTGAATACACTGTAAGACGGCGGCAGTGCCTCAGGGGTAGAGTGGCCGGGTAGAGTGAACCAGTTCGATCCCGGGCTGGGGCGCTCCCCCAGAGTTAGTGCCGAAGTGTCCTTGAGCAAGACGCTGAACCCCTAATTGCTCCCGATGAGCAGGTTGGTGCCTTGCATGGTTTCCTCCACCATCGGTGTATGATTGTGTGTGAATGTAATGCACAATCTATGTAAAGCGCTTTGGATAAAAGCGCTATATAAATGCACCATTTACCATTTTTACCATTTAAGACACTCTGTAAGGTGCTATAGAAATGCACAGTTCTCCTTTTCTTTGTTGATAGGACAGTATAGGCTGACAGGAAATGGGGTGACATGCTGCTTAAGGCCGTCGGGCTTGGGACTCGAACCCACGTCGTGCTGTCAGGCTACACTGAGCCTAGGCGCCTGGACCGCTACGCCAGCCGTCCAGGCCCTGTTTCCCATTTTTAAACTGTCTATTGAATGAGGAGCCATTGTTCAATTAAGACATTATTGCCATGTGCTAAACAAAGGTACTGCACCACATGTGTCAGCCACATAGACTGTATAAAAGAGACGGACAAAGCCAGACCGCTGGTTTCTATATAGACCGAAAATGAAGCCGATGGTTCAGGAATTTGAAATCCGCCACCTCTAATATAAGCCCAAAAGCACGTCGGGAACAGGAACCGGAAAACAATCCCCAAAGAATGCTATTGGTTGGGTTGCTTGTCAATCAAGAGCGGGGGGGGCGGGGAATGAATGCTATTGGTTGTGTAGCTTATCAATCAAATCATCCCGCCCCTCTTAGAGAATAGCCTACTTTATCGTCAATTTTAGAATAAATGGGACCATAATTTAGCAAAACGCATATCATGATGATTGAAAGGAGACTTTAAACTAGCGACTGGAAGCATGTAGTATTTATGACAATGTTTATTAAGGTAAGAAAATCTAGTCTAAAGTTTGTCAAAAACCCCAACTAAATTATTTCTGACACCAGCAGGGGTAAAACAGCGAAAGTACAGGCCATTCAATTCATTCATATGAACTGTCTCTTCCGTATTGGAGTCAATGTAAAAATCTGAAGCTGGCTCCTTATTGGTCAGCCACCAAACATGACATCTTAGTGCAGAATATAGCTTATTAATGTATAAATTAATTGATCTGAGGCCAGGCAAGGCGACAGTCGTCTTAATTGTTGCCAATTGGCATTTACACACTAAACCCCTCTGTGTTGAATCCATTTGTAACTCCCAGAGTAACAAATGGATACAAACTAATTTAGATTAGATTAAATTAACACTAAAGGGAAGGACGTGGTTCTTGTTGAGCGCCTCCTATCAAAGAACATGTTGTTGTCCTGAACATTAGAATGTTAATTAGTTTAATTAAATTAGCCCCCCCCCCCCCCCCCTCAACTTGTTTACAGAGGCAGCTGTTCTCTTTTCAGTATCTATGAAGTCAAATCATTGTTGAAAGACCTGCATGGAATAAATACCACCCACCCCTATATGCAGTGATTCTCAACCATTTTTTGCTTCAAGGACCCCCCCCACTTTTATCTCTCTGCTGTCGGATGCAAACCTCCTATCTCAACGTTTCAACTTTTTTATTTTCTTTAATAAATCAGTGCTATTTTTACGTCTGTCAAACCGCCTAACTCCAACTTAGGTTTTTTTTTTCTCCGTCTGACTTGGTCATTCTAATCAATGATGGACAAAACAACTATCTCCACATTAAGGGTCAAAAACCTCCTAACTCCACTTGAGCTGTATGTGGGTAAAGTGATGATAATATAATGTATTTGGGTAAAGTGATGACAATATAAGGACACGTTCAAGTATCTGACAATGTATAAAGTCACCATACCAACTCTGATGAGGCAGTGTTGTGTTGTTGTTGCGAAATATGCGTAAAGTTGTGAAATATGCGGCAAATGTGCATCCATCCCCTTGTTTGTGAACCTCCTGGGTTAGTTAGTTGCTCAGTAAAAAATCTTCAGTGTTAATTTTACGGGTCCATGTGGTTACTTCTTATTATTGTAATTCCCAGTGATGATGACATCCTTATCACTGGGTCCAAAACTGTTACTTTTCAGGGTTCAAATTCAAAAATGGCAAAGTAGCGGATCTACAAGCTCAAAACGAGCTTGCAGATCTGCTACGTTTGTGTGACGCTGTAGTATGATCAAGTAGGGCGTTAATTTATGAAAAACAGACAGACAGACAGACAGACAGACGGGCCTTTTTAATAGGAGTTCTAAAACATCTGAAACTCATTCATTCACATAGTTTAAAAGCAAAGCTAAGTATGTATGAGCTAATAGTCAAAACCACCATCATCACCTTTCCTCTTTAATAAATCATAAAACATTTATGTTTAAGGGGGGGTGGCACGTGGGGGCATGAATCACATGCGGTTGATTATTATTTCATAAGACGTCTCAAGGCGAAGGTCGAGCTCCAAATAAAATGATTAAATATAGACTCATTTCAAAGTTATGTTAAATGTGTTAAATAACAAATGTCATTCATCACACCACATAGAGAGAGGAGGGTCTCTCTAGGAATAGACTCCCTTTTTTACCACACAATAAAATCCTTAGTCTTATAAGTATAATAACTCATAAGAGAGTTCCATTTGTACGCTCTTGGGAGTTAAGACTTTAAGCCACTTCAGACACACACACGCACACGCACGCACGCACGCGCACACACACACACACACACACACACACACACACACACACACACACACACCCACCCACCCACCCTAATACCACCACAAATACTTATTTTTACAATAAAAGCTAATTATTACTGGATAAATACATAACCTGTGAACCGAGTGAATATACTGTAAGCACGGCACGCCCTCCTGGCCTGGACATTATGCATGTATTCATGTTTCCTGCAGCCAGGTGCGCGCACACACACACACACACACACACACACACACACACACACACACACACACACACACACGCACATGCTCATATGTGTGTGTACATTCAAGGACACTCGTAATGCCACCGACCAGCCTGCCAGACAGACAGACAGACAGACTGTAACCATGAACTTTAGCACACTAGTCTGGGAACGACATCTCCCCCCCCACCCCCCAATGGCACAGAGCCAACAATATATCACAGGGAAAGACCCCTCAGGCACCCCGCCCCCCCACCCCTCACCCACACCATGCCGCTCCGGCACAGGGTCTCCAGCTGTGCCACATCAGTCCGCACCGGCACCAATGTGCCACATCAGCACAAAGAGATCTATTCTCTGCTCTGGATTTGATTATGCATGTCTCCCTAATCAAGTATTAATCCCCCCTCCCTCCCCCCTTCCCCTCTCTCTCTCTCTCTCTCTCGCTCTCTCAGGCAGAGCTATAGATTAATTAAAACGTCATGGTTCTGAGAGTGTTTTATTGGTCATGTGTGGTCTTAAAAAAGCTGAACGTGTTGACGGATAAGAAGTCTAACTCAGTCATCAGTTAAAGTGAGTGTAAGTTATATATATACACACATGTGTGTATGTTCTCTATATTCTGATAGCAATTTTAATTGAGTACAAAGAGAAAGGACCGCAATGGAAACAAGCCATAGTGCTTTCTTGGGTTTAGCATCCTCTTAGCAGACCTTGTATTGAATTGAACTGTACTTTCCTGTGCATTTTTTTGCAAAATGCTAATAAAGTTTCATAAAGTTTAATAAAATTCAATCAATCAATCATTGCTATAGAGTGTTTGTTCAGTAACAGGGCTCTCCTTCGTCTCTCCAGCTCTTTAGTAAAGAGAAAATAAATGTTCAGGTCAGGATACCGATTTTATCCAATCAGAAGAGAGCACTCATACAGTACACACATATAGGATAAACGAGTGAAATTGGAAGTGCTGAAACAAACAAAAAATATTATAGCGGACAAGAGTGGAACTGGAACACTATGCGATTGAAGCTGATAATTATCTTTGTGGGGGTTCTCTCTCCTGATTGGATACGATTGGTATCCAATCGATTGGTATCCCGTTAACTAAAGAAATGAAGAGAAGGTGAGGAGACCCCTGTTAACGCACAACTTAATTACCCATGCTGTGCTACTCACATGCTCAGTTGGCAGTGCCTGGGAATCGAACCCGCAGGGCTCCAGTAGCTCAGGGGGTTGAGCACTCACCTTAGGTGTTGCGCTCAACCTCAGCGATCCATCTCTCCGGGGTGTAACACCCTTAGTTCTCTACAAATACCCACAATAAACCACCCCAACCTACTTACTTGCTTACTATCAGAATATAGAAAAAAAATGATAGTTTGGAAACAACCATGATTGATGTACTTTATTTAGTAAGACATGAGAACAGTACATGACAGTACATGGAAGTACAAATTCACAATACAAGATCTACTAAACTGGAAAACTCATTAAGCACTGAGCTTGTTTAAGATGAGATCCCCATGCACACAAATCATGATGACATATAAGAGACAGACAGATATACACGCTACTATACAGAATGTCATACAATCAGTTTACAGGTTACTGGTATGAAGAGTGAAAAATATGTACAAAAGAAGAAATAGAGAGGGGTGGGGGGTAGGGGGGTAGGTTAGGACTTGGACAGGGGCCATTTTTGAATTGCAGCCTCCTGAAGGTGTATCTTTAGGGCAGTTTTAAAATTGAGTAGGGTTTTACACTGCTTTACTCCTTTACTCCTTTTGGTAGGGCAAAAACAACAATAACAACTTCTGTCAGGACAACTCATGAAGGATAAGATATTTGTATTGAATATAAAATGAGCAATATATTTATTATGGTTTGGCGATGAATTGGATCTGCTTTTAGGTACTCTGATGATAAAGCCAACCATAGGGACTCCTGTACCCCCGTACATAAACAGCGGTAATGGCCGCCAACGACTGCACTGAGTTCGCTGCGGTGTGGATTTCGTCGACTAAAACTATGACGAAGAATGTTTCGTCGACTACCGCTTTTCACTGACGAAAACTAAATAAAAACTAAGCTGTGGTGACGAAAACTGAGACTACTGTAAATATATTGACAATTTCGTCAACAAATAATAACGAGGCTAAAATGTTAGTGAGGGACGCGTTGTGAGCTTGTACTGTAGATCGGCTATTTACAGCATGCAACCAAGCGTAAAATCAGCCGTTACGACGCCATCAAGGCACCGCCAAAATACATTCTAGTCGACTAAATCAACTGTATATTTAGTCGACTATAATCTTATGATATTTAGTCGACTATAGACAAAAACTAAAAGATTTCAGGTGAGTAAAATATGACTAAAACTAAATGGAATTTTATTAAAAAAGACTATGACTAAAACTAAGTCAAAATTTGCTGTCAAAATCAACACTGGTTCCCTGACAGAACTTGTGTCTGTGCCAAGCACGACGCTCATAAACGACTACAGCCTTTTATGAGAGCAGGTATATACGTACTGTATATGTTCAAAGGTCTCCTGTGAGAATTTCTGATCAGCTAGCCGTCACGGAAAAAAAAAACGTGGGACTAATAATTGTGATACGTTGCCATGACATAAAACAAACAATGACACAGGCTGATTAACAGGCGTTCATGTGCTGGTGGTGTAGATCTCACAGGTCAAAGGTTATCTTTCACACTTGAAGTCGGTCAAGTGCATGGTGTATACAGTACAGTGACTCAGAGGCTCGATCTGCCTGATGACCAAACGCATAATATCTTCCCTGGCCAACGAGGAATTCCCCTTTACGCTAGTGGATAAGATGTTGGCTTGCCACGCGAGTGACCCGTGCTGGAGTCTCTGGCGTTACGCACACATCTTCCTGTCGGGTGCATATTGGACCGTACTATCAGCTCATACAGGAACTCTTATGCGTGATAAAACATGGTCCTCATGTCTATACATGTCACCGTTGAGGCTATTGATCACAACGCTGTTTGATTGATCTTGCTCATTTATATTGTACATTTGCCTTTATAACTATAGGCTTTGAAATGTGTTCTATCATTAAAAAAAAGGCAGTATTTAATTTGACCCGTCCAAGTAAATCAGGGGTTCAGCAGTGGATTATTGCATTCAATAGTACTGAAGCACTGATTATGGATCCCTTCATGGAACTTGATGTCCATGATCATCTGTGTGTAACCTACAGTATGCAGCCCTGCAGTATAAAGTCAACTCTTATTTAAGGTCCTTACACACCGGGGGCGATTTTTTCATGCGAATTATACGTTTTTTTTTAAAACCCTTATAAAGTCAATGCAAGCTTCCACATCAGTTTCGCGGAGCGAAAAAGGCGTCTTTTATTTATTCGGGCGAAGTCCGAATTTAGCGTATATTCGCATAATCGCCGGTGTGTCATGACCTTTAGAGTGCACAAAAGGTCCAAACGGACCTATTGCTGTACTCCAAGAGTTTTTTGATTGATTGATTGATTGATGTTTGTGTTGACACATACAACATGAAGGTACATACCTTTCAAAAGAATATAAAACATACAAATCTTGAGAGCTTATTTCCATCATCGTGGTCCATTTGAGTGTAAATGTGTGTGGTTTACAAATGGATAAATGAACAGGATTTTACAGTGCTTTATACGTTTATGGAATGAACTCCCCATTGCAATTAGAACATCGTCACCTTATTAAACTAATGGCCTAAGTCATTTTTTAAAGTTTTTCAGGAAAAATAAAAAACTGATCCAGAACAAAACTATATGATATTTCTTAATCATTTCACCAAAAATGTTTATAACAAATTATGACTATTTAAATAGAAATAACACTGTCTGTCAGTTATGTAACATAGAGATTGAAATAGGTTTAAATAGTATTAAATCTGACTTAGGCCAAAATAAAAAGCAAAACAAATTACAAAATGGCCTAAATCAGTAAATAATTTGGCTTAAGTCACAAAAACATGTGACTTAGGCCAAACAAAAGGCCTATTTTGGCCTAAGTCACACTAAGGAGTTAGGCCATTATACTAAAAGGGGAGTGAACAGCATGATCCTTTTCAATTAGGAGATGGGCCATTTTACCAGAGGTGGCCAGTGTCATGAGGACCTGACTTAGGCAAAAATATCATTTTCCTCAAAAAATGACTTAGGCCATTAGTTTAGTAAGGTGACGACATGCAGACTCACTCCCAATCTTCTGCCGTAATCTGTAGACTCACCTCTTCAGACTCCACCTCAGCCCGTACGTAGCACTTGCCCTAGCCTTGACCACCTTACAGGGTTATGCAAAGGCTAAAATGTAACTCAGATAGCGTGTTATGTAGACTGATGCCAGGTCATTGTTGGCCTGGCATCCTATAGCGTGTATAGTTTCAATATAGGCCGATGATAGGCTCTTGGTTTACTTATGTATTAGTTATTATTGTCTTATAGGTTTACTTATGTATTTCTTTATTATTAGATTACTATTTGTATGCATTTGATGTGTTATGTCATTTCTTTATTATTAGATTACTATTTTTATGCATTTGATGTATTATGTGTATTATTAATGTATTATCTTGTGTCCTTGCTTACTGTAAAATCGCTCTGGATTAAGAGCGTCTGCTAAATGCCTAAACTGTAAACTGTATGACCACTGGCTCTACGATCATGCCTGTCCCATTAATGAGCCTACGTCTCAACTGCAATGAGTAATTCTAATCTAATTTGTTTTTATTAAATGTCATGTGACCGACTTCACTCTGTAATGTTAATATAGTTGATTATGCTGTTTAACTTCAGTAGAAGAGAAGCTTGGCATGTATTAGCCATCAATGTATTGACGCAGCTAGCTGCTGTTAGCTACCCTTTGACGTCAAGGCCAATACCTAAGTGCGGTGCCAATATGTGCTTTGATGCCTTCTACTGAGCACTTATGAATGAATACCCAGAAGTCCAAAGTAAGTCAATAAGTAGGTCGGAGAGTGTTATTGTGGGTATCGGCCTAGAACGCAAGATTCAATAGAGTAGTGGTTCTCAAACTTTTTCATGTCAAGGACCCCCAAATTGACGCTTATTAGCCCGCGGACGCCCCCATTTGAATTTACTACTCTAGCAGTGATTCTCAACCATTTTTCATTTCAAGGACCCCCAGTTTGACATGCGTTAGAGTTAGAGGCTAGGGACCCCCATTTAATAGCATTTCTATCCCAATTTATATTGTAAAATCAATGTTAATTTAACTCTGAGAGTGTACAAATGGAACCAATTGGACCCGTTAGGATCCAATTGGTTCCATTTGTACACTCTCAGAGTTACAGACCCATAAGGGTCAATTATGGGTTGACGAACTATCTATCATTTAGCTAGGGACCCCCTGGAACTCCCTCAAGGACTCACTCAAGGACCCACTTTGTGAGCAAACGCAATAGAGTACCGAAGTCACTCCCACTAGAGTGACGTAGATATCTCACTCTATCTCACTCAATTATTTTTTGGACACTAGTTAATAACTCATGTTTTTGGAAGAAACCAAGATTAAGTTGATTGATGTATTTCATTTACATATTTCCTTTGCACAAATATTCTGAAATCCAAACAATTAATACACGGACACTTCACACACACACACACACACGCACACGCACACACACACACACACACACACACACACACACACACACACACACACACACACACACACACACACACACACACACACACACACACACACACACACACACACACACACACACACACACACACAGAGAGAGAGAGAGTTTGAGAGGGTATAAGGACTGTATAGGCCTATTTAGGCGGGTATAGGATGGTAGCATTGGCCACAGGGAATCGGCAAGAATTCACATGGAGACAGGATGAGGTGTTGTTGCACAAAGGTCTTTGTTAAAGGCAGCACAGCACAGAGCACAATCACATGTGTGTGTGTGTATGTGTGGTTCTAAAGGAGGGAGGGAGACAAAAGGAGATACACAATATAGTAGGCTACAATGGTAAACACATACAATACTCCTCACGTAACTGCAAACAATCCTACCGCTCAAACCACATAACTCTACAATATGCCACAGCATATGTGTAGCAGCGGTGGGAAACTGTGATGATGGAGAGGGCCACTATAATTCCACACTCACTCCAGAAGGCCACATTGCATATAACCTACTGTCTCTCCGTATTTTAACTTTTTTTCGCCTTTCTATGTCACACAAAAGTAGCAAAAATAGCAGATCTACAAGGTCAAAACGCGTCGCAGCGCGACGCGTTTTGACCTTGTATATCTGCTATTTTTGCTATTTTTGAATTGGAATCCAGATTTTTTTTGGTGCTATTTTTGAATTGGAATCCTGAAAAGTAACATTTTCATTTCAAATGCATTTAGTTATGTTAACTTTATGAACTTAAATATAAATACATTGGACATCAAAAAGACAATAGAATTGTAATACGAGTCATTAAGCTACTATAGACTGAAGTAATTAGAGCGGGTCATGTTTGCAATTGCAACAGCTGAAATCAATAATATATCAGTATTACGATATTAACCTGCGGGCCAAAGGTGGGGGCCGCATGTGGCCCCCGGGCCGCCAGTTGCCCGTGTATAATATGTAGGATAACTCACACTCAATATGCAGGGATAAAAGAATAAATGGCGGTTACACACAATTGTTCACGTACCCATTAGCCACATCCATAGGAAATTATCACCATCATCAAATACAACAACTTAAAACTATAATATCAGCCATATTCTGTATCAGCATCAAATTACAATACAGTTTATTTAACACAAGGTTACCACATTGTTAAAGGGAGATCAAAACCAACCAAGCTGATCATTAATCTGTCATTTACATTAAAGGATGACTTCACCCATTTTCGACCTATCTTCATATAATTGGTTCTCACTATTAATGCTCATGATAAAATGGTACCATTTTTTCTGTGTCTCCTCCTCTGTGTCTCAGAGGAGGGCTGTGGACAGTTCAGAAACCCGCCTACCAGTGACATCATCGTTAATAGGCAGGTTGTTTTTTGTTTTTAACAAGATTTCAAATGTTTTATTTTATCTAACGCAAGAACGACGACTTCCATTATAGCATACTAGCTTTCCAGGAATAGAAAGCCTGCCGTTTTTATTAGCTTGGATTCCCCATCGATGATGTCAAGGTTAGGTTTAGGAATATTTTTTACTGAGGTTACATTAATACGGTTAGGTTTAGACATAGTTTTACTGAGGTTACGTTGAGGAATAAGGTTAGGTTTAGACATAGTTTTACTGAGGTTACGTTTAGGAATAAGGTTATGTTAAGCCATAGTTTTTCTAAGGTTACGTTTAGGAATAAGGTTAGGTTTAGACATAGTTTTACTGAGGTTACGTTTAGGAATAAGGTTAGGTTTAGGCATAGTTTTACTGAGGTTATGTTTAGGAATAAGGTTAGGTTTAGACATAGTTTTACTGAGGTTACGTTTAGGCGTAAGGTTAGGTTTAGACATAGTTTTACTGAGGTTACGTTTAGGAATAAGGTTTTGTTAAGCCATAGTTTTACTGAGGTTACGTTTAGGAATAAGGTTAGGTTTAGGCATAGTTTTACTGAGGTTACGTTTAGGCATACGGTTCGGTTTAGACATAGTTTTACTGAGGTTACGTTTAGGAATAAGGTTTTGTTAAGCCATAGTTTTTCTGAGGTTACGTTTAGGCATAAGGTTAGGTTTAGGCATAGTTTTACTGAGGTTATGTTTAGGATTAGCTGATGGCGACCGTTCCCGAGGTCGCCGGATTTGACCCAGGACGAGTGTGTTTTCGGGCGAATCAAGAGCACCTGCGCTGAAATGTCAAATCAATAAATTGTTCATTCAATTTTACACACACACACACACACACACACACACACACACACACACACACACACACACACACACACACACACACGCACACGTGTGTGTGCGTGCGTGCGTGCAGCCCGTAGGCCTATAGACATGTAGACTGAGAGATTTTTTGAATAAAGGCTGTTATATATCATGAATTGTATGAGCAAAATGTCAGAGTACATTCCAAGTGTAGCCCGAGGTTATTACTTCACAGCATGTGTTTCTGCACACATTGTGCTGGAGTGGGACAGATTCTAGTTCAAATGAAACCAGGTCAGGATTGTATCTCTCTCTCTCTCTCTCTCTCTCTCTCTCTCTCTCTCTCTCTCTCTCTCTCTCTCTCTCTCTCTCTCTCTCTCTCTCTCTCTCTGTGCGTAAAGTGCAGTGTTGCCATGTCTGCTTATTATAAGCGACTTTGGGCTTGTTTTTCTGTAAAGTTACTTATTTATTGGTAGTTGCGGGTTGCTGTTTTTGGGGGGCTTGTTTCTAAAATGAGTTGCTTATTTTGGGTTTTGCTTCCTAATTATATTAAGTTTAAACCAGTGGTTTTCAAACATTTTCATGTCAAGGAGACCTGAGTCTGTCTGTCTGAACAGGTTTTTCTCCACAGTGGTTTCAGCAATTGATCTGAACTTGCACTCGGGCAATGATCATTACCACGTGAAGACACTCTGGAACACCTTTTTTTCCACTTCTCACAGATTCAAGCGTTTTTTTTGCTTTGTTACTGCGCATGCGCGGCCACGCGCGTATGCATGTACGGCCACAGGGTCTATTGTCGCGGTTACGGCCTCCCAGGCTACGCCTACGGGATGTACTCGGTTACCTCTTGGTGCTAACAACGTTAGCGAAGCATTCGCTGGGGGTCCACGACGACGATGCAGCAGAGAGTTGGGTCCGTGGACCAGCATTCGCTGGGGGTCTGCGTTAATATGTATTTGTCCACGGACCCCTCCCCATCTAAAAATATGTTTGTGCCAGGGACCCCTGCACCAGATTTATTTATTTTTTATTATAAATTCACAAAAGAAATTCCCAAGATGTGACGGGTTGTGAGCTTGTAGATCGGCTATTTTCAAGTATCCGATGGATATAGGTTTAAAGTGCTCATGTTGACCTAGTCGCTTGTTTGGGGCTTGTCTTCATAAACCTGGTTGCTTATTTCTCTCGCACAATCTGGCAACGCTGGTAAAGTGCTAGAAGCGCTTGTCAGGAAACCCCCGCGTCAGCAAAGAATTGGTAATAAATTCCACTGGATGTGGAAAAAAAAAATATTGCCTATGTTTGTGGGCAAATCTTTTTTCTAGGTGCTATTCTTCTTTTATATGAAACCCATCTGCTGGGCCTGGCTGTTGACATTTTGTTGACATGGAGCAATTAAATATACTGAGACAAAGGTTCTATACAATATTGACCTTGGAGGTAGACGTGAGCCATATGTTTGATCACATTTTATTATTATTACATACAATATATCGTATGCACAACACGCAAGTTCACGAGCAATAGCCATTATCAATTTGTTATGACCCACAATCACTGGAGTGGTGTGTCTGGGAGGAGCATCATTTATTTGTCAAGAACTGATAAAATAAATTGATATGACTGATAAAACACTTATAAGCCTCTGTGTGAACTGTGTCTTATCCATTAAGAACGATTGTTGCTTCAACTTTGGACTCTACCCACCAATCTATACACTAGATGTTAGTTTGCCTCCAGGACAGAAGGGTGTAGGCCAGTGGTTTTCAACCTTTTTTTGCGTCAAGGACCCCCAAATTGACACATATTAGCCCAGGGACCCCCCATTTGAAAAAATATGCCAGGGACTCAACCATTTTGATTTCTCGGGGGTCCCAATCTACACTGTAGTATCATCATCAGTGTTCATTTAACTCTGAGAGTGTACAAATGGAACCAAATCCATTTGGTTCCATTTGTACACTCTCAGAGTTACAGAGGCACATGGGTCAATTTGGTTCCTATACTGTTAATTTGTCTGGGGACCCCCTGGAACCCCCTCAAGGACCACTGGTGGTCCCCGGACCGCTGGTGTAGGCTATTTCAGGATGCTCAGTTATTGACGTGGCCTATTATTGACTACGCCAGGCTGAAGGCGTAGAAGAGACTATGTTTTGCACCCTGTCCGTCCGTCCGTCCGTCCGTCCGTCCGTCCGTCCGTCCGTCCGGGGTGTCTGTCTGACAGCTAATCTCCGGCACCGTTTGCCCGATTGACGTGAAACTGAGCACACACACTCTCTGGATGCCAAATGTTTCACATGGGCCTGTTATAGCACCACCAGGAGGCCATTTTTTTGCAAACCACATTTTTTCACAGTACTCCCACAGATTTTGTCCAAACATCACGCACATCGGTACACAGTATCTCTATATAGTCATTAAACTAAAATTGTCTTTCAGATTTTTTGTATTCCATCTTGATTGGCTAAGATTGGCTTCCAAAGTTTGCAGGAGTGCTCCGTTTTGAACAAAATGCCTCAAATCATGAACACAGTGTGCGATTTCCGTGACATATTGCACGCACATTCCCACTAGGCCGAGGAAGACATGCCACTTTGACATTTTTCAAATCAACCTCATGGTGGCGCTATAACAGGCCGATTCTTGTTTTTACCTATAACTGCAACAATTTGTGTAAAACTTTGTATGCGCACTCCCTAGAGGCCAAGGAAAAACCTCTGTCCTGCATTTTTCACATCTGCCTTTTATAGCGCCACCAGGAGGCCGACTTATGTAAAACATTTTTTTGATAGGCCTATTACTCCTTCAGATGTTATCCAAATTTCACGCAAATCGGTACACATGATCTCTATAGTCATACTGTATGATCAAGACGGATCTGTTTGATTTTTCATATTCCATCCTAATTGGCTATAAGATTGACACCTATACTTTGCAGGAGGGGCCCGTTTTGAAGAAAATGCCGCAAATTATGAATGCAGCGTCCGATTGTGGTGAAACTTTGCACGCGCACATTCACACTACGTTGAGGAACAAATGCCAACCTTTGAACATTGCCCTATTATAGCGCCACCATGTTTGCTAAACATTTTGTTTATATTACTCCTACAAATTTTGTCCAAACATCACGCAAATCGGTACACATTATCTCCATAGTCAAGTGATCAAGATGGATCTCTCCGATTTTTCATATTCCATCCTGATTGGCGCATTCCGAACATTGCTGGCCCACAATTACCTACCTGACCTGGCGGAGACCTGTGCTCCGAGGAGCACATTATCTAGTTTCTAGTATTACTAGGCCTATTTATTTATTTGCCCCATTTAAGTTGCCAATCTGTTGAATATCTGTTGAATATTTAATAGATTTATAGCCTTGCGTCAAAACTATCATATATGTATTTTATGAGTCTGACTAATGCTTTCATATCTGAAAGCAAAAGTCAGACTCAAATACATCTATCCATACATTGATCCAAGGCTAATAGATTTAGTAAGTGTGTGTGTGTGTGTGTGTGTGTGTGTGTGTGTGTGTGTGTGTGTGTGTGTGTGTGTGTGTGTGTGTGTGTGTGTGTGTGTGTGTGTGTGCGTTTGTGCGCGTGCATGCGTGTGTGTGTGTGTGTGTGTGTGTGTGTGTGTGTGTGTGTGTGTGTGTGTGTGTGTGTGTGTGTGTATAGGGGGGGTCGCCTTAGGTCCCTAATCCCTATATAGCAAGCAGAGCAAAGTGCTGCTTGTCGGTGAAAGAGATAAGCAGACTGGTGGTGACATAAAAAAAGAAAAAAAAAAGCATTGTTGTTTACCCTCCGTCTCCACGTGCTGTGAATCGGGGTAGGTCTCTCCCCCAGCCCTCTGATTGGACACACCCTCCAAATGACCGTTTTAGTGGGCGGGACCCGTGGCACGTAACACACGTGATTGGCCCCTAGAATAAGAAATTTAACAGCTTTGTCCCTGGGCTGTGGGTAGTGGTGCTGGGACGCGCGTTATAAATACAACGGCTCTGCTTTCTGCTGAAATAATGAGATCCTACCAGAGATCCTACCAGAGATCCTACCAGAACCCCTCAGACAGGAAGACCAGGATCCCACAGCCCTGCTCTCGTCCAGAACCCTATGATCTGAAGCCAGGAGAAACAGAATCCTCTCATCTCAGCCAGGAGGACCAGAATCAGTCGTCCAGAACCCTATGATCTCTCAGCCAGGAGGACCAGGACCCTATGATCTCAGTCAGGAGGACCAGAACCCTCTGATCTCAGTCAGGAGGACCAGAACCCTCTGATCTCAGCCAAGTAGGACCAGAACCCTATATGATCTCAGTCAGTAGAACCAGTAGGATGCTGCAACAAGCTCTCAAAGTGTCCGGACGCAGCGCGGTCTGGGTGGAGAGGTGGGCCGAGAGCGCGTCCGCGTTGCTGAGGAGCAGCGACCACCCGACGACCACCAGTACCACAGCCACGACGATCAAGACCCTGGACGAGATGCCAGGACCCTCCGTGGTCAGCTTCGCGTGGGACCTGTTTGCCAAGCGGGGACTGTCGCGACTCCACGAGTTACAGGTAAAGTAGGCTACTAGTACTATGCCCACATTTAGAACAAAGATGGGGAAATGATCATTCTACTGTCCACTCTGCCACTAGCCACCAAAATGTGGAATATCCTGACCCTGACACTAGCCTTGGATCAAGATTCATAGATGTATTTTATCGAGTCTGACTTTTACTTTCGTATGTACGATAGTCTTGGCTGCACCCCCCCAGTGCGTCCTGCACTGTCACCAGTAATGCCCGTAGTTCTCCGTACCTGTACAAAAGATATATATATAAAGTCCTTATCCGGTTGCCCTAAATGTTACCTCGCGGTCCGGCGTCTTTGCGCAATTTATTAGTCCGTATATTTCAATAGATCCGTGTTTTAATCTTGTCTGTGGCCAATTCTGTCGGAAGTTCCCTATATCCCTCAATGGATGGTAGTGAGGCAGCGCGTCCGGTGAACGCCGGAATTACACTCAATGTAAACAGGAAGTAAACGAGGAGAGAAAATGCCGTTCGGCCACAGACGGGATTAACACACTGATCTATTGAAAAATACTGACTAATACGTTGCACAAAGACTCCGAAGCGTGAGTTAACATTTGGCGCAGCCGGGTAAGCACCTTGTACATTTTTCTTGTACATGTACGGAGAAGCACGGGCTTTACTGGTGAACGTGCAGGACGCACTGGGGGGGTGCAGGCCAAGACTAGCATAGATATACAAATGTCAAAATTGATAAAATACATCTAATAGTCTTGATCCAAGGCTACACTGACACCATCCATTTAAGGATATAAATCACTGGTTTCTTTCAAAACTGGCCTGAAAAAACAAGGGGATAAATGTAAATTCCTATAGAAAGGAGCAGATGTTTTTCCCTTTTCTCCTTTGTTCATAGTGTTTGTATTTGTCGATGACAAATGTATTATGCTAAGTTGATGAATTGAATACATAGGACCACAATGGAAACAAGTCCCCAGGACCCTTTTGTGTTATCCTTTTAGCCTAATGACTGTAGCACCACTTGCTGTTTAAACATTTCTGACTAATAAAGTATTCAATCAATCAAAAAAAGTTCACAGACAGTTTAATGAAATTATAATATAATAATAACCTGTAGTTACAGAAATAATGTTGCCTGCATTTGGTTAACCCATGCCATTGAGACCTGAAGCCGATTCTACATGTCTCCTAAATCTCAACAGTTTTCTGAAAAACGTATGTTTCTATATCAGTGGTGCTCAGTCTTTTTCATGTCAAGGATCCCCAAAATTATATGTATTTGGCCGCAGACCCCCATCAAAATATTTTGTTCCAGGGACCCCCAGAGGCAACGATTTGAGTTAAAAATGTTCGCTTTAAAAATATATATATTCAAAGATTTGCACACATTTTCACGATTTTTCAAAAATAGCAGATCTACAAGCTCGTAGCGCGGCACCGCCCAAAGTGTAAAATAATGCTTTTTAGCTCAAATCTAAAAATGACACAGTTCCAGGTCTTAATGGGTTAACTGAGAGCGAGGAATATGGAACCCCAGCCTATTGGCTTTGAAAATAACCCAATCTAAAGATGTCCTTTTTAAATTACGGCTGCAAAATGCATGCAAGGATTATAGGGAGAGACTCAAGTTCACCAGACAAAATATTGATGCCTATTATTATTATTTTTTTACACCAAATCATATTGGCTATATTAGCTACGTATGAAAGCCTAGGCCAAGGACCCCTTAGCTGAGAGAGAGAGATGAAACAGGGACCCCCCACTATATTGTATATAGAATTGTGTTGCAGATTTCACTTTTCCATAGATTTCATAGATAGCTTCATAGACTTGTTTGACAGCACTGTCATCAGTGTTGTGTTAATGTGTATTTTCAGACATTAAGCACTTAAACCATCAATACTTAGTTAACTTGACCTCTCACTCTGTACTTAGTCTGTTCTTTTTCCCCTCTACACCAAACCTCTTCGCCGAAAATAGCCGATATACAAGCTCGTAGCTTGTAGATCGGCTATTTTCGGCTAAAGTACTCCTCAGAATATGAATGCTAGGGTTCAAGTGGTTAATGTAAAAAAAAAATCCTATCACACAAACATTTGGCGGCCCCCCTGTAGTAACTCTGAGGACCCCCTAGGGATCCCCGGACCCCCTGTTGAAGAAGACCCCTGGGCTATAGGTCATCTCATCACCTACTCATACAGTGTTTTTCAAGCAGAATCCTCTTTCCCCTGTGTTTTCCAGCTAGAAGGACTGAAGAGGTACGGGCCCATGTGGAAGGCCAGCTTCGGCCCCATCCTCACGGTGCATGTGGCAGAGCCGGCCCTCATAGAGCAGGTCCTGAGACAGGAGGGACAGACCCCCATGAGGTCTGACCTGTCCTCCTGGAAGGACTACCGCAAGGACAGAGGACACCACTATGGACTCTTAACCTCGTGAGTCTAATAACGCTTCATTCATCAGGAAACACTGCAGATCTATAAATACGCTCATGGATGGTGCACTAAATCAGTGGTTCTTAGCCTTTTCAGGCCACGACCCCCCCAAAGAAATCATATGTGAACCAACTGGGGACCCCCCAAAATAATCATATTTGAACTTGGGACCCCCCAAAATAATCATATTTGAACTGGCGACCCCCCAAAATAATCATATTTGAACTTGGGACCCCCCCACCCTGACAAGCACTGACAAGGAATTGTAGAAGTTGAGGCATTTCATTTTGTTTGACTCGGTTCCACAGATAATCATTGTGAAAATAGCAGATCTACAAGCTCTCAACGCCTTCACAATTTTTACCTCTGTCTTATATTATTTGACAATTTGGCCAATGTTTGACCAGTTTTTATTGTATAGATTGTTGATTACTTGTGATGCAGTTAGTAATGGTCTTTCTCATTTCATTTCTTTTCTTTTCTTTTCTTATGTATTAAACATTTAAATTGTCACTTTACTGTCACCTGGGACCCCCCCCCCCCCCTCCAAAAAAAGAAAAGAAAATCATGTGGGGACCCCAAACAAAACACTGCAGATCTACAAGCTTGTTCCAAAATATTTTGAATGATTTTGAACTTTTTGAACACAAAACCTCTCTTATGGGGGGTCCCTCCCTCCCTGGCACAAAATATTTTTACACACAGGGGTCCGCCAAATATATACATCAATCTGGGGGTCCCTGCTGGCATGACCATGTTTGAGAACCACTGCACTAAATCAATATTAAGTAAGAAACAATATAAAGGTTAATGATAGTGTATCTTCATAGTGGTGTTTGCTCCGGCTGTTTATCTGCTGCACTAAATAAATATTCATAGAAGATAAACCTTTATTGATCCCCAGGGAAAGCCGGGTGTCATGGCAGCGGCACAGGAGCCAGTTCTGTGATACAAAAGAAAGTTGTAAGATTACAATAATGGGAAAAAAAAGATAACATTTAGAAAATAAAAGACTGTATAAAAAGAATGGCCCGGGGTCATCTGCACTTTGACTGACAAGACTAGCGTAATGTATACAAACTATTAACCACTTAAAGTTTAAACCCCATATGGGTAACCGGAGTCCCTCAGGGCTCAATCAGGGACGTGCACAGATAGACTCTAGGTGGTGCTACAGCACCTGCCCTTTGCCCTCTTGACCAGAAGTGCCCTTTTGAAAAAAGGGCACAGCAGGGGTCTTCAACAGGGGGTCCTCAGAGTTACTACAGGATGTCCGCCAAATCTTTATGTGATAGGATTTTTCTTTTTACCATAACCACTCGAAACCTAGTATCCCTTTTCTGAGGAGAACTTTAGCCAAAAATAGCAGATCTACAAGCCCACAACGCCTCGCGCTGCGAGGCGTTGTGGGCTTGTAGATCGGCTATTTTTGGCAAAGAGGTATAGGTGTAGAGGGAAAAAAGAGCAGACCAAGTTAACAAAAAAAAGTATAATTTACTTGAGCACCTGCCCCTCAAAATGTCTGTGCACGCCACTAGGCTCAATACTAGTATCTTTTCTGTCGCTGAAAATTGCAGATATACAAGCTTACAATGCGACCGCCACTTGTAGATCTGCTATTTTCAGCGAAAGCTTTCCCCACAATACCGATGCTGGGGTTTAAATGGTTAATAGATATGAATACAGGGATAAGTATCATGTACAATGTATTACTAGTAATATGGGCATACACATCTACCACATCTATCATACTGTGTATCATCTCTGTCGGGTGGAAAACCTCATATGTTCAAAACACTGTAGCTTTTCAGTATTCAAATTCAAAAACAGCAAAAGTAGCAGATCTACAAGATCTACAAGATCTACGAGCTTGTAGATCTGCTACTTTTTATGCTTTTGTGTGACGCTGTAGTATGATCAAGTAGGGTGTTGATTTACGAAAAAACACAAAAAGTTAAAATATGGAGATAAGAGATTTCTGCCCGACAACAACGATATATGTTCAGACTATCGACAGTGGATGATGTTAGGTTGATATTATATACAGGACGGTGTCAGCCACCTGCACGGTGGGAATACAGATATATGTACAGTCAATCTACTGCCTGAGTGATTATAAATGAGCTATATCCAATACACTTTCCCATCTGAAAACATTGTATATTTAACTATTAATTAAGACCTGAAGCCGATTCTACAAATGTCTTCTAAATCCCAACAGTATTCTGAAACACGTATGTTTCTATATCAGTGGTGCTCAAAGTTTTCATGTCAAGGACCCCCAAAATGATGTGTATTTGGCCGCCGACCCCCATTTCAAAATAGTTTGTTCCAGGGACCCCCCAGAAGCAAAGATTTGAGATAAAAATGTTTGCTTTAAAAGAATAAATATTCAAAGATTTGCACAAATTTTCTTGATTTTTCAAAAATAGCAGATCTACAAGCTCATAGCGTGGCACTCGGTGCCGCGCTACGAGCTTGTAGATCTGCTATTTTTGAATAGCCCAAAGTGTAAAATAATGCTTTTTAGCTCAAATGAAAAAGTGACACAGATGCGTTCCAGGTCTTGGGTTTAAAAGCGTGATCTTCTCCCTCCTCAGTGAAGGGGAGGAATGGCAGACGGTACGAAGTCTCCTGGGGAAGCACATGTTGCGGCCGAAGGCGGTCGAAGCGTACGACAAGACCCTGAACGGCGTGGTCAGCGACCTCATCGCCAAACTGCGTCTCCGCCGACAGCACCAGGGCCTGGTCAGCGATGTCGCCAGCGAGTTCTACCTCTTTGGCCTGGAGGGTAAGATTAGATTTTCTATACTGTTCATGTATGTTCAGTGGATTTGATGATGAGCAGAGATTTAGCTTAATTATCTGTTCATAGTACAGTAGGCCTATTTCCTTATCTTAAGCAATATAACACTCGCTTTCTTCAAGTCACTGAATCCGTTTTATCAAGGTGAAATCGTGTAGTTGACAGACAGCATATCCTGCACCTAGGGAACCGATAAATACAACAGCACATGGGGTCCTATCTTCTTACCGCTTATCCCTAAACTTCTTTGCCATTTTTTACTATTTTGAAAAAACATTTTAAAATAGTTCAAATAGCTAATCTACAAGCTCACAACGTGTCGATGTAGATCGGCTAGTCAAACTATTTAAAAATGTTTTTTTTAGAAATAGTAATAAATGGCTAATAAGTTTAGGGATAAGGGCCGGGGTAAGGCGGCACGTGATCTATTAACTGCTTAATCTAGCCCCATACATACACTTAGTTGAGCAGGGTCCCCGCCAGGACTCTGTACTAGGTCCCAGGGACGTGCACAGATAGACTCTAGGTGGAGCTAGAGCACCTGCCCTTTGCCCTCTTGACCAGAAGTGCCCTTTTGAAAAAAAGGGGTCCTGGGACCCCTAGGGGGTCCTCAGAGTTACTACAGGGGGTCCGCCAAATCTTTATGTGATATGATTTTTCTTTTTTTACCATAACCACTCGAAACCTAGCATCCCTGAGGAGAACTTTAGCCAAAAATAGCAGATCTACAAGCCCACAACGCCTCGCGCTGCGAGGCGTTGTGGGCTTGTAGATTGGCTATTTTTGGCAAAGAGGTATAGGTGTAGAGGGGAAAAAAGAGCAGAACAAGTAAACCAAAAAAAAGTATAATTTACTTGAGCACCTGCCCCTCAAAATGTCTGTGCACGCCACTGCTAGGTCCCCTCCAAATCTCTTGCGAATATTTTCCCCCAGAATAGGGAAGCTATACAGGGTTTGCACAAAGTGGTTTAATTTAGTATTTCAAGATCAAGATCGAGAAGGTTTATTTGCCACTACTCAGGTACAGGTACAGATACAAGCGAAATGCAAGCGTGTTATGGTTCTCAATACTGTGCTACATCAACGTAAAAACAATAACAATAATAAATCGTGTTCCATTTGTACATTCTCAGAGTTATGGGGGTCTGTGGCCGCTTAATGCATACAGATGTGCCATTTCAAAACTTCAAATGTCCTGCCATCGGCAAGACAGTAAATTTTCAGGGGATTCCCAGGGCAATAAGAGGGACAAAGAAGGGCATTTAAAATTTTCTTTTGTTCTCATGTATATGGATGTCTGTTGAAGGGAAAAACGGGGGTGTGTAGTGACAACTTCTTTTCAGGGGCAAAACAGTGCATTTTTAAGCTCAGAACAGGGAGGAAAAAAATGCATTTTCAGGGCACTTTCAGGGAAAGAACAGTAACGTGTGAAGTTTTGAAGTGGCACATCTGTACCAAACCCTTGGGGGGTCCTATGCGATACATAAAACCCTAATGTCCCATGTGTGTGTGTTGCAGGGATCTCCTCGGTGTTGTTTGAGTCCAGAGTGGGCTGCCTGGACCCGGTGGTTCCTCCAGAGACGGAGCGTTTCATCCAGTCCATTAACACCATGTTTGTGATGACGCTCCTCACCATGGCCATGCCCCGCTGGCTCCACCAGCTGTTCCCCAAGCCCTGGAACACCTTCTGTGAGTGCTGGGACTACATGTTTGAGTTTGGTGAGTTGAGACGCACCCGATCGATCAATCAATCATACCTGATGATCAATCATAGAGATTGTTTTACTTCATTTAAATTAGGGCTGCAACTATTGATAATCTTCTCGCGATTATTCCATTGATTATTGATTAGATTGTTTTGATATATCAGATATGATTTTGATACACCCTTACGGGTCAATTTCCTACACTCTCATTCTTATACTCTCAGTGTTAAATGAACAACAATTTTACTGTGTAATAAATGTAGTGTAGATGCATTACTACAAAGACTCCTCTTAAGCGGACCCTTGGGATAGAGTACCCATTGGAGACTGAAGTGTATACCATAGGGATAAAGTGTTTCAAATGTCCCTAATTTTGCTTGGGACTGACCACCTAAAAGTGGGGGTCCCTGGACCACAGCTTCCTTCAACAGTTCCTTCAACTCTCATGCTGACCTGTGACCTTTGACCCCTGTCCTCCTTTAAAGGTAAAGGTCACATTGACCGGCGTCTGAAGGAGGAAGCGGAGAAGATGGCCCGCGGAGAGAAGGTGGAGGGACGGTATCTGACCTACTTCCTGTCCCAGACGGGGCTGCCCATGAAGACGGTGTACAGCAACGTGACGGAGCTTCTCCTGGCCGGGGTGGACACTGTAAGACATCACTTATCATTCATTCAATCCGCTTGCACAGGAACGCCACAGGCTCTCAGAAGGTGGGGGGGGGGGTGGACTTTCGGTGGACGATACCCCTTATTTTACACTTTGGCTATTCAAAAATAGCAGATCTACAAGCTCATAGCGCGGCACCGAGTGCCGCGCTATGAGCTTGTAGATCTGCTATTTTTGAAAAATCGTGAAAAACATTTCTAACTGTCAAATGTAAACACATTTTTTATTTTAAAAATTTTGCGTTTTTTGGGCAGATTTATTTTTTTATTTTTTTCGTGTATTGATTACTTTATTTTGGTTTTAGGGTTAGGGTTAGGTTATTTCATTCTTATTTTTGCCTGATTTTACCGATTTATTATCATAGAAATATATATATATTATTCTTTTTTTTTCTTCTTTTTTTTTCAAAAAGTGCGGGGTATGAAATCACGGATCTATGTGAGTGAGGGTGTCGCGGCGTACACACATTGAATGGCCGTGACGCCCCTGCTTGCACCAAACCTTTCATGCATGCAGCGAGTAGGCCAATGGATTACCAAATTATTCAAATTGGCCTCATGTCAGTGTTAATTTTGACGGCAAATTCTGATTTAGTCTTTTGAATAACACACCATTTAGTTTTAGTTCTATTTAGTCATCTGAAATTGTCTTAGTCTAGTCTTAGTACACTAAATATCAAAATCTTAGTCTTTTGGTCTTAGTCTCAGTCAACAAAATTAACACTGGTGTGTGTGTGTGTGTGCTCAGATCTCCAGCACTCTCTCCTGGACGTTGTACGAGCTCTCCCGACACCCCGACATCCAGGCCTCTCTTCGTAAAGAGGTTCTGACCGTACTGGAGGGCCGACGCGTGGCCGACGCAGCGGATGTGGCCCGCATGCCTCTCATGAAAGCCACCGTCAAGGAAGTGCTCAGGTATATACATTATAACTCCATGGATTATAGTTAAGCAATATTACACGAGAGGGTGTGCTTTACCGTCATTATTGGCACGCCGGTGATGCGGTCAGGAACGAGGCGGAGCCGAGTTCCGCAAGCATCACTGAAGTGCCAATAATGTAGGTAAAGCACACCCTCTCGTGTAATATTGCGATTATACAACAGTTACCAACAAAACACATCCAAATGTATTCATATTGTGGGGCAATTCATAATGAAAATGTTTCGCTATTATCCGTTTCCCTGTAAAGCTAAGAGTTTATTTGACTGAGAGACATTAAATAGTCCCTGTAGCAGCGCTCTGAGGCACCGTCTCATCAACACAGCTGATTCCAGTAATATGCTCCGTCGTACGACCGTGTCACGTGGCCAAAATAGCTGATCTAACAAGCTGACAACGCGTCGCGATGGCGACGTGTTGTGAACTTGTAGATCGTCTATTTTCGCATACATAGTCCATTTTGCATAGCTGTTTGTTCACCGGTGGGTCAGGCTACTGTCTGTTTGTTTTCCTACCGTGGGACAGCGTGACGTCACAGCACAGCTGTGCCATATATGGTCTAATCAGGTGCGGACTGCAGTGCGGAGTGATTTATTAATGTGATTCGGCCCGTGCTATCATGCTGGTTTGAAGCACGGCTAGATAGCTATTTCAACCAATCAGATTGCTTGGTCGGAACTACCTGTTGTATAATGTTCATTTTCATGAGGACAGTTTACTCCCTAACGACCAATAAAGAAGCAAAAAAAGAAAGAAAACACCTATAGTCCATGCTTTGTTCAGATCCAGCTTTGTCTCGCCGCAAAGCGGAAACAAAAAAGTTGAAAGCAGCACTATGTAACTTTTGTTTTATGAATAAAATGTAATTTTGTCCAATCTGTATGGTAGAGTATGTTAATACAATATAACTTACACAATTGGGGTGGTTGTAAATTGAGACATTCTATTGAAAACAGACCCCCTAGCTGAGAGAGAGATGAAGCAGGGACCCCCTACTCTATATTGTATAAAATGGTGTTTTCAGATTAAAGTTTTTTTTTTTAACTTAGTCTGCTCTTTTTTCCCTCTACAGCCTCTTTGCCAAAAATAGCCGATCTACAAGCTCTCAACGCCTCGCAGCGCGAGGCGTTGAGAGCTTGTAGATCTGCTATTTTCGGCTAATGTTCCCCTCAGAAAAGGAATTCTAGGGTTCAAGTGGTTAATGTAAAAAAACAAAATCCTTGGGGTGGTTGTAAATTGAGACATTCTATTGAGACATTTAGATCGTATCTCACCTATACAGACACAGGATCTGACACGAATTTTGACCTGATGGTCAAGATCCAATTTATCCCCTGAGCAAGCAGACAGCAAAATCTAAGAACTTGCGCTGGAAACCAGGTTCAAATCCGGGGTAGAAGAGGAAAGTTACGTAGTGCAGCTGTAACTTTCCTCAAATTTATTTCATTGACATTGCACGGAACCACACAGCTTTCTCCGAACGCAGAAACGGAATATTAGCGCTCGCTGTTGGTGTGAATTCAGCGTAAATGCATTATGTTCTTTATAATGATTGGTTCTTTATTGCACAACAGTCACACTTACATTGTTTTGCTTTGCTTTCTCAGATTGTACCCTGTCATCCCAGCCAACGCCAGAGTCATTACAGAAAAAGACATCCAAGTTGGAGGCTATAATATTCCTAAAAATGTGAGTGTATTTGATTTGTATACCTCTTACTGGTGGTTTATATCATTGGTTCTCAAAGTGGGGTCCGGGGACCCCCAGGGGTACTTGAGGGGGTTCCAGGGGGTCCCCAGCTATATGATGGACAGGAACCAAATGGACCCTTATGGGTCTATAACTCTGAGAGTGTACAAATGGAACCAAATGGACCCTAACGGGTCCATTTGGTTCCATTTGTACACTCTCAGAGTTAAATTAACATTGGTTTTACAATGTGAATTGGGGTCCCAGAGGTATAAATGCCATTAAATGGGGGTCCGTAGCCTAATGCATGTCAAACTGGGGGTCCTTGAAATTAAAATGGTTGAGAATCACTGCTAGAGAGCCGTAAAAACCTTCTCTTATGGGGGTCCCTGGCTTATCTTTTCAAATGGGGGTCCGCGGGGTAATAAGTGTCAATTAGGGGGTCCTTGACATGAAAAAGTTTGAGAACCACTGGTTTATATGTCTATTAAAGCTGCACATCTGAATCCTTTATGTCCTATACCCGGCCGGGATTCTAATGACCTACATAATATCCACTGTTCATCCAAGAGGCTAATCCCTGCTTGGCTTGGGAAGATATTACACTCATGAGGTTCAGGCAGTACTACTTGTCAACCAGTGGGTGACCTACCGTACCCCACACCAGGTTCTAAATGTCTCAATGGAAGAGAAGGTGTGCTATTTATATCTGTATTAACACACAGAATGGAATCAAACTCTATTGTCACGTTACAAGTAACATGTGAAATTCTTAATTGTGCGGGCCCAGCAATGCAGTTAAATGATAGATAGAGAATTAGAGCATAAAAGTAGAATAAAGTGCATTAAAAAAGTGGCTAATGTGCGTAATAATTTAACCCATTAAGACCTGAGGCCGATTCTTAGCTAATGTCTTCCAAATCCGAACAGTTTTCTGAATAACGTATGTTTCTATATCAGTGGTTCTCAAATGCTTTCATGTCAAGGACCCCCAAAATGATATGAATTTGGCCGCGGACCCCCATCTCAAAATATTTTGTTCCAGTGACCCCCCAGAAGCAAAGATTTGAGTTAAAAATGTTTGCTTTAAAACAATAAATATATATTCAAAGATTTGCACGCATTTTCACGATTTTTCAAAAATGGCAGATCTACAAGCTCGTAGCGCGGCACTCGGTGCCGCGCTACGAGCTTGTAGATCTGCTATTTTTTAATAGCCAAAGTGTAAATTAATGCTTTTTGGCTCAAATCAAAAAGTGACACAGATGCGTTGAGTTCCGGATGGCAGCTTTTAACGTATAAAGTTCATTTTGCTACCTGGGAAAGAATGACTATGCGTGGGCTGGACGTCCCACTGCCCTTTGGAAAAGTAGATTGCATAAGTAGTATTGGGCCTATTTTAGACTAACAAGAATGAAGGGAACCCGTGCCATGCTGTGAAACGTGTGTTTCACAGGTTTCTGGATGGGTTTCAGGTAAAGATTCAGATAAGCTTCTCAGAACCTACTGTATAACTTGGTCCCCTGCCCAGGAAGTACAGTACAGTTAGCCTGGTTCCCAAAACCATAGACCCCGCCCACTCCCTGAGTGGACCGCCCCCCCCCCTTGGTTTGGTGTTGAAATGTGAGCCTAGGATATCTTCGATATACAAAAAGTATACCGTCCAATGACAGTCAGAGGTGGGGGGTGGGTCAAATGACAAGCAAATCACGTTTTGAACGTGAGCTTGTACTGTAGATCAGCTATTAGCTAGTTTTCTTTACTATAATGTACCTCCCCCCCCCCCCCCCCATAGTAAGTCTCCATCCATCCACATTGTTTACTGCATTGCATTGGAAATGTCAATGGTTCCTTTTTCAATACTTTTTTTTTTTTTTTTTTTTTTTTTTTATCCCACGATTTGTGTAACCCTTATTTTTCACACGGTGCCAATTTTCTAAGTGATCCTGGGCACTACACTCCCCTCACCAGCCTAGGGAGGCCAGGGGGGAGCTCATGCCTCCTTCAATGCATGAGAGCCAACTGACCTTCTTGTCACCTGACAGGAGGGAGTTTCCCTGGTTGGACGTAGCGCGTGGAAGGAACACGTTATTCCAACCAGTTCCTTTCCCCTCCATCAGGCGCCCCGGCTGTCATGGGGGAGGAGTTTAGTGACCAGGATTACTACATGTTTTTGTGAGGGTATTAACTACCCTGGGAGACACGGGGAGAACATGCAAACTCCACACAGAGTAGGCCCTTTCGCCAACCCCACCTAGGGTATGGGCGCTGATGACGCGCTAACTAACAGTATAACACAGTATAACACTGTTACTAACTAACAGTATAACACATTTTATTTATTGCAGACTCTGATCACGTTATGCCACTTCGCCACCTCCCGCGATGCCTCGGTGTTTCCAAACCCAGACGAGTTCCAGCCGCAGCGCTGGCTGAACAGAGAGCAGGGTCAAGGGTCACATCACCCCTACGCCTCCGTACCGTTCGGCGTGGGGAAACGCAGCTGCATCGGACGACGCATCGCCGAGCTGGAGCTTTACCTCGCCATCGCCAGGGTGAGTGGACTACTACTACTAATAATAATAATACACTTTATTTATGTAGCACATTTCATGACATGAAATGCAGCTCAAAGGGCTTTACAGCGTTGGTTCTCAAAGTGGGGTCCGGGGACCCCCAGGGGTCCTTGAGGGAGTTCCAGGGGGTCCCCAGCTAAATGGTAGTTAGGAACCAAATGGACCCTTATGGGTCTGTAACTCTGAGAGTGTACAAATGGAACCAAATGGACCCGTTAGGTCCATTTGGTTCCATTTGTACACTCTCAGAGTTAAATTAACATTGATTTTTACAATATAAATTGGGGTCCCAGAGATAGAAATGTCATTAAATGGGGGTCCCGTAGCCTCTAATGCATGTCAAATTGGGGGTCCTTGAAATTAAAATGGTTGAGAATCACTGCTAGAGCCGTAAAAATCTGTTATGGGGGGTCCCTGGTAAATCTTTTCAACTGGGGGTCAGCGGGCTAATCAGTGTCAATATGGGGGTCCTTGACATGAAAAAGTTTGAGAACCACTGCTTTACAGAGCAAGAATACAATTACAGAAAAAGTACAACTAAAGCAAAAAAAGAAAAACAAAAGCTTAAAACAACATTAAAATAAAAGCAAAAAAGGCAGTGAATTGGGCTAAAACAGTGAGGACATGAATTACAGTACAACACAGAGATTTAAAAATCAACTAAAAGCAAGAGTGAAGAAATAGGTCTCGAGTTGTGCTTTAAAGCTATCCACAGAGGCTGTCTGTCTTACAGATGTGCCACTTCAAAACTTCACATGTCCTGCCATCGCCAAGACAGTAAATTTTCAGGGGATTCCCAGGGCAATAAGAGGGACAAAGAAGGGCATTTAAAATGCTGAATTATTTTGATGATCACTGCTTTTATGATGCTAATTAATTTGAGCAACTGGTCAAATCACCTTTCGCCTCATAATGAGTCTGACACCTTCTTAAACACACATTCTTTTGTTCTCATGTATATGGATGTCTGTTGAAGGGAAAAACGGGGGTGTGTAGTGACAACTTCTTTTCAGGGGCAAAACAGTGCATTTTAAGGGCAGAAAAGGGAGGAAAAAAATGCATTTTCAGGGGACTTTCAGGGAAAGAACAGTAACGTGTGAAGTTTTGAAGTGGCACATCTGTAGGTGTGATGGGAGTTTATTGGACTTAATCTGTTTCCTTTATTTTATTATTGATAATTATTACTATAATAAATAGTAGTAGTAGTAGTAGTAGTAAGGGGGGTGCAACAGTTAATTGAACAAATCAACCTATTGTCTTATCGGCCGAGCAACAATAAAGGAGTAAAAACAAAATTTGAAATTGAAGTGTGATGTGATTATTTTTTCTTTTCTCTTCAGATCGTGACAGAGTTCGAAGTGAAGCCGGACCCCGAAGGGAACGCCGTGAAGCCCATGACACGGACACTTCTGGTTCCTGAGAGTGTCATCAACCTGCAGTTTGTTGAACACTGACCTCAGACAGACAGACAGACAGCAGGGTCACGTGACAAGCCAATGAGAACATCTACTGGATGTCTCCTCGGCAGCAGACAGAGGACTAGAAGGTCAGGTGATCGCATGCAGGACCTGTGTGGTGGGCCAGACCTTCCTACCCGCTGTGGATCACCCTGGAACGGGCGGCAGACCTTCATCTGGCAGCTCAGCGAAGGCCCAAAGCCCCCTCCCTCCCTCCCTCCCTCCATACCTGACGACTTGTCTTGTAGTCATGAAATGTATGTAAAGGAGAATGTACGTTGACGTCTAATCTGCTATTTTAGGCGCGCGGCGACACTGTCGTGCGACGTAGCATAAAATAGGCTTCAGGGAGGTAAAAAAAAAAAAAGGTTGAGAAGCGGATTACTGAGCAGACATTTAGCCATTCCCACAATGCAACAGGGTCACTTTGAGTAAGTCAGCATAGGGCATGAGTTAATGCTTATGTTAGATTTTTTGGCGAGAGGAACCGCCGCGAGTCGAAGTATAAATCAGGCTTGAGTGTCCAAGTTGTCCTTGACCGACTGAGACACATCTTTAAGAAATCACATTTTAATCGTCTCATAGAAATCCTTTCAAGGAATTCCTAAGAATTTGGTTCAAATCTGATTAGCAATAAATCAGTTTCCATGTGTTTTCTATCTTTTCGCTGTTCAGACTTGATATGCTGTAAATCTAGATACGGGCCAAAAACTCTGATATGGGCCAAACGTCTGAACATAGCCATAGGTTTGGATGCAGTTTAGAGAACATTCATATCATAGTAGTTTTGTTTTTGTTTATAAGAAATAATACTCTGGATATTAGCAGTATTAGCATTCTGCGAATGTTCAACCTTGAACCCATTATTTCCCAGAATAGGATACAGTACATGTAAAGTCTGTTTCCTAAAGTCTGCATAATGTACAGTAGTATCTCATTTCATATCCTATAGACAAGGCGACTCAAATGTATCTTAGTCTTATAAAGGTGTTAAGAAATGATTTTAAACGTGTTACCTACTCAGGTCATACTCAGGTCATAACTCAGAATTTCGAATGGCCATTCAACGCGTTGGGAGCTTGTAGATCGTCTATTTTCAGCGCACGCCATTGCTGGCGCGCAACGGCGTAATAAGCCCTTTTTACGCTATACTGTGCGTGCGGTAATGCCGTTGTTTTTGAAAGGTGCGTAAAATGTTATGTTATGAGTTGTTTTTTAAATCTCCACAAAGAATGGCAGCTGTTGAAAACTATTCCTGTTTAGGAAAAGCATGATGGTGCCACTGTTCAAAACCCCCCGAAATATGTTATTCTAAACTCAGGCTTTTCTTATATTTAAATGTTTATGGTGCAATGCAAAATCACTGTATTTATTTATATCTAATGTTGCATTTTATAGTATCTAGAAACTGATGCCTAATATTACAAATACATTTTGTAAACATAATATTGGACTTCCCTCTAAGAATTGTGTATTTATTAAAAAAAGAAAATTCAACTACATTTGAAACGGTTACTGTACAATGTCATCAGAAGGCCTCAGGCTTTGTCCATTTCCTATTTGTTGACAATATTTTGAAACGTAAAAGTTTACATCAGTGTTATTATCAAGTTGTCATTTTGTACGAATGTACTGTATTGTGCGCTTCCCCCCATTAAAGACAGTTTCCTTTCCAACAAGATTATGAAATTTAATTTCTGCGTAGCAGCTGTTTTCCCAGCATCAGCTTGGTTTTTCTTCTAGGTCATTGGTTCTTTAGTTTGAGTCGCTTCCATTGTGAAAGTAGCAGATCTACAAGCATGTAGATCGGCTATTTTCACAAGTTTTTCCACTGATATTTGTCAATTTGGCCAATGTTTAAACATTTTGTTTTGGAGTATAGTTTGTTGATTACCTTGGACGCAGCAATGGTCTTTGTTGTTTTTTTCTATTTTATTTTATTTTAGAGGTATTAAAAATGGTCTTAAAAGTCGTCAAATTGCATTAACATTTAGAAACATGCAGACACACTTATACTGCATGTTGGTAGTTTGTTAAATGAGAAAACAATGTTGCACATCAAGTTATCATACTTAGCCTATAGTTCTGGCTTAAAAGGCTTTTTTAAAGGCCGCCTAAGCTATAACTACTGTATAGGCTAAGTTTGAACTTAGTGTGAGGTGGTGCAACTGGCTCCTGCATGGGAACCCTCCAAAAAATCTTCTGCGGACCCCCCTCAGGGTCCCCAAGCCACAGGTTGAGAACCACTGTGCAAGCGGTAACCTGTGGCCGATGGACTAATATTTAAACATGTAGTAGACACTAGACGGGCCTTTTTCTTAGAATCAGGCATCGTCCCTCGTGGCTCCAGTGCAACCTGACCATGAGGACAGTGTGCCACAGGGCACTGGGGGTGTAGTGGGTCAATCATTTGCAAACACCTAGTGGTGGGAAAAGTACCGTATTTAAAGTGCTTCTCAGACTTTGTCAAGTCAAGGACCCCCACATTGATTTGTAGTTTGGAGAATCGCTGTTGTAATCATTTCAAGTAAATGGAATTAACCCTTTAAGGCCGGGAAGGGAACGCTTGCGTGTCATTTTAAGATTTCTTTGGCTATTTTTAGAACAATCTTGAAAATTTGTGCAAATCTTTTATATAAATTTTTTTGCTCAAATCTTTGCTTCTGGGGGTCCCTGGAAAAAAATAGTTTTAAATGGGAGGGGGTCCGCGGACAAATACATATTATTTTGGGGGTCCTTGACATGAAAAAAGTTTAAAACCCATTGCTAATACAGCAACATAAGTCAAAAATACAATTTAAAAAAGTTTGGGTGGAAAAAAATGTTAGGATTTAGAAGACATTTGCACACATTTTCACGATTAAAAAAATTGCAGATCTACAAGCTCATAGCGCGGCACTTGGTGCCGCGCTGTGAGCTTGTATATCTGCTATTTTTATATAGCCAAAGAAATCTTAAAATGACACAGATGCGTTCCCGGTCTTAAAGGATTAAAGTGCAGACTCCCTGATGCTCAGCTCAACAGGGGGGGTGATGAACCCAGCTGGCCCATGAAGTCTGGAATAATAAAAAAAAACGTACCTGTAACATAGATTCTGTTAGTAGTCTGAACCTGAAGAAAAACACTAAACAACCATTTAGTTAAAGGTAGGGTAAGTGATTTTCTTTGGTTAAAATAAGTGTTAAATAGCTCTATATTCTGATAGTACTCATTGCTATAGAGTGTTTGTTCAGTATTAGGAGTCTCCTTGTCTCTCCAGCTCTTTATAAAACAGAAAATGCATTTTTGTTTTAGTTTAATTTCCAATTTTATGTGATGACACTAAGAAATGAGCAGGCAAAATTGGAACTGGAACACAAATTTGGTACTTCCTCCTGATTGGCTGAGATTTTGACACCTACCGGAACATTTATTTTGTGTTTATTAAAGAGCTGGAGAGACGGGGAGACTCCTGTTACTGAACAAACACTCTATATTGCTATAGAGTAACCCTACCTTTAACAACAAAATAAATGTTTCTAAGATTTCACGGTATAACACGATATTGTGACACCTTGTATTTCTGTTAATAAACTTTATTAGCTTTTTGTACTTTGGCCACCCACTGGAATTGAATGTATTTCACATTTCATCTCATAGGAAACACGATAATCCATCATGTTCCGTATTGTTCATGGTGATGTTATCATGTGTAAGATGGGTGGGAAACATCAGCCTTAGAGAGGTACAAAAAGTCAAGTTCAAATACAAAACCCTGGAAACATTCATATGTTGCCTTTATGAGGAGACAGTGTGACTATTATAAACATGTCCCACAGTCCCAACAGTCATTTTTTTAACATTAATGTCTGTATACCCCCTCCCCCCAAAAAAACCCCTCATAAAATAAAGAAGAAAAGGAAAATAAAGTCAATGTGCGGCCTTAACTAGGTGTAAAGGTCAGAGTGGAATCCAGATTTTGAACTGTCGTCCAAGCAATGTCCAACTAGCGTCCTGAAATGTCACTGAAATAGAGCTGCAAGTATCGATTATTTTCTTCTTGCGATTATTCTATCGATTACTTTCCGATGAATCGATGAATCGAAAAGTGCATTTTTGCTAGATCTTTTGTATAACAATGAATTGATTAACCACTTAATTTTTGCGTCGCACATAGTATTGGTCTCAAGCGTGTTGCATCATGGCACGTTGTGAGCTTGTAGATGGGCTATTCTCACTATTGCAAATGTTTTTTGTTTTTTTTTACATTTCTTTCAAACTTTTCACCTCTAATGACATGCCCAAGATAGGGATCTATTATTAATCGATCATCGTTATCAAATAATCAATTATGGATTTGTTTGGCTGAGATGTTGGCTGAACAAAAGGCAGAGAATCAATCCTTCACCACTTGATAAAGTTGAAGGCAAAGTCAGAAGAACAGATCACTGGAAATATTCAACTTGAACCGTGTCTTATTATATAGGCCAAAAAAATACAAAATAAAACATCAGGGGATTCATATTTTACAAACAGATTGCAGTACTGTTATTTGAAACAGATTGAATGTACTTTGTGTTAACAGAGACGTCGGAAATATTTTGTATGGGAAATGTACCAAAAAAAAAGCCAAGGGGAATAGCATATGTCAGGTGGAAACCTCATACGGTATGTCCACCAACATTACTTTTCAGGATTCAAATTCAAAAATAGCAAAAGTAGCAGATCTACAAGCTCCAAACGCGTCAAGCTCCCGATGAGCAGGTTGGTGCCTTGCATGGTTTCCTCCGCCATCGGTGTATGAATGAATGTGTGTGTGAATGGGTTAATGGCACAATCAATGTAAAGCGCTTCGGATAGAAGCGCTACTGTACATAAATGC
The DNA here is from genome assembly GCF_963454915.1 of Gymnoscopelus microlampas. NCBI lineage: Eukaryota > Metazoa > Chordata > Actinopteri > Myctophiformes > Myctophidae > Gymnoscopelus > Gymnoscopelus microlampas. The sequence goes on along the minus strand of NC_139944.1, from coordinate 53,619,659 downwards.
ACCATTTACCATTTACAGTACATAGGATTGGCCACCACACAGGCCACTTTTTTTTCCCAGTACATTCAATCAATTTGGGGGTCTGTACTTTACGTGAAAATGTTTGAGAATTACTGGCTAAACTAGTGAACAAAAAAATATATCATTTTCCTCTGATACATACATGACAAAAGATGTACTTTCGGTAGATGTGTCAGACTCATCATCCATAATGTCCTTGAAATGCTTATTCATTTATTATTTATTTCAATGTTTGGTGCATGACCGTTACTCAGATCTGGGAGATAACGGTTGTTATTCCTCTGACAGAAATAAGGTAAATTACATTGTTATCATGGCAGTGGGATGAGAAAAAGAGCAGCTCGAACATTTATTGTAATCCCCCCCCCCCCATAATATGATATGAACGTAAAAATGAAAAAAAAAACAGCTTCATTTTTCTTTACAAAACCAAAAAAGTTTTGATAAATGTCATATTGGCAAAAATTATTTCATACAGCGTATTAGAATCAACGCTGCATACTTTGTCAAATGTAGCTTATTACTTTTTTTTTCTCCTCCAGAGTCTTTGATAATAAGCTTATTATTATTTTAACTGAGATTAGAAAGGAGCTGCCTCGGTCTCTTTTTTCACATCTCAGAAATAGGACATTTTTGAACATTTTGGAATAAGGTTGAACATTTTTTAACAACACAACTCTTCAACATCTTTTTCAGATTTGGGTCCCGCAGTGAAATACATGTAGGGGGTCCTGTACTGTTAGGGTTTTCAATGTTTAGGGGGTAGTCAGTGTTAATATGTTAGGGTTTTCAACCCTCAAACACCCCTTAAGTCCTAACGGAGAGCATACAAATAGAACCAAATGGACCCTTACAGGTCTGTAACTCTGACAGCGTACAAATGGAGCCGAATGGAACCATACAGAATGGATCCATTCGGGTTCCATTTGTATACTCTCTGAGTTATGGGGGTCCTTGAGATAAAAAAAATAAAAAACTTGAGAACCATAAGTCCTAAACGCAATGGTTCTCAACCTTTTCAGCCCCCCTGAAACCCCCTTAAATAATCATATTTGAACTGGGGACCCCCTCCCTCCTCCACCCTGACAAGCACTTGGAATTGTAGGAGTTGAGGCATTTACATTTAGTTTGACTCGGTTCCACAGATACATATTGTGAAAATAGCCGAGCTACAAGCTACGAGCTTGTAGATCGGCTATTTTCAAATGGTTTTGCCTCTTTCTTATATCATTTGACAATTTGGCCAACGTTAGACCCAGTTTTTACAGTATAGTTTGTTGATTACTTTTGATGCAGTAATGCTCTTTTTTCTTCTTTCTTTTTTTAAGTATTCAAAAAAACGGTTCAAAAGTCCTTAAATTGTCACTTAAATAACTGTCATCAGGGGAACCCCCAGCCCCCAAAATCATGTGGGGAGGAGGGGGACCCCCCTGGGGGTCCCCGACCCACAGGTTAGGAGCCACAAGTCCTAACGGACCAGTCCAGATCAGACCAGTCCAGACTAGACCAGACCAGTCCAGACCAGTCCAGACCAGTCCAACGGCATCTAGATTCTACCAAGCCCCGCCCTGCATGCCTGCCTTGCGATTGGCTGAATGCAAAAAACAAGGACTCCCCCTTCAGAGGGGGGAGGGGACGGCGGGGGGGCGTTGCCTCATACGGTGGTCACCCTCATCACCACCTCGTGGTTGGAGCTGGCTCTGATGTGCGGCCCCCCGTTGGGTCTGAACTGGCTGAGGATGTGCAGGAGGGTGTAGCCACAGTGGTGGTTGAGGAGAGTCCTCCTGACGCGCTCACTGGCCCCTCCTCCTCTAGCTCCTCCTCCTCTGTCCGTACCGTCCGACGACGACGGGTTCCGACCGCCCGAGCCGGAGCGGCCGTGGTGGGCGCCGCCGCCGGAGGAGGCTCCGCCCTTGAAGCTGGAGCTGAGGGCGTCGCCCAAGTCTTTAGCCTTCTCGTAGTTGAGGACCTTCCACTGCTGGTTGACCGCCTGCCAGCGCTTGAAGATCCGGTAAACGGACGATCCCTCGTGGATGATCAGGCCTGTTTGGGGATGGGACGATATAATCGTTATTATCGTTTATCGTGATATAAAACACTCACAATAATCGTATCGCAGAGATTTAAATTCATCGTGTAATCGTCCTCCGTCATTACATTGGGTTCAATTCACCTTTGCCGAGCTGCATATCCGGCACCATTTACACCCTCTAGAATTGGTAAAACGCACCTGTAAAGAACGTACGTTGATACAATCTTTTTTTAACTCTCTCTTTGCCAAAAATAGCCGATCTACAAGTTCACTTGTACAGTAGATCGGCAATTGATCTACAAGTTCAATTGCGACACGTTGAGTCTCCGCCGGTCATCAAATTATTGCCTCAGGGGCGAAAAAAACATGGGGTGTGTAAGTGATAGAAAATACGATTTTTTGGGGGGGTGAACTACTCCTTTAATATAGCATCAAAAAACATTTTAACCACTTAATCCATTCATATGTTGGCTATTCAAAAATAGCCCCAAATTCCCACTTTAGAAACCACTGGTCTAGACAGTAGAAGTTAATATTCTCGGTCTGAGTGTCAGTGTAGACAAATACGTCACACAGTTATTCAGGGAGTTGTCAGATCTGATTATATCTCAGCTTTCTCTTTCAAGTCTAGTCTTGTGTCTGAGATGGTTTCAGTTGCAGCTGTTTGTTTGCGATGGGTTTTGGAGGTGTAAACGTGATGAGTTAGAGATGGTCCACGTTTGAACCCTAGCGTCCCTATTCTGGGCCAGCACAATATCTTTATAATACAGGGGTCTTCAACAGGGGGTCCGGGACCCCTGGGGGTTCTCAGAGTTACTACAGGGGGGAGGGGGGGGGGCTGGATTGTGATGGAAATATGCATGGTATTTTTCCCAACACATTAAAGTGGGTTCAAGTGGTTAATGTTAAAAAAAAGAAACCCTATCACACAAAGATTTGGCAGCCCCCCCTGTAGTAACTCTGAGGATTCCCTAGGGGTCCCGGACCCCCTGTTGAAGACCCCTGCACTAACAAATGTTCTGTATTAGTTCAGCACAGATGTCAGTAACACTCAACTTCCCATATAAGATCCAACAGCAAATATTGGCTTCGGAATAAATGCGTCACAAATATGCAGCTGTCTGATCTTTAATCCACTGGATTAAAAATTCAAGATGGTTTTATTTGTCAGTCGCTCACACAGGTACCAGCTGTAAAATGTTGGTGTGACGTCATGTGGCATTTGCTGGTTGGATTTATGAATCTCTCTATTGAACACGAGCCAGAATGTTCAGTTAAGCTTTCTTTTTTCCCCTTTTTTATATATATTTTGTTGCCTGCCTTTATTGGTAGTATACACTACAGTATATAGACAAACAGGAAATAGGGAGAGAGAGACGGGGAATGACACGCAGCAACGGCCGTCGGGATCGGGACCTAAACCCGCGACACGCTGTCAGGCTGCAATGGAGCCTATAGGTGCCCGGACCGCTAGGCCAGCGGTCCGGAAATAATTTGTTTCTTTGTGTCTTTGATTAGAACCACGGCAATAATCATGAAAACCTACTGTCACACTATTCATCAGTATCCGGCTAAATAAACTGGATATTTGATTGCAACCTTTGTTTCCTGGTGGTTTCTACTAGGAATGTGAACGTGAGTCTGTGAGAACAAAATAACTTTTCCATAAAAGAGGGGCATCCAGCTTCCTTCAGGGACTCAATTCCCTCACAGTACCTCCGGCTTGGCCATGTTCACCGTTCACTATGAGACAATGACCTGTTAGGGACAGTGGTCAGGAGGTAGAGCAGCCGCTTGGCTCAATCCCCCACTCCTCCAAAGTGTCCTTGAGCAAGATTCTGAACCCCTAACTGCTGTCCATGAGCAGGTTGGCGACTTGCATGGTTTCCTGCTACACTGGTGTGTGAATGGGTGAATGCAATGTACATTGCAGCGCTTTGGATAAAGGTGCGTTTATAAAAGCACCATTAGATAAATGAACCACATGGACCTGTAAGGGGCCCATTGCACCCTGGGCCCTTTGTAACTCTGATTACATTTGTACACTCTCAGAGGGACATTCAGGGGGATTTCAAAGAGCAGATATACGTAGCTGTGTGTTCTTACCTATGCATACTATGTCCATGAAGCCGTACATACTGTGTATTCTTACCTATGCATACTATGTCCATGAAGCCTCTTACCTATGCATACTATGTCCATGAAGCCGTACATGCCGTAGCAGATCTGGAAGAGCAGGTCCTGGCGCTGCCACTTGGCCGACGGGCTGAAGGAGGACCACACCAGCCAGGAGATGCTGGCCATGAGGAACAGAGAGCCCAGGATGATGGCTGCTATCTGCACCTTCTCTATGACCGTCAGAGAGATGGCCTGCCACTGGACACACACACGCACACACGCACGCACACACACACACACACACACAGTCAGAAACGGCAAGGTGCATTTCCCCTCCGCTCCACAAGGAGGCACCACAATGGGATTCAGACTGGTACCTGTGGTGGTGACCTCACTTCCTCCCACTATAAAAGCAGGACTGGATTCCCGTTCTCCCCTTGTCCTTTGTCTCCAAACACATGCGGCCGGCCTGTGTGTGTTTGCCGTGTGCTGCCCATGTTCTGATGTTTGCCATGCGTCTGTTAAACCTGCTATAATGTAAGTTCCAGTGTTTTACTTCTAGTGATGTGGATTATATTTAATAATTGATGAACTTGAGTTATGCAGTGGTGGAAAGTAACTAAGTACATTTACTTAAGTACTGTACTTAAGTACAATTTTGGGGTATTTATACTTTACATGAGTATTTCCAATTTCCAATACTTTTACTTCTACTCCACTACATCTCAGAGGCAAATATTGTACTTTTACTCCACTATGATTGGAAAACTTTAGTTACTAGTTACTTTTCAGATATAAACTATGATATAATGAATCATACATTAACCACTTTAGCCCTATTTTATACATTGGCTATTTGAAAATAGCAGACCTACAAGCTCACAACGCGTCGCATCGCGACGCGTTGTGAGCTTGTAGATCGGCTATTTTCAAATATTTAGTACTTAAACTTTTGGTACTTTAATAATTACATTTTGATGCCAACACTTTTACTTAAGTAAAGAATTTGAGTACTTTTTCCACCAATGGTTATATGGATATTTAGATGTTTAATATTATGAAGTAAATACTTGGCCAGTTATTATTTTGATGATATACCTTAATGTTTAATATGATTTAAAGGCCATATTTATGTTTGATATTTTATCTGGCATGATATTATAATTTGTTTCTTTGTGTCTTTGATTAGAACCACGGCAATCATCATGAAAACCTACTGTCACACTATTCATCAGTATCCGGCTAAATAAACTGGATATTTGATTGCAACCTTTGTTTCCTGGTGGTTTGTGGCTCCAGTATGAACTTTACATCCTAACACGTACGTTTGTATTACTATACTTGTGAAGACATTAACATTATAGGACGCCAATTTTGTACACTCAGAGGCACAGACCTGTAAGGGTCCATTTGGAACCCTGAGGGTCCCTGCACCCCACTTTGAGAACCACTGTCCTATATTTTTTAATTACACTGTTATCAGAATCGGTATCGGGAAGGAAAAAATGGTATCGGTATATCTCTATTTATAGTAGGGATGCACCGATATATATATATATATCGGCATTGGTCGATATTTGCTGTTATCGGTTAATATCTGTATTTTATTTTTTTGCTGGTTAAAGTTACAGGAGTTTTTACTCTATGGTGTTTGTGATATGAAATGTAAGCTTACCATAATCACAGTAAACATTATCATGTCATATTCAAGGGCTTTTGATTTTAACTAACTCCAGTCACTTTCAGTTCAGCACAGCTGAGGTGTGTGTGTGTGTGTGTGTGTGTGTGTGTGTGTGTGTGTGTGTGTGTGTGTGTGTGTGTGTGTGTGTGTGTGTGTGTGTGTGTGTGTGTGTGTGTGTGTGTGTGTGTGTGTGTGTGTGTGTGTGTGTGTGTCACAGGCTCGTTGACACTCGTTAATGTTAGTTGCATCAAGGCATTTATGTTGTGTTTCTGCAGATTCTGAACAGTTATTTCTTATGATGTATGTATGTGTTTCCCTGGCACAAAAGGAGCAAATAATAACAAGTATCAGTATCGGCTATCGGCTACATTTTTATCTTAAACATCGGTATCGGCCAAGATCGGTTCATCCCTAATTTATAGTATTACTAATCTCTCAAGAACAGATTGATAGCTGCGCTTGAATCTGTCTGGAGCCGTGTTGATAAACCATGCACATTGGCTACAAGTGGGCGTGCCTTCAGATCAGGAAGCAGGCCGCGCTTTACCCAATCAAATGTAGTGGCCGGGATTTACATGTGTGCGGCTCGCTTCCCACTGAAAACAAACCGAAACTCATTTAACAATAGCGTCCTCGAAGGCGACAAAACCACGGAAAGTTAGTGACATTTTAACTTGTTCTTTCATCATAGAAACAAGTGGGCTTATAACCAAAACCATCCATGTTCTTTGGGAGAAATGGTCTTAGTGTTCCGTGGAGAAATATTGTTGGTGGGAATGAGAACTTCCACCGGAAATAGAGGGCTGAGGGCATGTCCAAACCCCGGTTTCCAGTGAGCATGTGTCTAGTTAATTCCCCCCCCTCCCAGAGACAAATGCAAAAGTGAAAAACCGCAGAGGGCGCTGTTTTTCCTTTTTATTTGACGATGGGTTCTCAGATTGTAGTATTACAGTGTGCAATCAACGCATGCAGCTGCAGCTGATGCGGCTGCTGCTCTAATCTGTTTTTACAAATCCAATTTGCTCTAATCATGAAATAATAACCTGAAAACAGCCTATTATCTACAAGCTCTCAATGAGCTTGTAGATCGGTTATTTTCTGCTGCGCAACATGCATCCATAAAAGACATGCACGGCTTAAATGGAATCCAAATGACAGAAATGATATCAGTCGTGCAGGTGACTGAGAAGAACTTAATTAATCCATGAGTGTGTGTGTGTGTGTGTGTGTGCAACGCATGCAACTGCAGCTGATGCAACTATTAAACTGCAGCTGAATCCAGGCCAGCGTTGGTTCAGTGCATCCTGGCTTCATCCTGGCTCCGTGCCCAGCAGCAGCATCAGCAGCATCACGTATACCGTCCAGCAGAAGTTGCTGGGTAATCACATCGGGTCGGTGTGCCTTACATCTTCAAGTGCTTTCCAGAGTGATCATGGCTTTAACCCGTAAAGACCGGGAACACATCTGTGTCCTTTAGATTTGAGCTATAAGCATTATTTTATACCTTGGCTATTCAAAAATAGCAGCTATAATGTATAAGCTCACGAGTTTGTAGATCTGCTATTTTCTTTGGGGGAAAAAAAAAAACGTGAAAATGTGTGCAAATCTTTGACTGTTTTAAAGCGAACATTTTTAACTCCGATCTGTGCTTCTACATGGGGGGTCCCTGGAACAACATATTTTGAGATGGTGGTCCATGGCCAAATACATATGATTTTGGGGGGGTCCTTGACATGAAAAAGTCTGAGAACCACTGATATTATAGCGACATAAGTTTAAAAAAAAAAGAGAACTGTTAGGATTTAGAAGACATTTGTAAAATCCCCCAGAAGCAAAGATTTGAGTTAAAAATGTTCGCTTTAATATATATATATATTCAAAGATTTGCACACATTTCCATGATTATTCAAAAATAGCAGCATATAATAGCATATTATAAGCTCATAGCGCGGCACTCGGTGCTTCACTATGAGCTTGTATATCTGCTATTTTTGAATAGCCAAAGAAATTACCATGTTTTCCTGGTCTTAATGTGTTAAGAGCCTCCTCTATAAAGCCTGTTGGTGCAGCTTTTTGTAGAGTTTTTGTTTTACAGTTCATCCCAGAAGAGGCAAAGCTTCCACCGGCTTTATTTATTATTGTGGACACTCATAAAGATTTCATTTGTAGAAGATACATAAATAAATACAGCTTTCGTGAGCATCACATCACATTTGAAGTCAGATCTAGACATCATTTTAACACGCATGCTTACTGCACTGGTTTTCAAAAGTGGGGTCCGGGAACCCCCACCAGGGGTCATTGAGCGGGGTTCCAGGGGGTCCCCATGCATCAGCAAACTTAGAAAGAGTTTAAACCAGTTGTTCTCAAAGTGGACCCTCAGGGGATAATTCACCCCAAAAATAACTTTTTTTCTATCTATTAGTCGCCCCATGGAGACTTGAAATCATGGATATTGTTTTGTTTTTGTCTCATTCCTAAGACAATAATTTGATGACCAGCGGACCGGTAGGCAGCGGTTCCGGTAGGAGACAAAGGAGACTCTTTGTGTCTCCTATCGGAACCGCTGCCGGTCATCAAATTATTGGCTTAGGAATGAGACAAAAATGGGTTGTTGGTGCTGATAGTCAGTGTTTGGTGTGTATACCTGCAGTGGGTTTTTTTGTGCTGATAGCAGGTGTTTTTGGTGCTGATAGCCAGTGTTTGGTGTTTTTGGTGCTGATAGCCAGTGTTTGGTGTTTTTGGTGCTGATAGCCAGTGTTTGGTGTGTATACCTGCAGTGGGTTTTTGGTGCTGATAGCCAGTGTTTGGTGTGTGTACCTGCAGTGGGTTTTTGGTGCTGATAGCCAGGACATGGTACTTGAAGTAGCATAGCTCACAGCTCCAGGAGCCTCTCTCACTGATCCAGCGGATAAGGCAAGGCTGGTGTGTACAACGCACTGAGCCCGCACAGCGACACGGGCTCAGCAGCTCCCCCTAAAGGACATAGAGGCAATTGCATCATTATTACACTGCTGGATCATGTTGCTTTTTTTTTTTTAAACTATATAAAAATATTAATGATGTTTCAATCACACACAGACAAATCATGAGTAGCAGGCAGTGAGTGGCTCAGAATTGGAAAGATTTCAGGTTTGATTCCCATCTATTCCTGACTTGAGTTGACGACGTGTCCTTGAGCAAGACACTGAACCCCTAACTGCCCATGATGAGCAGGTTGCCTCTTCGCCGAAAATAACCTAAAATAGCCGATCTGCTTGTATATCTGCTATTTTCGGCTTAATGTTCCCCCCAGAACAGGGATGCAGGGGTTCAAGTGTTTAAAATAAAATAACAAAGTCCATATCGCACAAAGATTTGGCGGCCCCTCTGCAGTATCTCTGAGGACCCCCTAGGAATCCCAGACCCCCTGACCTACAGTATAAGAATCATTTTTTTAATGAATTAAGCTCCACCACCCAAAAGACATACACTACCTGAAATAGTTCAATTTCTTGCACACACACACACACACACACACACACACACACACACACACACACACACACACACACACACACACACACACACACACACCCCTGCAGTTACAGCATATTGCGCTAAGAAGCAAAAAAACAACTATTAGTGGAATGGGAAAATATTGCTACCAGGTGAATGTCAGTTCCTGCAGTTTCACACTGATGGCAGGCCAAAGCTTTTAAAAATAAAAAACCCCACAACTATAAACCTCCATTACAATCCCCACATTATGGCACCATTATGTGTTCTGTGTGGGATGTGTTTTCATATAATATACCACACACTGGGTCCCTGAAAACGTGGCGTTCTTAATACCCATGGGCATCTGAATACGATTCATGCAAATATATCCTATAAATACACCCTATCATGGCTGGCAGTGCATCCACCTGCAAATGGGTTTCTCTAGCAGCAGGCTTTGGCATTATTATAATGGTTCTACATTCTCTGCTCCGTGAACATGACACTCAGTGGTGGAAAAAGTACTCAAATGTTTTACTTAAGTATAAGTATCAATACTGCAATGTAGAAGTACTCTGTTACAAGTAAAAGTCCGGAATTCAAAATTGACTTGAGTGAAAGTATAAAAGTATTGGCATCAAAATGTACTTAAAGTACTAAAATGCTTGAAAATAGCAGATCTACAAGCTCACAACGCGTCGCATCGCGACGCGTTGTGAGCTTGTAGATCTGCTATTTTCAAATAGCCTATGTATAAAACAGGGCTAAAGTGGTTAATGTATGTTTCATAATATCATAATTTATATCTGCAAAGTAACTAGTAACTAAAGTTTTCAAATAATTGTAGTGGAGTAAAAGTACAACGTTTGCCTCTCAGATGTAGTGAAGTAGAAGTAAAATTAGGAAATGCTCCAGTAAAGTAAAAATACCTAAAAATTGTACTTAAGTACAGTACTTGACAAAAAAAAAAAACGTTTTCCACTGACGAAAACAAGCTAAGCTATGATGACAAAAACTAAGACTTAATGTATTGACAATTTCATCCACAAATAAAAACTAGGGACTTAGTGGAGAAGAAATCCAGTAGGACTAAGACATGTGATTTTATGCTTGGCTGTGCGTGGGTGTACAGTACAAGCTCACAGCTGTGAGCTTGTAGATTGGCTATTTTCGGTAGCCGTTCTACAATTCAGGCATTGCGAGTGTGACGCCATCAAAGCCTCATCCATAATACATTTTAGTCGACTAAATCAACTGTAGATTTAGTGGACTAAAATCTTATGATATTTAGTCAACTAAAACAAGACTAAAAAAATTTCGCTGAATGTTTGCCTCCTCCGGAAGTGGGTTCCAGAAGTTCAATTTGTGGAAATAAAAGTCTGGGGTGCACTTGACTAGAGTCATCATTTTCATATTAAAAAAAGGGGGGGGGGGGGGGGGGGAATTAACTAGGCTAGTAGCCAATTCCTAATTCAAGTGTGGCTATTACATGGTTCTGGATATTTTAAGGATCATTATCTACTCTCATTTACAGCCAATCTGAGGACACATATTTGCTCAGTTTGCACACTCCATACAAACCCACCATTTAAATAATGAGCGTCATTTGTCTGTAACAGTGGTTCTCAACCTGTGGGTCGGGACGCTCAGGGGGGTCCCCAGAGTATTTTTGACCCGGTGATAAGCTTAATGTTGCAACATTGTTCTATTCTCACTCAACAGTAAACAAACCAACATACAGTATAAGTGTATACAGGGTATCTGCACATTTATAAAGTTACAAGTTAGGGACCATTACTGCATCAAAGGTAATCCACAAACTATACAAAAACAATTGTCAAACATTGGCCAAATTGTCAAAAATGACCTAATACAGAAGCAAAACTTTCTGAAAATAGCCGTACAAGCTTGAGTTTGAAAACACACATATTGTGTTCATTGTAATATATACCAGCACTCTTCCTGCTATTCCATGAGGTGGATTATAGTATATTTCATACCGTCATCTCATGTCACTTTTATTATCCATAAGAATAATCTAGTACTGCTTTGGGCTGTCAGTATGGATTCTGTCAGGCCCTGCAGGGTGGTATAGGATGCATAGACTGTGTCTCTGATTGCATATCTCATAACATGTTCCATTTTGTTCCACTTTGATAGGCTGACATGCATTTGGTTCTGCTGGTTCTTATAACTGGGGGGAAACATGGGAGAAGCACAAAAGCCCCTTTCTGACTCCCATGTTTGCCTGTTTGAAGCTATAGTTTTCAACGTACAGATTCAACACTTGCAGATTTATACTTCTTAGTTGTAAATTAATAAAAAAAATCACACCCAGTGTGAAGTGGGCCAATCACGGTGCAGGATTGGTCAGTGTCCAAACCTCACTTATAGGGGGCGGTTACACCGCCCCAAAAATCACACCCAGTGTGAAGTGGTGTGGTCACAGTGGTCATCACAGTGATGGAAATGATTCACTTAAAAAAAAACTTAAAAGTGTTTTTGTTTAAGTCTATACTGCTATTCATAGGGCTGCACATGTGTCATGTGTTTCGCTAGCCAATCACAGTCCTGAATTTGCAAAGTCAGCCAATCACATTACAGCTAGTGGTGATGACACTAGCTGTAATGTGATTGGCTGACTTTGCAAAAGTATAGATTTGCATTGACTGTGGAAGGGTTAGCGTTGTAGAATGCGTTGTAGACTATTGGCCAATCACGGTGCAGGATTGGTCAGTGTCCAAACCTCACTTATAGTAAATATAAGTGAGGTTAGGGGCCCAAAAAAATACAAATACATCTCATGTATAGGAGTGGTTGCCTTCAGCACCACTCAAAAACCACTCGAGCCCTATAGCGTCCCTATTCTGGGGTGACCATTCTGGGATGAACATTCTGGGATGAACATTCTGGGTTGAACATTCTGGGGTGAACATTCTGGGGTGAAAGTATAGCCCAGATCGACTATTTTCACTGGAAAGATTTGGTTTAAAGGGAAATAGTAGCGGACCTAGTATAGAGCCCTGGGTGACCCCGGTCAACTAGTACTTAGTACAGGGGTCTTCAACAGTGGGTCCGGGACACCCTCGGGGGTCCTCAGAGTTACTACAGGGGGGGGCCGCCAAATCTTTGTGTGATAGGAACTTTTTTCATTATTAACCACTTGAACCCTAGTATCCCTATTCTGAGGAGAATTTTTGCCAAAAAAGCAGATCCAAAAGCTCACAACGCCTCGCGCTGAAAGGCGCTGTGAGCTTGTAGCTATTTTTGTAGTAGTACAGAGTGAAAGGTCAGGTTTACTAAGTATTGACCGCTTACACGTTTAATGTCTGAAAATACACATTAGCATCAATTCAACGCTGATGATAGTTGCTGTCAAACAAGTCTATGAAATCTATGAAAAAGTTTAATCTGCAACACAATCTTATACAATATGTAGTGGGGGGTGCCTGCTTCATCTCTCTCTCATCTATACAATATGTAGTGGGGGTCCCTGCTTCAGCTCTCTCTCTGCTAAACGTGAATACCCCTGACTTATAGTACATAACACTTTGACTTAGTACATAATACATAATACATAATGCCTCATAGCATGTTCCTCTTCTTGTGGAAGAGGAATCGTTTGAAGGATTTGATACCACTTCACCTTCCTGTGATGTTGGTATAGTATCATGTTCTGCCTTCTTACAAATGTGAAACTTTTCCCTCTCCATGAGTCAAAAAGAATCTCTGACTTGATCTCCATAGACGTCAGTTGGTCCTGGACACGCTGATACTATGTCCAATACTATTTAGATCAGATAATTGTGGGTTTTCAGTTATTTTGAGTAGTCATGTATACGTTTCTGACAATTGCTGCTTCTTTCAATGGACGAATGATTATTCCTCCTACCTCCTTATTAACATGACTGACACTCTCTGTGTACGCTTTGCTTGCCGCTGGCGCTGTTCATGACCATTATAGTTTGCAGCTAATCTTTCAGTAAAAAATAATACAAATAAACTGTAGTCACAGTGTTATTGTAATGTCTGTGTGATGTGTCAACTGTCTGGGTACAGCGAAAGCCATGAGCTGTGTCTCAATTCAGGGGTTGGGAGCCTGCGAAGTGCGGATTTGAAAATGTACAAAAATCCTTTGAAACAGCAGATCTACAAGCTCACAGTTGTGAGCTTGTAGATCGGCTGCTTTCAAATAGCCAAAGTTTAAGGGCTGAAGTGTGTATGTTTTGTAAGCTAAATATACAAAGTAACTAGTAACCAAAGTGGTCAAATAAATGTAGTGGAGTAAAAGTACAATATTTGCCTCTGAAATGTAGTGGAGTAAAAGTTGAAGTATTGTAAATTGGAAATACTCAAGTAAAGTGGAAATACTCAAGTAAAGTGCAAATACCTCAAACTTTTACTTAAGTACAGTACTTGAGTACATGTGACTTTCCACCACTGTGTCCTCCCGGTGGGGGCTCCTCACTGGCAGGTGAGTCAGTAGGATATAACAGCAGTGACAATAACACAGAAATGTGTGTGTGGAGGAATTAATGGCATAACGACTAAATTGGGGAGAAAAAAATGGGGTAGAAATAATTGGCTACTCTAAATGGAAAAAAGAAGAAAAAAAGGGGATTGAAGTGGTTACTTGTTAGTGTTTACCTGTTCGAGGCCTTGGAAGCAGATCCGGCACTGTGGTGAGCCTATCCCGCTCTCCGTCAGACTGGGCAGCGAGGCCGAGGCGCCCAGGCCCGCCTGGTGGTGGTGGATCTTGGGCTCCTCGAACGCCAGGCTCCGCGGCCGAGGTTCCGAAGACCCGTAGTACTCCTCGTCGTCGTCCCGGCCCGAGCAGTCGAACGGGGGACATCCGCAGTCCCCGAGCCCGCGGACCATCCTGGAGGTTCTGGTTCTGGTTCTGGTTCTGGTTCTGGTTCTCCTGTCCGGGTCTCTGGGTTCTGTGTCGCTTCTCCGTGTGGATCCAGAGCGCATAAACACCAACACTTTCAGTTCGTTTAGAAACATACGGATGCGGTACTTAAACATTCTTAAATAACGTCACTGCACCGAGGCCCCACGGTGAGAAACATTAAGAAATAGCCTTCTTCAGCTCTCAAAGGGGCTTCATTAGTCTTTTAAGAACAGAAGGAGTTAAATGCATTTTCTATTGTTATTGGTTTTTTTTTTTTTTGTTTGTTGTTGTTGTTGTTGTTGTTATTATTATTATTACTTTGCCATCAATGCAGTTTGGTTCAAGTTAAGTTCTACAAGCCTATAAAAACAAAACATCCAAAATGTCCATAGTACTATAAATCATTTGTCCAGCAGAGGGCGCCACTGCTGGACACAGACGTCGGTCAGAATGCATGTTATTCGAACAGCCTATAGCATGCCTCCATATCTTGTTGTTATAGCATGTGCAGCTTAATCCAGCCAATGGGAGAGGCTCTTTCCATTTAATCCAGCCAACGGGAGAGGCTCTTTCCATGGACAAGAGGCGGTTTCTTTCCAGGGGGTTTTTCAATGGAGGCTGATGGTGGTGATAGCAGCCCAGTGGACATAGAAGTCACAATGGGCTCTTATAGTAGAACGAAATCAATCACCACGTCATGATGATACATCCGTGAATCATGTCTAACACCTGCGGTTGAAACCCTTTGCATAGGCTGTGCAGAATTTAAAAATAAAATAAATAATGTCAATTGTTTCTTTGTAGCCTATTCTTCTTTCTTGGGCTCAAAGGCAGAATGGATGCTCTTTTTTTTGTAGAGAGACAAGGCTTTGTGAGGGTTTGGGATGCTATAAATACATCCAAAATAAATCTAATAAATAGCACAAATAACTTAAATCAGTCTTTCCACTTCAGTTTCTCATCTATCTATCTATCTATCTATCTATCTATCTATCTATCTATCTATCTATCTATCTATCTATCTATGAGGGGAGTGTAAATAGGCTACATAGGATGCAGTCAGTGGGCAGTAGTAGTACTATTGTAGTAGGCTGTCTCAGTCATGTTATCCGGCAGCAGCATCGCATTTATAGTCTCCTCTTCACCGTGGTGTATTCTGGCTTGTAAATACAGAGTAGGTTTCTCCCCCACAACCTTTCCCCCTCCTCCTCCTCCTCCTCCTCCTGCTACTCCTCCTCCTCCAACTCCTCGAGCAACCCTTCGGTCTAGCAGCATGTTAGAGAACCAACAATGACAGTGTGTCTGGAGGAAGAATAACACATAATACACATCTCATGGCGACTGGTAGTGTCTGCATGGCTCCTCTTCTCTTTTACAATCATCTCTGCTCAGCATCATCATCCTCATCATCCTCATCATCATCCAGGGAAGAACCAGGATGCCAGGAGGAGAGAGCAAAACATCCCCCCCCCCCAAAGAAAATGACCAAAAAAATGAGCCAGACAATAGAAGAAGCTATAATAATAACGTGAAACTGTCCCTTCCTCTTCGAAACGTTACAGAGGGAACACACGGTGGTCTATCATAAATCAGACACATATCGCCACCACAACAGCGTGGCCTTCGGTTAAAATCAATAACAATAAAAATGGCTTTTTCCATCCAGACTGGATCCAGGTTTTAATCAGATCCTTGTGATCGTCTCCACTCCCCAAATCTACATGCCGTCCCGATGGAGTCCAGAGGCCTGGATGAATGACACAGAAGAAAAACACTTGTTTTGTCTATAGCCTATTTGAGGGTCCATTCATGTCTTTATATATCCAGGGAACAAGAGAGAGAGAGGTTCCAGTTCCACAGACACACAGCTAGTGTCTCCACACAGTGAAAAAGCTGCGCATTGGAGAGAGTCGGTCGGTCGCTGTCCGCGGTGCTGACTCTCTCTTTCCATCCCAGGTGCTTCGCCCAGGTGGGCGTGGTTTTGAGGTTTAGGTTAAGGCAGGGGTTCCCAAACGGTGGGTCGCGGATCCATTTTTATGGGCCGCGACTCGCAAGTAAACATCCCTGTTTTTACTTTTTATTAAAAATAATGATTATATTTCAAAATATTTTCCATTCATTTGTTTCGTTTATTTTAATTTGTATTATCCATATAATCTAAACTCCATTAAAGTACATTTAAAACAATACTTTAGAAGTAGTGAAAATAGCAGATCTACAAGCTCACAACGCGTCTATTTTCACTAGTTTGGATCCCGGGAAGATATCAAATTTCTCTTTTGTGTCACGAGTCACGACCAAAAAAACAGTTTGGGAACGAACTGGGTTAAGGGTTAGGTTTAGGCATATAGCCACGCCCACCTGGGCGAAACACCAAAGAAAGAGGGAGTCCCGTCCGCGGTGCTGATTCTCATGTGACGTTGAGGCCACGTGGTGAAATTAATCCACTGATCAGAAGGAAAGAAATAATATAGCCTTTATCAGGGGTCCTCAATGTTTTTCCAAGGACCCCCTAGCTGAGAGAGAGATGAAGCAGGGACCCCCAGTCCTACATATTGGATTGATGTTAAAAGTGTGTTTTCAGACATTTTACCACTTAAACCTTCAATACTTTGTAAACTTGACCCTTGGCTCTGTACTTGGTCTACTCTTTTTTCCCCTCTACACCAAACCTCTTTGCCGAAAATAGAAGATCTACAAGCTCGCAATGCTTTGCAATGCAAGGCGTTGAGAGCTTGTAGATCTGCTATTTTTGGCTATATTATAATGTTCCCCTCAGAATAGAGATGGGTTCAAGTGGTTAGTGTAAAATAATCCCCTGCAGTTATGACCCCCTGTTGAAGACCCCTGTTAAATATCTTTCTTCAACTAATAGAGCAGTGGTCTTCTTAAACTTGTTCATGTCTAGGACCCCCAAAATGATATGTAGGCTATTTGGCTGTGGACCCTCCATCTCAAAAATCTTTTGTGTCAGGGGCCTCCTCCAGAAGCAAAAGATTTGAGTTATAAATGCTTTAAAAAATAATATATATATATTTAAAGATTTGCACATATTTTCAAGATTTTTCCTAAACATTGCAGATCTAAAAGCTCATATTGTATGTCTGCTATTTTTGAATAGCCAAGGTGTAAAATATGGTTAAAGCCTCATGCTTTACTATGTAACTTATTTTAATGAATAAAATGTAATTTTGTCCAATCTGTATACTTTGGCTATTCAAAAATAGCAGATATACAAGCTCATGAGCTTGTATATCTGCAATTGTTTTGGAAAAATCTTTGAATATATAAATTCTTTAAAGCAATTTTTTAAATCTCAAATCTTTGCTTCTGGCGGTTCCTGGCACAAATTGTTTTTTTACATGGGAGGTCTGCGGCCAAATACATATTATTTTGGGGACAATGGGGGTCCTTGACTTCAAAAGGTTTGAGAACCGCTGTACTTTCTGCCTCCTATCACATCAGATACTGACCCTTATGCAAAAACACAAGACTCCACATAGAGGTCCCTCAACCCTGCCTCCAGTGGTAGAAAAAGTTTTTTTTTACTTAGATAAAAGTAGAAATACCACAATATAAAAATACTCTAGTTACAAGTAAAAGGCCTATATTCAAAATGTTACTTGAGTAAAAGTACAAAAGTATTGGCATGAAAATCGCATCAGTGACACGGTCCTGCAGATTCCTCCTCTACAACATCAGGAGGATTCGCCCCTTCCTCACGGAGAAGGCAGCCCAGGTGCTCATCCAGGCTCTTGTCATCTCCCGCCTGGACTACTGCAACTCCCTCCTTGCTGGTGCCCCGGCGTCTGCCATCAGACCTCTGGAGCTTGTTCAGAAGGCTGCGGCTCGTCTGGTGTTCAACCGCCCCAAGTTCTCCCACACAACCGTCCTTCTCCGTTCTCTATACTGGCTCCCCATAGCGGATCCAATTTAAAACCCTGGTGCAAGCCTATAGGGCAGTGAAAGGAACAGCTCCTTCTTACCTCCAGGCTATGGTCAAGGCTTACACTCCTGCCCGACCACTTCGGTCTGCCGCCTCGGGGCGACTGATTGCCTCGTCGCGACTGATTGCCTCGTCGCTCAAGGGTCCTTCTGGCCGGTCACGGCTTTTTTCTGTTCTGGCCCCACAGTGAAATGAACTCCCCACTGATGTCACGACAGCAGAGTCACTGCCCATCTTTCGCCGCAGGCTGAAAACCCACCTCTTCAGGAAACACTACCCTTCCTCTTTGTCTGGCCTACTGGCCTCGATACACTTATTTGTTTTAGCTCTTGCTCATTTGATTTTCCTATTTGTCTCATCTGTTTAAGAAAGTAGGAAGCTGATATATTGCACTTTTACTTTAGGGCTAGGTATACTCTTAGTTGCTTGTTTTAGAAGAGAATGCACTTAAGACTTCTGGTGATTAGTAGTTTCGTTCCCTACCTATGTTGAATGCACTTATTGCAAGTTGCTTTGGATAAAAGTGTCTACTAAATGACTGTAATGTAATGTAAAAAATAGTAAAAAAGTAAACTAAAATGTTTGAAAATAGCCGATCTACAAGCTCACAAAGCATCGCATACAGTAGGTACAGTATAAAATAGGGCTAAAGCGGTTAATGTATGTTTTATAATATAATAATTTGTGTGTGCAAAGTAACTAGTAACTAAAGTTTTCAAATAATTGTAGTGGAGTAAAAGTACAATATTTGCCTCTGAGATTAGAGTAGAAGTAAAACTGAGAGTAGAAGTAAAAGTATTGAATATTGGAAATACTCCAGTAATGTAAAAAATACCTCAAAAGTGTACTTAGGTACACTACTTGAAAGTACACACTTTAAGTACAATACTTGAGTAAATATACTTAGCTGCTTTCCACCACTGCACATAGAGGTCCCTCGACCCTGCATCTTAGACTCATTTCCCTAGAATAGAAAGTAGGCTATATTTCATCTGGTGTGGAACTCCCCCATCCCAATGTTTTTATTTAACTTGTCATACTATTTCACACTATTTCTGTTACCTTGACATTTTGTTGTTGTCGGGCAGAAACCTCTTATCTCCAGATTTTAACTTTTTTTTTAAATGTTTTTTTTGGTAAATTAACGCCCTACTTGATCATACTACAGCGTCACACAAAACAATCAAAAGCAGCAGATCTAGAAGGTCGAAACACGGCGTGAAGCGACGCGTTTTGATCTTGTAGATCTGCTACTTTTTAATTTGAATCCTGAAAAGTAACTGTGACATAATTATAATGTTTAGACTGATGATAGGTTCTTGCTTTACCTATGATCCTAGATTACTGAGGCACTACACACTGTCTCTATGCATTTGATGTATTTAATACCTTGTTATTTACCTTGCTTACTATAAGTTGCTGTGGATCTGCTAAATGCCAAAAGCAAACACAAAACCAGAAAGAAAATTGGACAGTCTTGGATACAGGGTTGGAATGAGAGGATTAGGAATTATGTCATATCAAAGTCTTAAAAAATGGTTCATGATCACACCATGAAGGGGGACGGGACGCGCGCACACACACACACACACACACACACACACACACACACACACACACACACACACACACACACACACACACACACACACACACACACACACACACACACACACACACACACACACACACACACACACACACACACACACTCAACCTCCGTACATACAGTATCCATGCCAGGATTGGTCCTTAAAAGCGAGGGTATCACAAAAAAAAGGTGTGGGGGAGGATTGGTGGCATTAAAAGAATCAGGGCATTACAAAAAAAGGGGCCATATTTCATTTTTATTTTGCATGAAAACTGTGGGCGTCTGTGTGGTGTGCTATAGCATTAATCATCCTCTGTGCCCCCTGGGACTCGGTGGCTCCCCCTTGGGGGTTGTTGTGGTATGAAGGTTGAAGATAGTGGTGTATTTCAACTGGCCTGGGAATAATGAGGGGAGGCATAGAGGTCATTACTGGCTTTAACCAGCTAAAGCCGGTTGGCACTCCTGGCATTTTGGTGCCCTGGTAGCAGTGTTGATTTCGTCGACTAAAACTTTGACGAAAAGAGTTTGTCGACTACCTTTTTTACACTGATGAAAACTAAATAAAAACTAAGCTATATGATGACTAAAAATGAGACTAAATATATTGACAATTTCATCAACAATTAAAAACTAGACTAAAATGTTAGGAAGGGAAGAGTGGAGAAGAGAGCCTGTTGCGATGCGTTGTGAACTTGTATATTCGCCTATTTTCAGCATGCACCCAAAGCCATCAAGGCACCGCCAACATACATTTTAGTCGACTAAATCTACAGTTGATTTAGTCGACTATTATATTATGATATTAAGTCGACTAAAACTAGACTAACAGTAAAACATATCAGACGACTAAAACTAAAGGAATTTGATTCAGAAGACTATGACTAAAACTGAATCTAAATTGGCTGTCAAAATCAACACTGCTGGTAGTGAGCACACATTCTTTAAATACTGTATGTAGAATACATCATCACACCACTCCTGGCATTACGGTGCCCTGGTTTAAGTGTTGATTTCGTCGACTAACACTATGACGAAAAGAGTTTGTCGACTACCTTTTTTACACTGATTAAAACTAAATAAAAACTAAGCTATATGATGACTAAAAATTTGACTAAATATGTTGACAATCTCGTCAACAATTTTAGGGAAGGACTAGTGTAGAAGAGATCCAGTAGAACTAAAAGACAAGCAATTTTATGTTTGGTTGCGCTCAGGTGTTGTGCTCCTCTGAAAATAGCAGATCTACAAGCTCACAACGCGTCGTGCTGCTATGCGTTGTGAGCTTGTAGATCGGCTATTTTCAGCATGCAACCAAGTGTAAAATCAACTATTTGACGCCATGAAGGCACCGCCAAAATACATTATAGTCCACATTTAGTCCACTAAATCTGAAACTGAATCAGAATTGGCTGTCAAAATCTACACTGCTCACTCACTCACAGATGCCCCTTGACTAAAATATATCTTTTAAGTTAAATTTGTTCACAAGGCCTAAGCCACACAATGAAACCATTTGTATGACTGGTTCTCGCCTCCTCCGAATACAATAATAGCGTCCCAGTTGGAGGACACGGAAGGAGCCACACTTTCCCAGTTGAGGAGATTAATTTAACGCTGTGGTCTTTGTGCAGCATCATTAACACACTGCAAAAATAACAGGTATAGTAGGCCTACTGTTGCACACTTGAACTCAAGAGAGAAACAAACTCTCAACAAGGTCAAAACTAGAGCCGTATAAGAGAGTTATGACACTAGCGTTGACTCCCATTATAAGAATGGAATGTGGAAGTGCTCTGTCTATCTCAATGAGATAGTTCCAATGTTGGGAACTATAGTAGCCTGATTATCAGACTGAAGCTCCACAGACTGAAGCTGCATTCGTTACAACACCAGACCAAGAGGCATTCCACTCAGAGAGTGGGCGGGGTCTATGGTCTGGAACCAGGCTAGAACTATAGGGCATCGCAGTTGCGGCCACTTTCGTGTTCCACTGCAAAATACTCAATGCATTTTTCCCATTGACATTTCCAAAAATATTTATATCAATTAATTTAAGCCTAGAATCAAGCCATCCAGGGTCCTGGTGAATCATGACCATTAAACATTTTTTTCTGAGATTTTTTTTATTTTATATTTGATTATATGATATACTATATTTAATAAATTCCCTTTGTTTTGCCGTTTTCAAAAAAGTTTTTTTCACATAATCAAACGTTTTATGGTCATGATTCACCAGGACCCTGGATAGCTTGATTCTAAACATGCATTGAGTATTTTGCAGTGGAACCAGGAAGTGGGCGGGAACTGCGATGCCCTATAGCCCATAGCAGCCCGCTTTGCAGCGAGATCACAGTGTGACATTACTCTCTCTTCTACACTCTGAGTAAACTAAACTAACACAATCAGTAACAGCTGGTACACTAAGCTTAATGAAATGAGGAGCACCTGTGATCAGAGTGAACTGATATTCAGCAACAACCAATCAGAATTAGGCTTCAATAAAACACAATTATTAGGTAAAGAGATGTGGCCTTTCTAACCGTGTAAAATGTCGAACTCTGTTTTGTCAGCTGTGTTAATCGTTTACTGAGACAACACATACATCACATGCAGTGGGGAGATAACACATATAGTGACATCTCTTTGACGACGTGCTCAGAATAATCCAACAACCAACTTCAGTGATGGGATGTCACACAAAGCCTGAAAACATGACCAAATTATTGCATAATAATTTAATTAGCTATTTATTAAAGATTTGTCAGAATTACGTAATAGTTTTTATAATTAAAATGGTTTAAAAAAAGTGAAAAATCTGGCAGACAATGGTATTGTCTTTGTATTTGTATTTTAACATTATTATTCACGTCAACCCTGTTTGTCAACTCTGTTAAAGCTGCACTATGTAACTTTCCTCTTCTACCCCGGATTTGAACCCGGTCTCCTGCTAAAGTGCATGCTGACATGTTTACCATTGAGCTAATAGAGCCTGCCTGCTTGCTCAGGGGATAAATTGAATCTTGACCATCAAGTCAAAATTGGTGTCAGATCCTGTGTCTAGGTGAGACATGACCTTTGACACGATCTAAATGTCTCAATAGAAGAGCAGGGAGACAAAACACAACCACCCCAATTATATAAGTTATATTGTATTAACATACTCTACCATACAGATTGTATAAGTTATATTGTATTAACATACTCTACCATACAGATTGTATAAGTTATATTGTATTAACATACTCTACCATACAGATTGTAAGAGTTAACATACTCTACATATTGGACACAATTAAAATGTATTCATAAAAAAGTTACATAGTGAGGCTTTAATGTTTGACATCATTATGTTTCATAGTTAACAAGTAGATCAGAAGATGTGTCAAAAAACTAAACTAAACTTGTGTACAGCGATTTCCATGATACTTAAGACCTGTTTAAGATCAGCAAATACTTAAAATGTTGGAATGACAGTGATATATATATATATATATATATATATATATACATACAGTGAGACTTTTTCTATGTGTCCCTTATTTATTATATATGTGATATATATCTATTGGTTATGTCAAGTCCTCTGTCAGTCATCAATGCACACAGCTGCATGCTGTGGCTGTGTGGCACGGCGTCGCCCTCTACTGGTACAGAGGAGTATTTGTGGTTATACAGCTTTTTATCAGTACATTAAGCCTGGGACAGGTCTTATAGTTTACCAATAAGGGACGATTCCTTACTTCAAGGGACGGTGAGCCTATAGCTCCAGATCCTAAAGAGACATTTGGTGTCTCCCAATACAAACATACATCATGAAGGAATCAATTTAAACCCCTTTTTTTCTTTCTTTTTTAGTTGTAGCCGTCGTGACCTGAAGCCGATTCTACAAATGTCTCCTAAATCTCAACAGTATTCTGAAAAACGTATGTTTCTATATCAGTGGTGCTCAAACTTTGTCATGTCAAGGACCCCCAAAATGATATGTATTTGGGGCCGCCGAACCCCATCTCAACCCCCGTCGACCCCCGTTGTTCCAGGGACCCCCAGAAGCAAAGACTTTTAAAAATGTTCGCTTTAAAAGAATATATATACTGTACTAGAGTTTCGGGGGGCTACGCCCCCCTCAACCCCAGCCGCGCACGGGGCTTTGCTTTGTTGGTCCCTCCGTGTCCCTGTGTCTGTATCCGTGTAGCTGCAGCACAGAGTGGGCAGTATAGATGGGGATTATGGCTGTTAGAGGCATGTACGCGCACGGGGCCCGCGTGGGCGTGTGTATATGGGGGTAGACAAATTGTCTAAGTAACATTTGCAAAAAGGGAAAAAAAAAAAAAATTGTAAGAAAGTGTAATGTAAAAGTTACAAAATGATGAAAAATAAGTAGAAGAAATTATATTTTGTATGTTTCGCGGACCACCAGGGGGTCCGCGGACCCCCTGGTGGTCCGCGCGGAAATCGTGGGATGAAAATTTCCAAAAGGGAAAAAAAAAAAAAAAAAAAAAAATATGAAGGTGGTTGCTTGTTTTTCTGAAAGCTGGCGAATGGCAGCCCTTTCTGCAAGATGGCGGCCGCCTGGTGTTGTTGTGAGTACGTGTATTTGGGGGGGGGGGGGCTACATAGTTCTCCAGAAGACACACACAAACATACAGCATCTACAATGGACGAACTGAGCAGCAATATAGACATTCACCACACGAACGTGCATTGTTGACAAAGTGATTGCACAGCCGCTGCAGGCATGACAACCAGGTTAGCGTTAGCGACATGGCAGCTATCACAGCGCCCTGTCCGTCGTGCTGCAACTGCCTGTGATGGCTACAGCAGTAACAGCAAGCTGTCTGCGATGCCATTGTCTGGAGACTGCTCTTAGCGTGACACGACCAATGAGAGTGAGCGCTGTAGTTGTTGCTAAGATACGGTGGCGTCTCTGCCCCATAGCTTGTAGATCTCTCACACATGATTGGCGTAGGCTGCGTTGCCAGGTCTGACTTTGTGTGTAAGCAATGGTCGGCTTATTTTTGCGCGCCTTTGGGCTCGTTTGCATTGTGCGCACGGCAGCGCTTGTTTAGCGTACGTCAGCGCGACGTGGCAACGGACGTGGCAACGTGAAAGGTGATTGGCTGGTGAAAAGAAACACCCGACGTTACACCAGAAATGGTGCCTGGAGAAAATGGTGACCAAAAAAAAAGTTTGGAAAAAAAGGAAAAAAACCCCGCAGCGGCTGCCTGGTGTTGTGGTGATGAGGTCGTGCGCACGGTAAACGGTACGAAGCTGCCTCCCCTTCCGTTTTGTCCGACATTTGGTGAGTAGAATTAATTATGTTGCGCGGTGGAAAAGGTGTAGTGAACAGTGAGATGTCCCCTACGCGAGGCGTAAATTCAGTGCGGCCGCCGTGGCGAGTCAGTAGGCGACATGTGGTCTGGCGGTGCGTTGTTTATCCGATAACAGAGCTGTGGGGTGTCACCACCGAGGGAGCGGAAGTTGCTCGCCATTTATATAGTTAGATATTCAAAGAGTTGCACACATTTTCACAATAAAATAAAAAAAATAGCAGATCTACAAGCTCATAGCGCGGCACAGAGTGCCGCGCTATGAGCTTGTAGATCTGCTATTTTTGAATAGCCCAAAGTGTAAAATAATGGCTATAGTTAAAATCTAAAATGACACAGATGCGTCCCCGGTCTTAAAGGGTTAAAGCTCACTACAAGCTCACAACACATGAGCGTGTAGATAGGCTTTTTACATTGTTTTTGAAAAATAAAAGTTTTTTTTGTTGTAGAAGAAGCCAAAAATGTCATATCATTGTGACCCATAACAATGGGTGTCAAAGCAGCGATGTAGACTAGTAAATAAAACGTTATCTATCTGAACCTTTAAGCGGTTACGTTCATTTAACTAGATTAAAAGTTGCTGTGTCAACCTTTCTACACAGACTGTTAGAATAGAAGAACAAAGCAGAGATCAGAGATGTTTGGTTTGTTCATCTTTAATGTCACTTTATTCACAAAGACTATTTATACTGTGTCTTAGAGCAGTGCTGCTCAAACTGTGGGCCGGGACCCCCAGGGCGGTCCCCACATGATTATCTTAATGTACAACATTGTTTTCTCACTCAACAGTAAACAGACCAACAGTATAAGTGTATACAGGGTATCTGCACATTTATAAAGAGACCATTTAAGGACTTTTAAGACCTTTTTAATAGAGATACAATAAAAATAAGACCATTACAGCGTCAAAAGTAATCAATAAATAAACTATACTATAAAAAATGGTCAAACATTTGCCAAGTTGTCAAATATGACCTAAGAAAGAGACAAACCTTAAATAACAGATACATGCACACAACACATCACATTTGTGATGGGTTGTGAGCTTGTAGATCTGCTATTTTCACAATATTTATCTGTGGAACCGAGTCAAACTAAATGTAATGCCTCAACTCCTACAATTTATTTTATTATTTTGGGTGGTCTCCAATTCAAATATGATTATTTTGGGGGGTCGTGGCCAGAACATTTTGAGAACCAAGTCTAAAAAATAACAAAAATATAATATTTCACCAGGAATATAAATTCGATAAAGGAAGGATTACATCATAACAAAACAAATGGTAGCAAGAAGGTGTATGAATACAAGAGGAGAACACAATATTAAAATAGTTTATTAACCACTTTAAACCCCTCGTATACTTCATCATACGACGCAAAGCAAAAATAGCTGATATACAAGCTCACGCAGGCTGAGAGAAAAACAATAAAATAATGAAGAAACGATTCTGGACTCGTGACATGAGAGACAAAACAGAAGTGTGATCTACTTGAGGTCACACAACTCAGCAGAGACTCCATGTGATAGAGGATGAAGTCCAACATGGAGGTTGTGTGTGAACGTGGTGTGGACTGTGTGGAGGAGAGTCATGGTGTCAGACACAAAGAAGGACAGAGTACCTGCACTGTGGTCCAGGTACACTCCTACTCTGGAGGACACACAACCTGGGATGGCAGTACCAATGCCTCTGTGTCTGAAAACATAACCTTGTTTGGTACACCCTAAAGACCATGATTTATCATCGTATCCAAATCCACTTTCATTACAAGACCCTGTTCTGCTGATATCTTTATATGAGACTCCTATAATAACATTGCCTCCACTCCACTCTACCTCCAAGTAACAGCGTCCAGTCAGACCCTCTCTACTCAGAACCTGACACGCTGCAGTGAATCTCTCTGGGTGAACAGGATATGATTGTGGTTTGTCCATCCGTGTTACTTTTCTGTTCCCTTTAGACAGAGACAGGTGTTCATATGCTGTGTTTGGATCCCATGTGATTGGACGTGAATATTGTAAGAAGTCAGTCTTGGGTTCTGCTGGTGTTGACAGTAAAACATCCACTCTGTTCACTGTCTCTGAGACGTTTGTCCCTCCTTCTGTAAGAATGTCCTCTAGTCTGTCTCTCATCTTGGACACGGCCACAGTCACATCTTCAAAGGACACACCTCTCAGAGGACGGACATTGCTGCTGACTGGGTGTGTAGATTCACTGATCGTTGAGAGGGAGGAGGTGTAACGCTGTAGAAAATGGATGTGATCCTCTGTGAGTGAGAGCTGCTCCAGCTCAGCATGTCTCCTCCTCAGTTCAGTGACCTCCTGCTCCACACGCCTCCTCAGTTCTTCAGCACGACTCACTTCACGTTCCTGCTGCTCTCTGATCAGCTCCCTCACCTCAGACCGTCTTCTCTCAGTGGAAGAGATGTGCTCAGTAAAGATGGCGTCACTGTCCTCCACTGCTCTGTCAGCACAGTGGTTGATAGACTCCACCTCCTGGTGAAGCACCGTCAGGTCTTTCTCTCTCTCCTGGATTCTCTGTTGGATTTTTCGCTGACTCGTATCGAGCTCCTTCTGTCTCTCAGTACGTTCTGCTGCAGCTGAGATGGTATCGTGACCTTTGTGTTCGTCCATGGAACACAGAGAGCAGATAAACTGCTGATCGGTACGACAGAAAACCTTCCTCACCTCGTCGTGACGAGAGCAGATGTTCTCCTGAAGCTCGCTGGAGGCTTTGACCAGCTTGTGTTTCTTAAAGGCAGGAGACTGATGGTGAGGCTGGAGGTGAGTGTCACAGTAAGAGACCAGACACTGAAGACAAGTCTTCACAGCTTTCAGTCTCCTCCCAGTGCAGACATCACAGGCCACATCTCCAGGTCCAGCGTAGCAGTGATCAGGAGGAACATCTTGGAGTCCTGTTGATAGATTGATACATATGTATTTATCAATCTGATAAAAATGTATTTCATTGGTATGTGCCTGTACCCTCATATTTGGTAGCCTATAGGAGCCAGCATGTCTCCGCAGCCTGATAACTATTGTTTTTGTTACTGTCTATCTGTCTTAACACCACTCTGTGTCAGACTGCGTGTGTAACATATTGTTTCCCCTCAAGATAACCTGCCACACGGCCTTGTTGTTATAAATATTGTGCATAAATGAGGTCGCAACGACTCTGGTTGCCTAGGAGCCACAAGATAGACAGACAGCTGGGATGGCAATGACGTCATTAGAAGGATGAACCACCGTTTATCACAAAATGTGTTTACATTTCTGTACTCTCTGTTTAAACTTCAAATCTGGAAGCTATCATTAATAATTTTCGACACTTGTAAGATATTTTCTCTGGATAGACCTTTAATATTTTTGTAATAATGTCTTACATATATAGGTATATATATATATATATATATATATATATATATATATATATATATATATATATATATATATATATATATATATATACATACATACATACATACATACATACATACATACATACATACATACATACATACATACATACATACATACATACATACATCTATATATATATATATATAGATATATATATATATATATATATATATATATATATAAATATAAAATACGTCTTTTTGAAGATATTGTATTTTTGGTGTTATTTTTTATGCTATGTTGATGAATTGAAGACCTCAATGGATTTTGTGTTATCCTTTTAGACCATAGGCCATATCTTTGAAAACATTTTAAAATAGTTCAACTAGCCGATCTACATCGACACGTTGTGAGCTTGTAGATTGAATATTTGAACTATTTGAAAATGTTTTTCAAAATAGTAAAAGAAGACAAAGAAGTTTAGGGATAATGGGTAAGGTGGCGACCAAGACAGGGCCCCAAGTGTATAGCTGTACTCGAGCTGTTTGCATTTCTGTCTGATAAAATATTCAATCAATCAATTAAACAGAGTCAGTGAGCTGCATTCACAAGAGAATTTAAAGGTATCACCTGTCTTCTTCAGGCTCTCCACCACCTCAGCCAACATGTTTTTTTTCTTCAGAACAGGTCTTGTGATGAAGGTGTGTCTGCACTGTGGACAGCTGAACCTCCCTCTCTGATCATCCTGGTTCCAGTAACCCTCGATACACCTGCTGCAGTAGTTGTGTCCACAGGGAACAGTCACTGGATCCTTCAGTAGATCCAGACAGATAGAACAACACAACTGTTCCTGATCCAGTTGAACTCCCTGCTGCGCCATTTTAGTACAACTGACTGTATGCCTGTCTGACTGTATGCCTGTCTGTCTGTACTGTGTTTATTTAGCCAGTCACACAAGTAATGCAACTAATTAGATCTCCCCTTGTAAAGGGTATTGGAGCAACCGAGTTAGCGGACACAGCTCAGACCTGTGTCTTTGATGATTTTATTATACTAACATTACAATACAAACATAGCCTACTCTAACACTTCTAGGCCAATAGGTTATAAACCTAGAAAAGGAAACATAAACAACAACACAACAACAAATTATTGACATGAAATATACACACAAACTGTAAAACATATCAGAAATACATACATTTATCGTAATGTAAACAATCTCAATTCTTACCGTCAGTCTCTCGGAGCTTGCAATGGAAAATGACGAACACAGCAATAACGCCCTGTCAACTAGTAACACTGATGCCTGCAGGACACTTCGTACTGATCAGTGAGCATCCACCCTATTTATTATGGGTTTGGTCTACCCCTGTGGGTGTAACATTCTGTTGATTAATCGTGTTAATCAACAGAATCTGTTGACTTGGTACTGTCTTAGATGACGCAACTCAGGCTCAAGCACTGTTCTTTAACAGTGGCTACTGTCCTTATCTGATCTAATCAATCAACTCTCTCAACACTCTCATGTGACATGTACAAAGTCCCCTGGTTTCAATAGTGTAGTCACAGCTGTAGCTTCTTAGAATTGCATATACTTGTACTTATAATGGCTAAATATCCTTGCGACTAAATATCTGTGTGTGTGTGTGTGTGTGTGTGTGTGTGTGTGTGTGTGTGTGTGTGTGTGTGTGTGTGTGTGTGTGTGTGTGTGTGTGTGTGTGTGTGTGTGTGTGTGTGTGTGTGTGTGTGTGTGTGTGTGTGTGTGTGTGTGTGTGTGTGTGTGTGTGTGTGGTTCCCTCTGTGGACAGCTATTCTCCGGCACCGTTGGTTGGATCGCAGCCAAACTGTACACGCACACTCCCTGGATGCCAGAGCAGAACCTCTGCACCAAATTGTTCACATGGGCCTGTTATAGCGCCACCAGGAGGCCGTTTTTTGCTAAACACATTTTGTGACAGTACTCCTACAGATTTTGTCCAAACATCACACAAATCGGTACACAGTATCTCTATAGTCATTAAACCAAACGGGTATTTTAGATTTTTCCATCCTGATTGGCTAAGACTGGCTTCCAAAGTTTGCAGGACTGCTCCGTTTTGAACAAAATGCCTCAAATCATGAACACAGTGTGCGTTTTCCGTGAAGTTCTACACGCTCATTCCCACTAGGCTGAGGAAGAAATGTCACTTGAACATTTTCCAATCAGCCTCATGGTGGTGCTATAGCAGCCCAATTTGTGTTTTTACCTATAACTGCACTGATCTCTGTAAAACGTTGTATGCTCACTAGAGCAGTGGTTCTCAAACTTTTTTATGTCAAGGACCCCCAAATTGACACTTATAAGCCCGCGGACCCCCATTTGAAGAAATATGCCAAGGACACCCATAAGAGAAGATGTTTACGGCTCTAGCAGTGATGTTCAACCATTTTAATTTCAAGGACCCCCAGTTTGACATGCATTTAGGCTACGGACCCCCATTTAATGGCATTTCTATCTCTGGGACCCCAATTTATATTGTAAAATCAATGTTAATTTAACTCAGAGAGTGTACACTCTCTGAGTTACAGGCCCATAAGGGTCAATTTGGTT
This sequence comes from Gymnoscopelus microlampas, assembly GCF_963454915.1. Taxonomy (NCBI): domain Eukaryota; kingdom Metazoa; phylum Chordata; class Actinopteri; order Myctophiformes; family Myctophidae; genus Gymnoscopelus; species Gymnoscopelus microlampas. The sequence goes on along the minus strand of NC_139944.1, from coordinate 53,588,618 downwards.
CCTAAATATCCATTAGCTGGGGACCCCCTGGAACTCCCTCAAGGACCCCTGGGGGTCCCCGGACCCCACTTTGAGATCCAACGCACTAGAGGCCAAGGAAAAACCTTTGCACATCTGCCTTTTAAAGCGCCACCAGGAGGCCGACTTATGTAAAAGAATATATATATATAATTACTCCTTCAGATTTTCACTCAATTGGTACACATGATCTCTCATATCATCAAGACAGATGTTTGATTTTTCATATTCCATCCTGATTGGCTAAGATTGACATCTAATAATCCTTGCATGGCATTAAATCACTAAACACTCATTTGTATTAAACATGCCTTCATGAAGATGTTAAATAAGAGCTCTCTCTCTCTCTCGCTCTCTCTCTCTCTCTCTCTCTCTCTCTCTCTCTCTGAAACATCCTCAAGAGACAACTAGTGACGACAGACATGTCAGGTCAGCAGAAAAACACTCTGGGATCCCATTCAGTAAAAAAGAATACAAAATAAAACGAACGTTGGCAGAATCTGTGTTGAGAGATTAGCAGAAAAACAACACAACACAACACAACACAACACAACACAACACAACACAACACAACACAATACAACACCAGGCATAGATTCATTCAACTGCATTTTCTTCTCACTGGTGCATCAAACAGAAACCACCACCAGAGGGCGACGTAGCTCCTTTAGAATGTATGTTGAATCCACTGGGCAGCATAGAGGTACACATGTCTCCTTTCCTAATCTTCTTACAAGGACCCTTTGCCAAATGAACCTTCTATAGGCTCTATGCACAGCAGCCATATTGTAAAGGAATTGGGCCTCTTCCTTCACAGGTCTTACCAATGATACTAATGAAGGCTCTGTTCCATTCTGGTCAAACAGAGTCAGGGTGTTGACTCACTGGAAACACTCTGCTACACCAGTGGGTCTCAAAGTGTGGTCCAGGGACCCTCATGGTTCCTTGAGGGGGGTTCTAAATGGACCCTTACGGGTCCATTTGGTTCCATTTGTACCCTCTCAGAGTTATGGGGGTCCTTGAAAATAGCAGTTGACTGACTCCTAATGTGTCATTTATAGTGTCATAGTAAATCAGTGTCATACATATTGTGAAGAAAACCTGGAGACTGACGTTCAGTAAGTTGGGTCTTATGATCAAAATAAGAACATTATAATGGTGTGTAAAAACTACATGTAAAATGTTCCACACGGACACATTGATGAGCCCTGATTATGTACAGTTATATTAACCACTTCAACCCCAGCATCCATATTCTGCTGCTATTATAGTAGCCTATATGCAGCGGTGGAAAAAGTACTCAGATATTTTACTTAAAGGGATAGTTCACCCCCAAAATGTTTTTTTTTTCCCTATTGATTAGTCATCCCATGGAGACTTGAATTGACTTGACTAATCGATAGGAGAAAAAAAAAACATTTATGGGGTGAACTATCCCTTTAAGTAAAAGTAGCAATACCACAATATAAAAATACTCTGTTATAAGTAAAAGGCCTGTGTTCAAAATGTTACTTGAGTAAAAGTACAAAAGCATTGGCATCAAAATATACTTAAAGTACCAAAAGTAAAAGTACTAAAATGTTTGAAAATAGCAGATCTATAAGCTCACAACGTGTCGCGTTGTGAGCTTGTAGATCTGCTATTTTCAAATAGCCTATGTATAAAATAGGGCTTAAGTGGTTAATGTATGTTTTATAATATAATAATTTATATATGCAAAGTAACTAGGAACAAAAGTACAATATTTGTCTCTGAGATGATGAGTAGAAGTAAAAGTACTGAAAATTGGAAATACTCCAGTAAAGTACAAATACCTCATAATTGTACTTAAGTACAGTACTTGAGTAAATGTGTTTAGTTACTTTCCACTACTGGGTGTCATTGATTGAATTCCCATAAAAAATAAGGCCCACATTGTGTCTCTTATCAGTACATTAAGCCTGGGACAGGTCTCATAGTTTACCAATAAGGGACGATTCCTTACTTCAAGGGACGGTGAGCCTATAGCTCCAGATCCTAAAGAGACATTTGGTGTCTCCCAATACAAACATACATCATGAAGGAATCAATTTAAACCCCTTTTTTTCCCTTTTCTTTTTTAGTTGTAGCCGTCGTGACCTGAAGCCGATTCTACAAATGTCTCCTAAATCTCAACAGTATTCTGAAAAACGTATGTTTCTATATCAGTGGTGCTCAAACTTTTTCATGTCAAGGACCCCCAAAATGATATGTATTTGGGGCCGCCGAACCCCATCTCAACCCCCGTCGACCCCCGTTGTTCCAGGGACCCCCCAGAAGCAAAGACTTTTAAAAATGTTCGCTTTAAAAGAATATATATACTGTATATTCAAAGAGTTGCACACATTTTCACAATGAAATAAAAAATAGCAGATCTACAAGCTCATCGCGCGGCACTCTGTGCCGCGCTATGAGCTTGTAGATCTGCTATTTTTGAATAGCCCAAAGTGTAAAATAATGGTTATAGTTAAAATCTAAAATGACACAGATGCGTCCCCGGTCTTAAAGGGTTAAAGCTCACTACAAGCTCACAACACATGAGCGTGTAGATAGGCTTTTTACATTGTTTTTGAAAAATAAAAGTTTTTTTTGTTGTAGAAGAAGCCAAAAATGTCATATCATTGTGACCCATAACAATGGGTGTCAAAGCAGCGATGTAGACTAGTAAATAAAACGTTATCTATCTGAACCTTTAAGCGGTTACGTTCATTTAACTAGATTAAAAGTTGCTGTGTCAACCTTTCTACACAGACTGTTAGAATAGAAGAACAAAGCAGAGATCAGAGATGTTTGGTTTGTTCATCTTTAATGTCACTTTATTCACAAAGACTATTTATACTGTGTCTTAGAGCAGTGCTGCTCAAACTGTGGGCCGGGACCCCCAGGGCGGTCCCCACATGATTATCTTAATGTACAACATTGTTTTCTCACTCAACAGTAAACAGACCAACAGTATAAGTGTATACAGGGTATCTGCACATTTATAAAGACACCATTTAAGGACTTTTAAGACCTTTTTAATAGAGATACAATAAAAATAAGACCATTACAGCGTCAAAAGTAATCAATAAATAAACTATACTATAAAAAATGGTCAAACATTTGCCAAGTTGTCAAATATGACCTAAGAAAGAGACAAACCTTAAATAACAGATACATGCACACAACACATCACATTTGTGATGGGTTGTGAGCTTGTAGATCTGCTATTTTCACAATATTTATCTGTGGAACCGAGTCAAACTAAATGTAATGCCTCAACTCCTACAATTTATTTTATTATTTTGGGTGGTCTCCAATTCAAATATGATTATTTTGGGGGGTCGTGGCCAGAACATTTTGAGAACCAAGTCTAAAAAATAACAAAAATATAATATTTCACCAGGAATATAAATTCGATAAAGGAAGGATTACATCATAACAAAACAAATGGTAGCAAGAAGGTGTATGAATACAAGAGGAGAACACAATATTAAAATAGTTTATTAACCACTTTAAACCCCTCGTATACTTCATCATACGACGCAAAGCAAAAATAGCTGATATACAAGCTCACGCAGGCTGAGAGAAAAACAATAAAATAATGAAGAAACGATTCTGGACTCGTGACATTAGAGACAAAACAGAAGTGTGATCTACTTGAGGTCACACAACTCAGCAGTGGTTCCAGATGTTAGATCAAATCCAACATGGAGGTTGTGTGTGAACGTGGTGTGGACTGTGTGGAGGAGAGTCATGGTGTCAGACACAAAGAAGGACAGAGTACCTGCACTGTGGTCCAGGTACACTCCTACTCTGGAGGACACACGGCCTGGGATGTTAGTTTCAATGTCTCTGTGTATGAAATAATAACCTCCTTTCCAACACTGTAAAGACCATGATTTATCATTATATCCAAATACAGAGTCATTAAGAGGGCTTGTTCTGCTGATATCTTTATATGAGACTGCTATATGAACACTGTCTCCACTCCACTCTACCTCCCAGTAACAGCGTCCAGTCAGACCCTCTCTACTCAGAACCTGCCACCTTGTAGTGAATCTCTCTGGGTGAACAGGATATGATTGTGGTTCGTCCATCCATGTTACCTTTCTGTTCCCTTTAGACAGAGACAGGTATTGATATGCTGTGTTTGGATCCAGTGTGATTGGACGTGAATATTGTAAGAAGTCAGCTCTGGTCTTGGGTTCTCGTGGTGTTGACAGTAAAACATCCACTCTGTTCACTGTTTCTGAGACGTGTGTCCCTCCTTCTGTAAGAATGTCCTCTAGTTTGTCTCTCATCTTGGACACGGCCACAGTCACATCTTCAAAGTATCTCAGAGGACGGACATTGCTGCTGACTGGATGTGTAGATTCACTGATCGCTGAGAGGGAGGAGGTGTAACGCTGTAGAAAATGGATGTGATCCTCTGTGAGTGAGAGCTGCTCCAGCTCAGCATGTCTCCTCCTCAGTTCAGTGACCTCCTGCTCCACACGCCTCCTCAGTTCTTCAGCACGACTCACTTCACGTTCCTGCTGCTCTCTGATCAGCTCCCTCACCTCAGACCGTCTTCTCTCAGTGGAAGAGATGTGCTCAGTAAAGATAGCGTCACTGTCCTCCACTGCTCTGTCAGCACAGTGGTTGATGGACTCCACCTCCTGGTGAAGCACCTTCACGTCTTTCTCTCTCTCCTGGATTCTCTGCTGGATTTTCCGCTGACTCGTATCGAGCTCCTTCTGTCTCTCAGTACGTTCTGCTGCGGCTGAGATCGTATCGTGACCTTTGTGTTCGTCCATGGAGCACAGAGAGCAGATAAACTGACGATCGGTACGACAGAAAACCTTCTTCACCTCGTCGTGACGAGAGCAGATGTTCTCCTGAAGCTCGCTGGAGGCTTTGACCAGCTTGTGTTTCTTAAAGGCAGGAGACTGATGGTGAGGCTGGAGGTGAGTGTCACAGTAAGAGACCTGACACTTAAGACAAGTCTTCACAGCTTTCAGTCTCCTCCCAGTGCAGACATCACAGGCCACATCTCCAGGTCCAGCGTAGCAGTGATCAGGAGGAACAGCTTGGAGTCCTGTTGATAGATTGATACATATGTATTTATCAATCTGATGAAAATGTATTTAATTGGTATGTGCCTGTACCCTCAGGAGCCAGCATGTCTCCGCAGCCTGATAACTATTGTTTTTATTACTGTCTATCTGCCTTAACACCACTCTGTGTCAGACTGCGTCTAACATACAGGACAAAGGTTGTTCCTGCTTTCTTTTAACAGGCCTGAACATCCACCTTTCAGGCGGCCAAAGGCCGAGGTAAACATCACTTCTCCTTAGAAAGATGTTCACCCCCCCCTTTTTTTGTCTGTTCATATAGTTGTTTGTATTTTTGATGATATTGTATTTTTGGTGTTATTTTTATGCTATGTTGATGAATTGAATATATACAGTAGGACCTCAATGGATTTTGTGTTATCCTTTTAGACCATGGGCCCTATCTTTGAAAACATTTTAAAATAGTTCAACTAGCTGATGAACATCGACACGTTGTGAGCTTGTAGATTGGATATTTGAACTATTTGAAAATAGGGCCCCAAGTGTATGACTGTACTCGAGCTGTTTGCATTTCTGTCTAATAAAATATTCAATCAATCAATTAAACAGAGTCAGTGAGCTGTATTTACAAGAGAATTTAAAGGTATCACCTGTCTTCTTCAGGCTCTCCACCACCTCAGCCAACATGGTGTTTTTCTTCAGAACAGGTCTTGTGATGAAGGTGTGTCTGCACTGTGGACAGCTGAACCTCCCTCTCTGATCATCCTGGTTCCAGTAACCCTCGATACACCTGCCACAGTAGTTGTGTCCACAGGGAACAGTCACTGGATCCTTCAGTAGATCCAGACAGATAGAACAGCACAACTGTTCCTGATCCAGTTGAACTCCCTGCTGCGCCATTTTAGTAACTGACTGTCTGTCTGTTTAGCAGCTAGACTCTAGCTGACTATCAGACGTGTTCAGATTGGTTTCATTTCCTCAGAAATCACATGACATGGGAGGTTCCTCTTCCTCTTCCTGTGTGTGTGTGTGTGTGTGTGTGTGTGTGTGTGTGTGTGTGTGTGTGTGTGTGTGTGTGTGTGTGTGTGTGTGTGTGTGTGTGTGTGTGTGTGTGTGTTGATTCACAGTGATTCACTGGTAGAAAATGTTTCCTCCCTGTTGAAATATGAACCAGTAGTTTTCTTCTATTGTTCTATCTATAGAATAAAATCTCCATTAAAACTTTGATGAACTTTTAAAGACAAAACACACTGAAACTTTCCCTGTTTCTCTTTCTCGACATTATGTATATTATAAACACAATACAACCGAAAAAGTAAAAGAGGACACACTGATCTGAAAGCACACACACACACACACACACACACACACACACACACACACACACACACACACACACACACACACACGCACGCACGCACGCGCGCGCACACACACACACACACACACACACACACACACACACACACACACACACACACACACACACACACACACACACACAGAGAGTGTGTGAGGCCCATATTCTAAATGAACCAATGGCAGCACACACCAATAAGCTCCGCCCCTCAATAGACCCACACTGTAGCTGTGATCCACAGTCAGTCTGAAAGAAAATCTGAGAGAGAGCAGAGGTCACAACACCAGCAAAGAAAGAAAGAAAGAAAGAAAGAAAGAAGGACTCAGAGAGAGAAGAGGCACAGCAGCACAGCTCACAACAAATACATTACACACACTACACACACTAAACAATACATTACACACACTAAACAATACATTACACACACTAAACAATACATTACACACACTACACAATACATTACACACACTACACAATACATTACACACACTACACAATACATTACACACACTACACAATACATTACACACACTAAACAATACATTACACACACTACACAATACATTACACACACTACACAATACATTACACACACTACACAATACATTACACACACTACACAATACATTACACACACTACACAATACATTACACACACTACACAATACATTACACACACTACACAATACATTACACACACTACACAATACATTACACACACTACACAATACATTACACACACTACACAATACATTACACACACTACACAATACATTACACACACTACACAATACATTACACACACTACACAATACATTACACACACTACACAATACATTACACACACTACACAATACATTACACACACTAAACAATACATTACACACACTGCACAATACATTACACACACTACACAATACATTACACACACTACACAATACATTACACACACTACACAATACATTACACACACTACACAATACATTACACACACTAAACAATACATTACACACACTAAACAATACATTACACACACTACACAATACATTACACACACTACACAATACATTACACACACTACACAATACATTACACACACTACACAATACATTACACACACTACACAATACATTACACACACTACACAATACATTACACACACTACACAATACATTACACACACTAAACAATACGTAAGTAAAGTCTCACCATAAGTAAAATAGTTACTAGTTACATAGTACATGTTCGTAGGTCTATTCAAACAATATACAGATCCATCTAAAATCATTAGAACATTGTGGAAAAGTCCATTTTCATAATGCATAAAGTGAAATATTTGAAGAAGAAAAAATGTCTTGATGATTATGGCATACAGCTCATGAAAATCAAAAATCCATATCTCAAAATATTAGAATATTACATAAGATCATAAAAAAGAAAGGATTTATCTAACTATATAAATGGCGAGCAACTTCCGCTCCCTCGGTGGTGACACCCCACAGCTCTGTTATCGGATAAACAACGCACCGCCAGACCACATGTCGCCTACTGACTCGCCACGGCGGCCGCACTGAATTTACGCCTCGCGTAGGGGACATCTCACTGTTCACTACACCTTTTCCACCGCGCAACATAATTAATTCTACTCACCAAATGTCGGACAAAACGGAAGGGGAGGCAGCTTCGTACCGTTTACCGTGCGCACGACCTCATCACCACAACACCAGGCAGCCGCTGCGGGGTTTTTTTCCTTTTTTTCCAAACTTTTTTTTTGGTCACCATTTTCTCCAGGCACCATTTCTGGTGTAACGTCGGGTGTTTCTTTTCACCAGCCAATCACCTTTCACGTTGCCACGTCCGTTGCCACGTCGCGCTGACGTACGCTAAACAAGCGCTGCCGTGCGCACAATGCAAACGAGCCCAAAGGCGCGCAAAAATAAGCCGACCATTGCTTACACACAAAGTCAGACCTGGCAACGCAGCCTACGCCAATCATGTGTGAGAGATCTACAAGCTATGGGGCAGAGACGCCACCGTATCTTAGCAACAACTACAGCGCTCACTCTCATTGGTCGTGTCACGCTAAGAGCAGTCTCCAGACAATGGCATCGCAGACAGCTTGCTGTTACTGCTGTAGCCATCACAGGCAGTTGCAGCACGACGGACAGGGCGCTGTGATAGCTGCCATGTCGCTAACGCTAACCTGGTTGTCATGCCTGCAGCGGCTGTGCAATCACTTTGTCAACAATGCACGTTCGTGTGGTGAATGTCTATATTGCTGCTCAGTTCGTCCATTGTAGATGCTGTATGTTTGTGTGTGTCTTCTGGAGAACTATGTAGCCCCCCCCCCCCCAAATACACGTACTCACAACAACACCAGGCGGCCGCCATCTTGCAGAAAGGGCTGCCATTCGCCAGCTTTCAGAAAAACAAGCAACCACCTTCATATTTTTTTTTTTTTTTTTTTTTTCCCTTTTGGAAATTTTCATCCCACGATTTCCGCGCGGACCACCAGGGGGTCCGCGGACCCCCTGGTGGTCCGCGAAACATACAAAATATAATTTCTTCTACTTATTTTTCATCATTTTGTAACTTTTACATTACACTTTCTTACAATTTTTTTTTTTTTTCCCTTTTTGCAAATGTTACTTAGACAATTTGTCTACCCCCATATACACACGCCCACGCGGGCCCCGTGCGCGTACATGCCTCTAACAGCCATAATCCCCATCTATACTGCCCACTCTGTGCTGCAGCTACACGGATACAGACACAGGGACACGGAGGGACCAACAAAGCAAAGCCCCGTGCGCGGCTGGGGTTGAGGGGGGCGTAGCCCCCCGAAACTCTAGTAATACATAAATGTCGACCATCTGATTTTTTTTTAAATTTATGCACTCAATACTTGGTGTGGGCTACTTTTGAACAAAGTACTTCATCAAGTCAGGACAGCAGAGTCACTGCCCATCTTTCGCCGCAGGCTGAAAACCCACCTCTTCAGGAAACACTACCCTTCAGTTCAGTTTAGTCGATACACTTATTTGTCTGAGCTCGTGCTCATTTGATTTTGCTATTTTGTCTCATCTGTTTAAGAAAGTAGGTAGCTGATATATTGCACTTTTACCTTAGCGCTAGGTATACTCTTGGTTGCTTGTTTTCTGCAGGAAATGCACTTAAGACTTCTGGTGATTAGTAGTTTCGTTCCCTACCTATGTTGAATACACTTATTGTAAGTCGCTTTGGATAAAAGCGTCTGCTAAATGACTGTAATGTAATGTAATGTAATCAATGGGGCATGTCATGGAGGTGATCAGCCTGTGACACTGTTGAGGTGTTATGGAGGAAGCCCAGGTTTGCTTTGATAGCAGCCTTAAGCTCATCTGTATGGTTGAGTCTAGTGTCTCACATCTTCCTCTTAAAGGAGGAGTTCACCCAAAAAATGACTTATTCTCTTGCAATTGCACACCCTATGAAGCCTTGAATCCATGGATTCTTTTTTGTTTTTGTCGCATTCCTAAGCTAATAATTTGATTCCCGTCTCCTACCGGCTAATGTATCCGGTAGGAGACACAAAGTAGATTATTTGTGTCTCCTACCGGAAATACACACGGTCATCAAATTATTGTCTTAGGAATGCCACAAAAACAAAAATAAATCCATGAAATCAAGGCTGGCATGGGGTGTGTAATTGATAGAATTTTTTTTTGGGGTGAACTCCTCCTTTAATACAACATAGATTCTCTATGGGGTTCAGGTCAGGCTAGTTGGCTGGTCAGTCAAGCTCAGTAATACCATGGTCAGTACACCAGTTACTAGTAGTTGTCTCCACCAGGCCGAAAGGCATGGCCGAGACTATGTTGTGTGTGTGTGTGTGTGTGTGTGTGTGTGTGTGTGTGTGTGTGTGTGTGTGTGTGTGTGTGTGTGTGCGCACAGCCAAACTGTGCACACACACTCCGTGGATGCCAGAGCAGAACCTCTGCACCAAATCTTTCACATGGGCTTGTTATAGCGCCACCAGGAGGCCGTTTTTTGCAAAACACATTTTGTGACAGTACTCCTACAGATTTTGTCCAAACATAACACAAATGGGTACACAGTATCTCTATAGTCATTATACCAAACCCGTCTTTTAGATTGTTCCATCCTGATTGGCTAAGATTGGCTTCCAAAGTTTGCAGGACGGCTCCGTTTTGAACAAAATGCCTCAAATCATGAACACAGTGTGCGATTTTCCGTGAAATTTTGCACGCTCATTCCCACTAGGCCGAGGAAGAAATGCCACTTGAACATTTTCAAATCAGCCTCATGGTGGCGCTATAACAGGCCGATTTGTGTTTTTACCTATAACTGCACCGATCTCTGTAAAACTTTGACACTCCCTAGAGGCCAAGGAAAAACCTTTGCCCTGTATTTTTCACATCTGCCTTTTAAAGCGCCACCAGAAGGCAGACTTATGTAAAATGATGTATATCACTAAACACTCATTTGTATTAAACATGCTTTCATGCAGACATTAAATAAGAGCTCGCTCTCTCTCTCTCTCTCTCTCTCTCTCTCTCTCTCTCTCTCTCTCTCTCTCTCTCTCTCTCTCTCTCTCTCTCTCTCTCTCTCTCTCTCTCTCTCTCTCCAACATTCTCAAGACACAACTAGTGATGACAGACATGTCAGGTCAGCAGAAAAACATTCTGGGATCCCATTCAGTAAAAAGAAGACAAAATAAAACGAAAGTGAACAGAATCTGTGTTGAGAGATTAGCAGAAAAACAACACAACACAACGCAACGCAACGCAACGCAACGCCGCAACACAACACAACACAACACAACACAATACAACACCAGGCATAGATTCATTCAACTGCATTTTCTTCTCACTGGTGCATCAAACAGAAACCACCACCAGAGGGCGACGTAGCTCCTTTAGAATGTATGTTGAATCCACTGGGCAGCATAGAGGTACACATGTCTCCTTTCCTAATCTTCTTACAAGGACCCTTTGCCAAATGAACCTTCTATAGGCTCTATGCACAGCAGCCATATTGAAAAGGAATTGGGCCTCTTCCTTCACAGGTCTTACCAATGATACTAATGAAGGCTCTGTTCCATTCTGGTCAAACAGAGTCAGGGTGTTGACTCACTGGAAACACTCTGCTACACCAGTGGGTCTCAAAGTGTGGTCCAGGGACCCTCATGGTTCCTTGAGGGGGGTTCTAAATGGACCCTTACGGGGCGTGTAACTATGAGAGGGTACAGATGGAACCAAATGGACCCTTACGGGTCCATTTGGTTCCATTTGTACCCTCTCAGAGTTATGGGGGTCCTTGAAAATAGCAGTTGACTGACTCCTAATGTGTCATTTATAGTGTCATAGTAAATCAGTGTCATACATATTGTGAAGAAAACCTGGAGACTGACGTTCAGTAAGTTGGGTCTTATGATCAAAATAAGAACATTATAATGGTGTGTAAAAACTACATGTAAAATGTTCCACACGGACACATTGATGAGCCCTGATTATGTACAGTTATATTAACCACTTCAACCCCAGCATCCATATTCTGCTGCTATTATAGTAGCCTATATGCAGTGGTGGAAAAAGTACTCAGATATTTTACTTAAAGGGATAGTTCACCCCCAAAATGGCTTTTTTTTCCTATTGATTAGTCATCCCATGGAGACTTGAATTGACTTGACTAATCGATAGGAGAAAAAAAAAAAAATTATGGGGTGAACTATCCCTTTAAGTAAAAGTAGCAATACCACAATATAAAAATACTCTGTTATAAGTAAAAGGCCTGTTACTTGTGTTACTTGAGTAAAAGTACAAAAGAATTATTGGCATCAAAATGTACTTAAAGTACCAAAAGTAAAAGTACTAAAATGTTTGAAAATAGCAGATCTACAAGCTTGCAACACGTCGCATCGCGACACGTTGTGAGTTTATAGATCTGCTATTTTAAATAGCCTATGTATAAAATAGGGCTTACGTGGTTAATGTATGTTTTATAATATAATAATGTATATCTGAAAAGTAAATAGTAACTAAAGTTTTCAAATAATTGTAGTGGAGTAAAAGTAAAATATTTGTCTCTGAGATGATGAGTAGAAGTAAAATAACTGAAAATTGGAAATACTCCAGTAAAGTACAAATACCTCATAATTGTACTTAAGTACAGTACTTGAGTAAATGTATTTAGTTACTTTCCACTACTGGGTGTCATTGATTGAATTCCAATAAAAAAATAAGGCCCACATTGTGTCTCTTATCAGTACATTAAGCCTGGGACAGGTCTTATAGTTTACCAATAAGGGACGATTCCTTACTTCAAGGGACGGTGAGCCTATAGCTCCAGATCCTAAAGAGACATTTGGTGTCTCCCAATACAAACATACATCATGAAGGAATCAATTTAAACCCCTTTTTTTCTTTCTTTTTTAGTTGTAGCCGTTGTGACCTGAAGCCGATTCTACAAATGTCTCCTAAATCTCAACAGTATTCTGAAAAACGTATGTTTCTATATCAGTGGTGCTCAAACTTTTTCATGTCAAGGACCCCCAAAATTATATGTATTTGGACAACCCTGTTGTTCCAGGGACCCCCCAAAAGCAAAGACTTTTAAAAATGTTCGCTTTAAAAGAATATATATACTGTATATTCAAAGAGTTGCACACATTTTCACAATAAATAAAAAAAAGCAGATCTACAAGCTCATAGCGCGGCACAGAGTGCCGCGCTATGAGCTTGTAGATCTGCTATTTTTGAATAGCCCAAAGTGTAAAATAATGGTTATAGTTAAAATCTAAAATGACACAGATGCGTCCCCGGTCTTAAAGGGTTAAAGCTCACTACAAGCTCACAACACATGAGCGTGTAGATAGGCTTTTTACATTGTTTTTGAAAAATAAAAGTTTTTGTTGTTGTAGAAGAATCCAAAAATGTCATATCATTGTGACCCATAACAATGGGTGTCAAAGCAGCGATGTAGACTAGTAAATAAAACGTTATCTATCTGAACCTTTAAGCGGTTACGTTCATTTAACTAGATTAAAAGTTGCTGTGTCAACCTTTCTACACAGACTGTTAGAATAGAAGAACAAAGCAGCGATCAGAGATGTTTGGTTTGTTCATCTTTAATGTCACTTTATTCATAAAGACTATTTATACTGTGTCTTAGAGCAGTGCTGCTCAAACTGTGGGCCGGGACCCCCAGGGCGGTCCCCACATGATTATCTTAATGTACAACATTGTTTTCTCACTCAACAGTAAACAGACCAACAGTATAAGTGTATACAGGGTATCTGCACATTTATAAAGAGACCATTTAAGGACTTTTAAGACCTTTTTAATAGAGATACAATAAAAATAAGACCATTACAGCGTCAAAAGTAATCAATAAATAAACTATACTATAAAAAATGGTCAAACATTTGCCAAGTTGTCAAATATGACCTAAGAAAGAGACAAACCTTAAATAACAGATACATGCACACAACACATCACATTTGTGATGGGTTGTGAGCTTGTAGATCTGCTATTTTCACAATATTTATCTGTGGAACCGAGTCAAACTAAATGTAATGCCTCAACTCCTACAATTTATTTTATTATTTTGGGTGGTCTCCAATTCAAATATGATTATTTTGGGGGGTCGTGGCCAGAACATTTTGAGAACCAAGTCTAAAAAATAACAAAAATATAATATTTCACCAGGAATATAAATTCGATAAAGGAAGGATTACATCATAACAAAACAAATGGTAGCAAGAAGGTGTATGAATACAAGAGGAGAACACAATATTAAAATAGTTTATTAACCACTTTAAACCCCTCGTATACTTCATCATACGACGCAAAGCAAAAATAGCTGATATACAAGCTCACGCAGGCTGAGAGAAAAACAATAAAATAATGAAGAAACGATTCTGGACTCGTGACATGAGAGACAAAACAGAAGTGTGATCTACTTGAGGTCACACAACTCAGCAGAGACTCCATGTGATAGAGGATGAAGTCCAACATGGAGGTTGTGTGTGAACGTGGTGTGGACTGTGTGGAGGAGAGTCATGGTGTCAGACACAAAGAAGGACAGAGTACCTGCACTGTGGTCCAGGTACACTCCTACTCTGGAGGACACACAACCTGGGATGGCAGTACCAATGCCTCTGTGTCTGAAAACATAACCTTGTTTGGTACACCCTAAAGACCATGATTTATCATCGTATCCAAATCCACTTTCATTACAAGACCCTGTTCTGCTGATATCTTTATATGAGACTCCTATAATAACATTGCCTCCACTCCACTCTACCTCCAAGTAACAGCGTCCAGTCAGACCCTCTCTACTCAGAACCTGACACGCTGCAGTGAATCTCTCTGGGTGAACAGGATATGATTGTGGTTTGTCCATCCGTGTTACTTTTCTGTTCCCTTTAGACAGAGACAGGTGTTCATATGCTGTGTTTGGATCCCATGTGATTGGACGTGAATATTGTAAGAAGTCAGTCTTGGGTTCTGCTGGTGTTGACAGTAAAACATCCACTCTGTTCACTGTCTCTGAGACGTTTGTCCCTCCTTCTGTAAGAATGTCCTCTAGTCTGTCTCTCATCTTGGACACGGCCACAGTCACATCTTCAAAGGACACACCTCTCAGAGGACGGACATTGCTGCTGACTGGGTGTGTAGATTCACTGATCGTTGAGAGGGAGGAGGTGTAACGCTGTAGAAAATGGATGTGATCCTCTGTGAGTGAGAGCTGCTCCAGCTCAGCATGTCTCCTCCTCAGTTCAGTGACCTCCTGCTCCACACGCCTCCTCAGTTCTTCAGCACGACTCACTTCACGTTCCTGCTGCTCTCTGATCAGCTCCCTCACCTCAGACCGTCTTCTCTCAGTGGAAGAGATGTGCTCAGTAAAGATGGCGTCACTGTCCTCCACTGCCCTGTCAGCACAGTGGTTGATAGACTCCACCTCCTGGTGAAGCACCGTCAGGTCTTTCTCTCTCTCCTGGATTCTCTGTTGGATTTTTCGCTGACTCGTATCGAGCTCCTTCTGTCTCTCAGTACGTTCTGCTGCAGCTGAGATGGTATCGTGACCTTTGTGTTCGTCCATGGAACACAGAGAGCAGATAAACTGCTGATCGGTACGACAGAAAACCTTCCTCACCTCGTCGTGACGAGAGCAGATGTTCTCCTGAAGCTCGCTGGAGGCTTTGACCAGCTTGTGTTTCTTAAAGGCAGGAGACTGATGGTGAGGCTGGAGGTGAGTGTCACAGTAAGAGACCAGACACTGAAGACAAGTCTTCACAGCTTTCAGTCTCCTCCCAGTGCAGACATCACAGGCCACATCTCCAGGTCCAGCGTAGCAGTGATCAGGAGGAACATCTTGGAGTCCTGTTGATAGATTGATACATATGTATTTATCAATCTGATAAAAATGTATTTCATTGGTATGTGCCTGTACCCTCATGAGCCAGCACGTCTCCGCAGCCTGATGACTATTGTTTTTGTTACTGTCTATCTGCCTTAACACCAATATGTTTCAGACTGTATGTCTAACATACAGGGCAAAGGTTTTTCCTTTGATTAGAAAATGTTTTTCAAAATAGTAAAAAATGGCAAAGAAGTTTAGGGATAATGGGAAAGGTGGCGCCCAAGATAGGGCCCCAAGTGTATAGCTGTACTCGAGCTGTTTGCATTTCTGTCTAATAAAATATTCAATAAATCAATTAAACAGAGTCAGTGAGCTGTATTTACATGAGAATTTAAAGGTAGCACCTGTCTTCTTCAGGCTCTCCACCACCTCAGCCAACATGGTGTTTTTCATCAGAACAGGTCTTGTGATGAAGGTGTGTCTGCACTGTGGACAGCTGAACCTCCCTCTCTGATCATGCTGGTTCCAGTAACCCTCGATACACCTGCCACAGTAGTTGTGTCCACAGGGAACAGTCACTGGATCCTTCAGTAGATCCAGACAGATAGAACAGCACAACTTTTTCTGATCCAGTTGAACTCCCTGCTGCGCCATTTTAGTACAACTGACTGTATGCCTGTCTGACTGTATGCCTGTCTGTCTGTACTGTGTTTATTTAGCCAGTCACACAAGTAATGCAACTAATTAGATCTCCCCTTGTAAAGGGTATTGGAGCAACCGAGTTAGCGGACACAGCTCAGACCTGTGTCTAACATTACAATACAAACATAGCCTACTCTAACACTTCTAGGCCAATAGGTTATAAACCTAGAAAAGGAAACATAAACAACAACACAACAACAAATTATTGACATGAAATATACACACAAACTGTAAAACATATCAGAAATGCATACATTTATCGTAATGTAAACACTCTCAATTCTTACCGTCAGTCTCTCGGAGCTTGCAATGGAAAATGACGAACACAGCAATAACGCCCTGTCAACTAGTAACACTGATGCCTGCAGGACACTTCGTACTGATCAGTGAGCATCCACCCTATTTATTATGGGTTTGGTCTACCCATGTGGGTGTAACATTCTGTTGATTAATCTTGTTAATCAACAGAATCTGTTGACTTGGTTCTGTCTTAGATGACGCAACTCAGGCTCAAGCACTGTTCTTTAACAGTGGCTACTGTCCTTATCTGATCTAATCAATCAACTCTCTCAACACTCTCATGTGACATGTACAAAGTCCCCTGGTTTCAATAGTGTAGTCACAGCTGTAGCTTCTTAGAATTGCATATACTTGTACTTATAATGGCTAAATATCCTTGTGACTAAATATCTGTGTGTGTGTGTGTGTGTGTGTGTGTGTGTGTGTGTGTGTGTGTGTGTGTGTGTGTGTGTGTGTGTGTGTGTGTGTGTGTGCGTGCGTGCGTGCGTGCGTGCGTGCGTGCGTGCGTGCGTGCGTGCGTGCGTGCGTGCGTGCGTGCGTGCGTGCGCGCGTGTGTGTGTGGTTCCCTCTGTGGACAGCTATTCTCCGGCACCGTTGGTTGGATCGCAGCCAAACTGTACACGCACACTCCCTGGATGCCAGAGCAGAACCTCTGCACCAAATTGTTCACATGGGCCTGTTATAGCGCCACCAGGAGGCCGTTTTTTGCTAAACACATTTTGTGACAGTACTCCTACAGATTTTGTCCAAACATCACACAAATCGGTACACAGTATCTCTATAGTCATTATACCAAACCCGTCTTTTAGATTTTTCCATCCTGATAGGCTAAGACTGGCTTCCAAAGTTTGCAGGACTGCTCCGTTTTGAACAAAATGCCTCAAATCATGAACACAGTGTGCGTTTTCCGTGAAGTTCTACTCGCTCATTCCCACTAGGCCGAGGAAGAAATGTCACTTGAACATTTTCCAATCAGCCTCATGGTGGCGCTATAACAGCCCGATTTGTGTTTTTACCTATAACTGCACTGATCTCTGTAAAACTTTGTATGCTCACTAGAGCAGTATTTCTCAAACTTTTTCATGTCAAGGACCCCCAAATTGACACTTATAAGCCCGCGGACCCCCATTTGCTCACAACGTGCCGCGTTGTGCAAGCTGACAACGTGTCGCGTTGTGAGCTTGTAGATCTGCTATTTTCAAATAGCCTATGTATAAAATAGGGCTTAATTTGGTTCCATTGGTTCCATCTCAGAGTTATGGGGGTCCTTGAAAATAGCAGTTGACTGACTCCTAATGTGTCATTTATAGTGTCATAGTAACAGAGTGCCGCGCTATGAGCTTGTAGATCTGCTATTTTTGAATAGCCCAAAGTGTAAAATAATGGTTATAGTTAAAATCTAAAATGACACAGATGCGTCCCCGGTCTTAAAGGGTTAAAGCTCACTACAAGCTCACAAGCGTGTAGATAGGCTTTTTACATTGTTTTTGAAAAATAAAAGTTTTTTTTGTTGTAGAAGAAGCCAAAAATGTCATATCATTGTGACCCATAACAATGGGTGTCAAAGCAGCGATGTAGACTAGTAAATAAAACGTTATCTATCTGAACCTTTAAGCGGTTACGTTCATTTAACTAGATTAAAAGTTGCTGTGTCAACCTTTCTACACAGACTGTTAGAATAGAAGAACAAAGCAGAGATCAGAGATGTTTGGTTTGATCATCTTTAATGTCACTTTATTCACAAAGACTATTTATACTGTGTCTTAGAGCAGTGCTGCTCAAACTGTGGGCCGGGACCCCCAGGGGGGGTCCCCACATGATTATCTTAATGTACAACATTGTTTTCTCACTCAACAGTAAACAGAACAACATACAGTATAAGTGTATACAGGGTATATCTGCACATTTATAAAGAGACCATTTAAGGACTTTTAAGACCTTTTTAATACAGATAAAATAAAAATAAGACCATTACAGCATCAAAAGTAATCAATAAACTATACTATAAAAACATGGTCAAACATTTGCCAAGTTGTCAAATATGACCTAAGAAAGAGACAAACCTTAAATAACAGATACATGCACACAACACATCACATTTGTGATGGGTTGTGAGCTTGTAGATCTGCTATTTTCACAATATTTATCTGTGGAACCGAGTCAAACTAAATGTAATGCCTCAACTCCTACAATTTCAAGTGCTTATCATGGTGGGGGGTCCAAAGTTCAAATGATTATTTTTGCCTGAACATTTTGAGAACCAAGTCTAAAAAATAACCAAAATATAATATTTCACCGGGAATATAAAATCCATAAAATAATGATTACATCATAACAGGACAAATGGTACCAAGAAGGTGTATGAATACAAGAGGAGAACAAAATATTAAAATAGATTATGAACCACTTTAAACCCCTATATACTAATCATACGACGCAAAGCAAAAATAGCTGATCTACAAGCTCACATAGAAAAACAATAAAATGATGAAGAAACGATTCTGGACTCGTGACATGAGAGACAAAACAGAAGTGTGATCTACTTGAGGTCACACAACTCAACAGTGGCTCCAGAATATAGATCAAATCCAACATGGAGGTTGTGTGTGAACGTGGTGTGGACTGTGTGGAGGAGAGTCATGGTGTCAGACACAAAGAAGGACAGAGTACCTGCACTGTGGTCCAGGTACACTCCTACTCTGGAGGACACACAGCCTGGGATGTTAGTTTCAATGCCTCTGTGTATGAACATATAACCTTGTTTCCTACACACTAAAGACCATGATTTATCATTGAATCCGAATTGACATTCATTAAGAGACCCTGTTCTGCTGATATCTTTATATGAGACTGCTATATGAACACCGTCTCCACTCCACTCTACCTCCCAGTAACAGCGTCCATTCAGACCCTCTCTACTCAGAACCTGACTATATGTAGTGAATCTCTCTGGGTGATCAGGATATGATTGTGGGTTGTCCATCCATGTTACTTTTCTGTTCCCTTTAGACAGAGACAGGTATTGATGAGCTGTGTTTGGATCCAGTGTGATTGGACGTGAATAGTGTAAGAAGTCAGCTCTGGTCTTGGGTTCTCGTGGTGTTGACAGTAAAGCATCCACTCTGTTCACTGTCTCTGAGACGTGTGTCCCTCCTTCTGTAAGAATGTCCTCTAGTCTGTCTCTCATCTTGGACACGGCCACAGTCACATCTTCAAAGTATCTCAGAGGACGGACATTGCTGCTGACTGGGTGTGTAGATTCACTGATCGTTGAGAGGGAGGAGGTGTAACGCTGTAGAAAATGGATGTGATCCTCTGTGAGCGAGAGCTGCTCCAGCTCAGCATGTCTCCTCCTCAGTTCAGTGACCTCCTGCTCCACACGCCTCCTCAGTTCTTCAGCACGACTCACTTCACGTTCCTGCTGCTCTCTGATCAGCTCCCTCACCTCAGAACGTCTTCTCTCAGTGGAAGAGATGTGCTCAGTAAAGATGGCGTCACTGTCCTCCACTGCTCTGTCAGCACAGTGGTTGATAGACTCCACCTCCTGGTGAAGCACCGTCAGGTCTTTCTCTCTCTCCTGGATTCTCTGTTGGATTTTCCGCTGACTCGTATCGAGCTCCTTCTGTCTCTCAGTACGTTCTGCTGCAGCTGAGATGGTATCGTGACCTTTGTGTTCGTCCATGGAACACAGAGAGCAGATAAACTGCTGATCGGTACGACAGAAAACCTTCCTCACGTCGTCGTGACGAGAGCAGATGTTCTCCTGAAGCTCGCTGGAGGCTTTGACCAGCTTGTGTTTCTTAAAGGCAGGAGACTGATGGTGAGGCTGGAGGTGAGTGTCACAGTAAGAGACCAGACACTGAAGACAAGTCTTCACAGCTTTCAGTCTCCTCCCAGTGCAGACATCACAGGCCACATCTCCAGGTCCAGCGTAGCAGTGATCAGGAGGAACATCTTGGAGTCCTGTTGATAGATTGATACATATGTATTTATCAATCTGATAAAAATGTATTTCATTGGTATGTGCCTGTACCCTCATATTTGGTAGCCTATAGGAGCCAGCATGTCTCCGCAGCCTGATAACTATTGTTTTTGTTACTGTCTATCTGTCTTAACACCACTCTGTGTCAGACTGCGTGTGTAACATATTGTTTCCCCTCAAGATAACCTGCCACACGGCCTTGTTGTTATAAATATTGTGCATAAATGAGGTCGCAACGACTCTGGTTGCCTAGGAGCCACAAGATAGACAGACAGCTGGGATGGCAATGACGTCATTAGAAGGATGAACCACCGTTTATCACAAAATGTGTTTACATTTCTGTACTCTCTGTTTAAACTTCAAATCTGGAAGCTATCATTAATAATTTTCGACACTTGTAAGATATTTTCTCTGGATAGACCTTTAATATTTTTGTAATAATGTCTTACATATATAGGTATATATATATATATATATATATATATATATATATATATATATATATATATATATATATATATATATATATATATATATATATATACAGTGGGTGACCATTGACTTTGTCGTTTTTTTTCATTCTTCTCATGCGTTTCATGCAGGGCATGTATGATTTCCACTCTGTGCCACTAGGGGCAGCAGCGGTCTACTGCCTACAGCCCACAGCAGACAGCAAGAATATATTTGTTACTAGTTACTGTATATCCTCTCCAAACTGTACATACATTACTTTACACTTTTGTATTATGTTTTGACACTTGCTTTGGAAAATGTAAACGTATGTTTTATCATGCCAATAGCTCATTTGAATAGCAAAATTGTTTGTTTTGGGGTTTTTAGGCACTGTTTTTCCTAGAAAGACAGAGAAAGATCCTGTATGTTGCTTACAGTACAAGTGATGTGATGTGATGTGACATTTATATTAAGCAAATAAAGTTAGATAGCATGATGCTGCGCTTAACATTAGTTTAATTTTAACGTCTTAATTGATAAAACGAGACGGGAAAATAAACGTATTTTTTTCTCTTGCCAATAGATTGGGTTTTCTGTTCAGCGTCGGGCAGTCAGGAACGCATCTCTGTCATTTTAGAAATGTTCAGACACACATTGGTTTCTGTCTGTCTGTCTCAAAAGTCTGTGGAGAGAGAGAGAGAGACAGACAGACAGACGTCTTATATGTTTTTTTTTTCTCGCATCAATTGTTGTGTAGTAATATTCCAACATTTTCCTCTATAAATGAAACAGCCCAGCTAGTGTAGCGGTTAAAACTGATGTCCGGTGATTTTTCGACCCGTGTTCGAATCTCACGCGATGAGCATACAAATTATTCATTCTCGTCTATTAGTTTGTATTGGCCAGTGCGTTATATATATATAATGTATGTATAATGGATTAATATTCATAAAACCAACAGACAGACTTTTATTTTAAAACATAGCAGATCTACAAGCTCGCAAAGCATCATGGTGCAACACTTTGTGAGCTTGTAGATCGGCTATTTCCACTACTACTTTATGGGACACTGCTCTCTCTCTCTCTCTCTCTCTCTCTTTAGTTTGATGAACATTGAACCTCATAATAACATCACTCCGTTCGCGACTGCATACAGAACGTGTGTCGGCTCTGATGTTTATTAGACAGCATGGACCTCCGCTCAGGTCCTGGAATCCAGAGCCTTATGTCAAGACTTGGCTGCGAGCACATCGCACGGCAGAAAGCACAAAAACCAAAGTGGCACAGCCTGTCATGTCAGATAACCCCGAGCCACTTTGGCAGTTTTTATAAGACAGGGGTTATTGGCGTCTTTTTGGTTTGTTTTATTTTATTTCCTCGTTTATAATTATTTCCTCCTCAATATTGTTTAAGAATTAATGTGCTATCCATGACATGCTGTCACCAGTTTACCAGTTCACTGTCTGTTATTTAATGATGATCGAATATTGGCTAAATGTTTACAATTTCTTCTGTCCAAACAATGAAAAGCACTTAGAAAAGGCAAGTGAGTCTCTCTTTAATTAAGCATGATGAGCCATGTGTTTTCCACAAAACAATTGAATATCATTGAATATAATGGCACCCTTGTCATACTACTATGTTATTATAGCTTTCAGTTGGCCACCACAGGCACAGACAGTGCGTTTTAGCGCAGCGCGGCCTGGCGCAGCGCGGCGGAGTGGTTGCGTGCGGGGGGTCGGGGGGCTTTCGTGGGAGGGGGGGACGGGTGGATCAGAGCTTAACCCTAAAACCGAAATAAAGTAACAAAAAAAACTCCAATCCGCTCAAGAACCGCGCTCCCCCACTTCCAAAATTAGCACTAGCCTACAACACTGGCCCTTGCCAAACCGGTTATGTTAATGTATGCAGCCTATTCCAAATAAGCCAAGTGAGGAACTCTGCTATCAGGTTCCCCCTCCCCCCTACAGTACCTCTGTAGGCCTATCTCTTCTATCAAAGTATTTGTTCAGATACAAATTCAGAGCGGCCAATTTTGATATTTTTAATGCGCCTACATGAAGTTAGAGGGATGGGCAGAAATGGTGTAGGGTGTAGGCTATTTTCAACTGTTAATGGGTTTTTCTTTCTTCACAAATGAATTCTACTTTGTTGTACAACAGTGTCCCATAAAAGCTCACAAAGTGTTGCATCATGATTTGAATTCCGACTGAAAACGCCACCCTTGCGTCTCCGTGTGTACAACCAAATACGCATCTTTCCTGCACCGATGACGCTTGGGGCTTTTACAGCGCTGCTCCTACACTACCACGCACCGTCAGCAACAAGTGGACATGGAGTAAATGTACTTAGTTACTTTCCGCTTAGTTACTTTCACGTGCATATAAATGAGCCACGCGGTTTTATAAGAATGAAAACAAACGCCTCGCTGTTGGCCATGGATCACATGACGGTCGTCTGTTACGGTCATGGATGAACTCAAAATGTTACTCGAGTTCAATCAAAGTAAAAGTACAAAAGTATTGGCAAATATACTTAAAGTACTGAAATATTTGAAAATAGCTGATCTACAAGCTCACAATGCGTCGCAATGCGTTGTGAGCTTGTAGATCGGCCATTTTCAAATAGACTATGTGAAATAGGGCAAATAATGTATGTTTTATGTAATGATTTATATCTGCAAAGTAACTAGTAACTAAAGCGTTCAAATAATGGTAGTGGAGTAAAAGTACAATATTTTCCTCTGAGATGTAGTGGAGTAGAAGTAAAAGTAAAAATAGCAGATGCGTGGGATTCGAACCCGGGTCGTAAAATCACGCGACATGAGTTTTAACCGCTACACTAACTAGACTATTTCATTGACAGAGGAAAGAGGTACAATGATACTATACAGAAATTGATGCGAGAAAAAAAAACATATAAGACGTCTGTCTGTCTGTCTGTCTCTCTCTCTCTCTCTCTCCACGGACTTTTGAGACAGACAGACAGACAGACAGACAGACAGACAGACAGACAGACAGACAGAAACCAATGTGTGTCTGAACATTTCTAAAATGACAGAGATGCGTTCCTGACTGCCCGACGCTGAACAGAAAACCCAATTTAAACGCTCTAAGCACACGTAATTATTGCTAGTTATTATTATTATTATTATTATTATTATTAATATAAGACATCTATCTGTCTGTCTGTCTGTCTGTCTGTCTGTCTGTCTGTCTGTCTGTCTGTCTGTCTGTCTGTCTGTCTGTCTGTATGTATGTCTGTACGTCTGTCTCTCTGTCACAAAAAAAGTGACTCCAAAGCGGCACCTTGTGGTAGTATTTGGAACTTAAATTTACTGCAAAGCGGGTGAGGCAAATGAGTGAAGTGATTCTCTTATGAAAAGCGACAAAGTCAATGGTCACCCACTGTATACATACATACATACATACATACATACATACATACATACATACATACATACATACATACATACATACATACATATATATATATATATATATATATATATATATATATATATATATATATATATATATATAAATATAAAATACGTCTTTTTGAAGATATTGTATTTTTGGTGTTATTTTTTATGCTATGTTGATGAATTGAAGACCTCAATGGATTTTATGTTATCCTTTTAGACCATAGGCCATATCTTTGAAAACATTTTAAAATAGTTCAACTAGCCGATCTACATCGACACGTTGTGAGCTTGTAGATTGAATATTTGAACTATTTGAAAATGTTTTTCAAAATAGTAAAAGAAGACAAAGAAGTTTAGGGATAATGGGTAAGGTGGCGACCAAGACGGGGCCCCAAGTGTATAGCTGTACTCGAGCTGTTTGCATTTCTGTCTGATAAAATATTCAATCAATCAATTAAACAGAGTCAGTGAGCTGCATTCACAAGAGAATTTAAAGGTATCACCTGTCTTCTTCAGGCTCTCCACCACCTCAGCCAACATGGTGTTTTTCTTCAGAACAGGTCTTGTGATGAAGGTGTGTCTGCACTGTGGACAGCTGAACCTCCCTCTCTGATCATCCTGGTTCCAGTAACCCTTGATACACCTGCTGCAGTAGTTGTGTCCACGGGGAACAGTCACTGGATCCTTCAGTAGATCCAGACAGATAGAACAACACAACTGTTCCTGATCCAGTTGAACTCCCTGCTGCGCCATTTTAGTACAACTGACTGTATGCCTGTCTGTCTGTACTGTGTTTATTTAGCCAGTCACACAAGTAATGCAACTAATTAGATCTCCCCTTGTAAAGGGTATTGGAGCAACCGAGTTAGCGGACACAGCTCAGACCTGTGTCTTTGATGATTTTATTATACTAACATTACAATACAAACATAGCCTACTCTAACACTTCTAGGCCAATAGGTTATAAACCTAGAAAAGGAAACATAAACAACAACACAACAACAAATTATTGACATGAAATATACACACAAACTGTAAAACATATCAGAAATACATACATTTATCGTAATGTAAACACTCTCAATTCTTACCGTCAGTCTCTCGGAGCTTGCAATGGAAAATGACGAACACAGCAATAACGCCCTGTCAACTAGTAACACTGATGCCTGCAGGACACTTCGTACTGATCAGTGAGCATCCACCCTATTTATTATGGGTTTGGTCTACCCATGTGGGTGTAACATTCTGTTGATTAATCTTGTTAATCAACAGAATCTGTTGACTTGGTTCTGTCTTAGATGACGCAACTCAGGCTCAAGCACTGTTCTTTAACAGTGGCTACTGTCCTTATCTGATCTAATCAATCAACTCTCTCAACACTCTCATGTGACATGTACAAAGTCCCCTGGTTTCAATAGTGTAGTCACAGCTGTAGCTTCTTAGAATTGCATATACTTGTACTTATAATGGCTAAATATCCTTGCGACTAAATATCTGTGTGTGTGTGTGTGTGTGTGTGTGTGTGTGTGTGTGTGTGTGTGTGTGTGTGTGTGTGTGTGTGTGTGTGTGTGTGTGTGTGTGTGTGTGTGTGTGTGGTTCCCTCTGTGGACAGCTATTCTCCGGCACCGTTGGTTGGATCGCAGCCAAACTGTACACGCACACTCCCTGGATGCCAGAGCAGAACCTCTGCACCAAATTGTTCACATGGGCCTGTTATAGCGCCACCAGGAGGCCGTTTTTTGCTAAACACATTTTGTGACAGTACTCCTACAGATTTTGTCCAAACATCACACAAATCGGTACACAGTATCTCTATAGTCATTAAACCAAACGGGTATTTTAGATTTTTCCATCCTGATTGGCTAAGACTGGCTTCCAAAGTTTGCAGGACTGCTCCGTTTTGAACAAAATGCCTCAAATCATGAACACAGTGTGCGTTTTCCGTGAAGTTCTACACGCTCATTCCCACTAGGCTGAGGAAGAAATGTCACTTGAACATTTTCCAATCAGCCTCATGGTGGTGCTATAGCAGCCCAATTTGTGTTTTTACCTATAACTGCACTGATCTCTGTAAAACGTTGTATGCTCACTAGAGCAGTGGTTCTCAAACTTTTTTATGTCAAGGACCCCCAAATTGACACTTATAAGCCCGCGGACCCCCATTTGAAGAAATATGCCAAGGACACCCATAAGAGAAGATGTTTACGGCTCTAGCAGTGATGTTCAACCATTTTAATTTCAAGGACCCCCAGTTTGACATGCATTTAGGCTACGGACCCCCATTTAATGGCATTTCTATCTCTGGGACCCCAATTTATATTGTAAAATCAATGTTAATTTAACTCAGAGAGTGTACACTCTCTGAGTTACAGGCCCATAAGGGTCAATTTGGTTCCTAAATATCCATTAGCTGGGGACCCCCTGGAACTCCCTCAAGGACCCCTGGGGGTCCCCGGACCCCACTTTGAGATCCAACGCACTAGAGGCCAAGGAAAAACCTTTGCACATCTGCCTTTTAAAGCGCCACCAGGAGGCCGACTTATGTAAAAGAATATATATATATAATTACTCCTTCAGATTTTCACTCAATTGGTACACATGATCTCTCATATCATCAAGACAGATGTTTGATTTTTCATATTCCATCCTGATTGGCTAAGATTGACATCTAATAATCCTTGCATGGCATTAAATCACTAAACACTCATTTGTATTAAACATGCCTTCATGAAGATGTTAAATAAGAGCTCTCTCTCTCTCTCTCTCTCTCTCTCTCTCTCTCTCTCTCTCTCTCTCTCTCTCTCTCTCTCTCTCTCTCTGAAACATCCTCAAGAGACAACTAGTGACGACAGACATGTCAGGTCAGCAGAAAAACACTCTGGGATCCCATTCAGTAAAAAAGAATACAAAATAAAACGAACGTTGGCAGAATCTGTGTTGAGAGATTAGCAGAAAAACAACACAACACAACACAACACAACACAACACAACACAACACAACACAACACAACACAATACAACACCAGGCATAGATTCATTCAACTGCATTTTCTTCTCACTGGTGCATCAAACAGAAACCACCACCAGAGGGCGACGTAGCTCCTTTAGAATGTATGTTGAATCCACTGGGCAGCATAGAGGTACACATGTCTCCTTTCCTAATCTTCTTACAAGGACCCTTTGCCAAATGAACCTTCTATAGGCTCTATATTATGCACAGCAGCCATATTGTAAAGGAACTGTGCCTCTTCCTTCACAGGTCTTACCAATGATACTAATGAAGGCTCTGTTCCATTCTGGTCAAACAGAGTCAGGGTGTTGACTCACTGGAAACACTCTGCTACACCAGTGGGTCTCAAAGTGTGGTCCAGGGACCCTCATGGTTCCTTGTGGGGGGTTCTAAATGGACCCTTACGGGGCGTGTAACTCTGAGAGTTATGGGGGTCCTTGAAAATAGCAGTTGACTGACTCCTAATGTGTCATTTATAGTGTCATAGTAAATCAGTGTCATACATATTGTGAAGAAAACCTGGAGACTGACGTTCAGTAAGTTGGGTCTTATGATCAAAATAAGAACATTATAATGGTGTGTAAAAACTACATGTAAAAGTACAAAAGTATTGGCATCAAAATATACTCAAAGTACCAAAAGTAAAAGTACCAAAATGTTTGAAATAGTATTATAACTTATATCTGCAAGTAACTACTGTAGTAACTCAAGTTTTCAAATAATTGTAGTGAAAGTAAAAGTACAATATTTGTCTCTGAGATGTAGTGGAGTAGAAGTAAAAGTACTGAAAATTGGAAATATTGAAGAAAAACATCACATGGATGCAACTGGGACGTATCATCAGTGTTGTAGCCTGGGGTCATAGGGTGTTTCGGGTATCGCAACATACAACATACACCCTCACCCAGGTGACCCATCCAGGGTTGATCAAGCCCCGACTTACGTCCCAGTAGCTACCCACGGTCAGTCCTATAGGGCAAGACAGGGCCACTCAGTCCGCTTCTCCGGAAGTACTCTGCCGGGACTCTGGGAGGCTCTGGCACGTGGAGGGACTAGGCTCTGTGGGTTGTCTCCTGGCCGGGCTCCTCCTTCGCCTCACCAGTACAGTAAAGTAAATACAGTAAAGTACAAATCCCTCAAAATTGTACTTAAGTACAGTACTTGAGTAAATGTACTTAGTTACTTTCCACTACTGGGTGTCATTGATTGAATTCCCCCCAAAATAAGGCCCACATTGTGTCTCTTATCAGTACATTAAGCCTGGGACAGGTCTTATAGTTTACCAATAAGGGACGATTCCTTACTTCAAGGGACGGTGAGCCTATAGCTCCAGATCCTAAAGAGACATTTGGTGTCTCCCAATACAAACATACATCATGAAGGAATCAATTTAAACCCCTTTTTTTCCCTTTTTTTTTTTTGTTGTAGCCGTTGTGACCTGAAGCCAATTCTACAAATGTCTCCTAAATCTCAACGGTATTCTGAAAAACGTATGTTTCTATATCAGTGGTGCTCAAACTTTTTCATGTCAAGGACCCCCAAAATGATATGTATTTGGGGCCGCCGAACCCCATCTCAACCCCCGTCGACCCCCGTTGTTCCAGGGACCCCCCAGAAGCAAAGACTTTTAAAAATGTTCGCTTTAAAAGAATATACATATTGTATATTCAAAGAGTTGCACACATTTTCACAATAAAATAAAAAATAGCAGATCTACAAGCTCATAGCGCGGCACAGAGTGCCGCGCTATGAGCTTGTAGATCTGCTATTTTTGAATAGCCCAAAGTGTAAAATAATGGTTATAGTTAAAATCTAAAATGACACCGATGCGTCCCCGGTCTTAAAGGGTTAAAGCTCACTACAAGCTCACAACACATGAGCGTGTAGATAGGCTTTTTACATTGTTTTTGAAAAATAAAAGTTTTTTTTGTTGTAGAAGAATCCAAAAATGTCATATCATTGTGACCCACAACAATGGGTGTCAAAGCAGCGATGTAGACTAGTAAATAAAACGTTATCTATCTGAACCTTTAAGCGGTTACGTTCATTTAACTAGATTAAAAGTTGCTGTGTCAACCTTTCTACACAGACTGTTAGAATAGAAGAACAAAGCAGAGATCAGAGATGTTTGGTTTGTTCATCTTTAATGTCACTTTATTCACAAAGACTATGTATACTGTGTCTTAGAGCAGTGCTGCTCAAACTGTGGGCCGGGACCCCCGGGGGGGTCCCCACATGATTATCTTAATGTACAGTACAACATTGTTTTCTCACTCAACAGTAAACAGACCAACATACAGTATAAGTGTATACAGGGTATCTGCACATTTATAAAGAGACCATTTAAGGACTTTTAAGACCTTTTTAATGCAGATAAAATAAAAACTAGAAAAAGTGCTCCTCGGAGCACAACTCTCCGCTGTTGGGAATGTTGGGAATGTTCTATCTGTATAAGTGTCCTATCCGTCCTGTCTGTATAAGTGTCCTATCCCTCCTGTCTGTATAAGTGTCCTATCCGTCCTGTCTATGTAAGTGTCCTATCCGTCCTGTCTGTGTAAGTGTCCTATCCGTCCTGTCTGTGTAAGTGTCCTATCCGTCCTGTCTGTGTAAGTGTCCTATCCGTCCTGTCTGTGTAAGTGTCCTATCCAATTGTTACAGTATCCGCCATTTCTCAACCATTTCGTGATTGTTCCTGTCTTACCTCACTCTTACCAGACTTGTGTTGGGAATGTTGGGAATGTTCTAATTCTTATGTTCTAACTGTCCTATCCATCCTGTCTGTATAAGTGTCCGATCCGTCCTGTCTGTATAAGTGTCCTATCCGTCTGTATAAGTGTCCTATCCGTCTTGTCTGTATAAGTGTCCTATCCGTCCTGTCTATGTAAGTGTCCTATCCCTCCTGTCTGTGTAAGTGTCCTATCCCTCCTGTCTGTATAAGTGTCCTGTCTGTATACTGTACAAGTATACTGTGTAAGTGTCCTGTCTGTATACTGTAAGTGTCCTATCCGTCCTGTCTGTGTAAGTGTCATATCCCTCCTGTCTATGTAAGTGTCCTATCCGTCCTGTCTGTGTAAGTGTTCTATCCGTCCTGTCTGTATAAGTGTCCTATCCGTCCTGTCTGTGTACTGTAAGTGTCCTATCCGTCTGTGTAAGTGTCATATCCCTCCTGTCTATATAAGTGTCCTATCTGTCCTATCTGCCAATTATGTATCAGCCATGCAGCCATTTCGTGATGGTTCCTGTCTTACCTCACTTTGACAGTGGCACAGACACTGTCAAAGTGATGCCATGTATTTATACAGTATTTCACCGTATTGTCACGTGTCACGTGAGGCTTGACCAATCGGTTTGTCATATTTAGAAAGTGAAAACAATACTCTCCTGCGGAGAGTAATAAGACCATTACAGCGTCAAAAGTAATCAACAAACTATACTATAAAAACATGGTCAAACATTTGCCAAGTTGTCAAATATGACCTAAGAAAGAGTTTGTAGATCTGCTATTTTGACAATATTTATCTGTGGAACCGAGTCAGCCTCAACTCCTACAATTTCAAGTGTTTATCAGGGTCGGGGGTCCCCCGTTCAAATATGATTATTTTGGGGGTTCTCAGTTCAAATTATGATTATTTTGGGGGGTCCCCAGTTCAAATATGATTATTTTGGGGGTCCTCAGTTCAAATTATGATTATCTTGGGCAGTCTCCAGTTCAAATATGATTCTTTTGGGGGTCGTGGCCTGAACATTTTGAGAAACAAGTCTAAAAATGTACAAAAAAATAATATTTCACCAGGAATATAAAATCCATAAAGTAATGATTCCATCATAACAAGACACATGGTAGCAAGAAGGTGTATGAATACAAGAGGAGAACAACATATTAAAATAGATTATCAACCACTTTAAACCCCTATTATACTTCATCATTCGACGCAAAGCAAAAATAGCTGATCTACAAGCTCACAACGCAGGCTGAGAGAAAAACAATAAAATAAATATAGCTGCAAGCAGCAATGAGCGGTTTCGAGAATAATGGCAGACTGGCAGACTGTGACAGAGTGGCAGACTGGCAGACTGGCAGACTTTGACAGAGTGGCAGACTGGCAGACTGTGACAGAGTGGCAGACTGGCAGACTGGCAGACTGTGACAGACTGTGGCAGACTGGCAGACTGGCAGACAGACAGACTGTGGCAGACTGGCAGACTGGCAGACAGACAGAGAGTGACAGAGTGGCAGACTGGCAGACTGTGACAGACTGGCAGACTGGCAGACTGTGAAAGAGTGGCAGACAGACAAACAGACAGACTGTGACAGAGTGGCAGAGTGGCAGACTGGCAGACAGACAGACAGTGACAGAGTGGCAGACTGGCAGACAGACAGACTGTGGCAGACTGGCAGACAGACAGACAGTGACAGAGTGGCAGACTGGCAGACAGACAGACAGTGACAGAGTGGCAGACTGGCAGACAGACAGACAGTGACAGAGTGGCAGACTGGCAGACAGACAGACTGTGACAGAGTGACAGAGTGGCAGACTGGCAGACTGGCAGACAGACAGACAGACAGACAGACAGTGACAGAGTGGCAGACTGGCAGACAGACAGACAGTGACAGAGTGGCAGACTGGCAGACAGACAGACAGTGACAGAGAGAGAGAGAGAGAGAGAGAGGGAGAGGGAGAGGGAGAGGGAGAGGGAGAGAGAAGGTGAGAGAGAGAGAGAGAGAGAGAGAGAGAGAGAGAGAGAGAGAGAGAGAGAGAGAGAGAGAGAGAGAGAGAGAGAGAGAGAAAGAAAGAGAGAGAGAGAGAGAGAGAGAGAGAGGGAGAGAGAGAGAGAGGCAGTGAGAAAGAGAGGCAGTAAGAGAGAGAGCGAGAGAGAAGAAGTGAACATGCATTAATTAACAAAGTCATGATTTTTGTTCAGTAAATTATATTTGGACCGGTTAAATTGAGGTTTGAACCAGGGACCTATAGACTTGTGGGTAGACAGTGTAAAGGATAAGGATAATTCCAGGTCCGTTCATGAAAGTCCTTGCGGTCTTGTTTCCAATGAGGGCCTGTGAGCAATTAGGGGTTAAGAGTCTTGCTCAGGGACAAATTTCATTTCATCGACACATTTGCTGGCCTGGCCTGGAATCGTACCTGGGGCAACCAGGGCCTCTGGCTCCCTAGGTGGGCTCACTAACCACTCAGCTATGGCCACAGTACAGACTGAGCCATTGGATAGACAGAATTGGATTTCATATGTGGTAAGTTATCATACAGCATGGGTTGCTTATTATATACATACAAGCTCATAACGAGTCACATTGTAGATCGGCTGTATGTGGTTACTGTAGGTGTTGTATTAATAATTACATCTGCAAAGTAACAAGTAACTAAAGCTGTCATCTGCTGTAATTGCAGTAGAGTAGAGTAGTAAAGTAAAAGTACCTAAAAATTGTACTGTGCATGTGTGATTGGTGATGAGTGAGAGGGATGGATCCAATCCATGGGAATAGGGGGAATTCCAAATGATGATCACCTCAACGCATTGTTGGGGACAGGGATCGAACCAGCGACCTATGGATTCACAGGCTGCCTCTCTTCTCATTGAGCTAGAGATATGGCCTCCCTGATGGTGTCTGTTGACACTCTCACACTCTACTGGTGGAGCTATTGAATCGACAGCATCAGATAGTGAGAAAGGAGAATCCAACAACACAAAACAAAAGGGCAAATGAATTACGTCATACATTGAAATTAACTACTTTCAAGTATGCATTTCTCGTTATCTTTAACAATTGCACATGCATTGATACAGTCATGTTGTGTGCAATGCAATTGAGTTGAGGTCTGCATGAGGTGAGATTTGAACCAGCGACCCTGTGGTATCAAGGCAGATGATTAAGCCATTGGGCCAACAGACCCGAACTGATGAAAAAGGAGTTCACACACATGACACACTTTCACGCAAATTGCTCAGAAATGCTGGATTTAAATGTTTTTCAAACTGCTCAAAATTGCAGACAATTTAAGGGCGGAGCTTACTGGTCAAAGTGATAGATATGTTCCTCATTGATACAGTCATGTTGTGTGCAATGCAATTATAATGAAGTCTACCTGAGGTGGGATTCGAACCAGCAACCTTGTGGTTTCAAGGCAGATGATTAAGCTATCAAGCTATTGAACTTACACACCTGAACTAGTGAAAAAGGAGTTCAAACACATGACACACTTTCACGCAAATTGCTCAGAAATCCTGGATTTAAATGTTTTTCAAACTGCTCAAAATTGCAGACAATCTAAGGGCAGAGCTTACTGGTCAAAGTGATACATGTGTTCCTCATGAGTCAAGGCACATGTGTAAGCAGGTTTAACGGCTGTCGGCCAAACGAGGCATGACTTTTGCCTGTTTAAAGTTTGCATTTTCAAAAAATTGCTATAGCGCCCCCCTTTGACCAATTGGAGTAAGATTGGTTTCAGTGATACTTGGAATGACCTTCTACAATATTGCAAAGTGTCAAACAAATGCGAGTCTGCATGTATGTTTTAGGGGCAGATGAATAATTGTCATAAAACTGCAATTTTCATTGGCTTATAAAAAGCTTAACGTTTTCACTTATGGAAAATCTGCTTGCTCACGTCTGTCGGCATTGGTCATTCATTGATACAGTCATGTTGTGTGCAATGCAATTGAGTTGAGGTCTGCATGAGGTGAGATTTGAACCGGCGACCCTCTGGTATCAAGGCAGATGATTAAGCCATTGGGCCAACAGACCCGAACTGATGAAAAGGGAGTTCACACACATGACACACTTTCACGCAAATTGCTCAGAAATAGTGGATTTAAATGTTTTTCAAACTGCTCAAAATTGCAGACAATCTAAGGGCGGAGTTTACTGGTTAACAATTGCACATGTATTCATTGATACAGTCATGTTGTGTGCAATGCAATTATAATGAATTCTACATGACGTGGGATTCGAACCAGGAACCCTGTGGTTTCAAGGCAGATGATTAAGCCATTGGGCCAACAGACCTGTACTAGTGAAAAGGGAGTTTACACACATGACACACTTTCACGCAAATTGCTCAGAAATCCTTGGTTTAAATGTTTTTCAAACTGCTCAATATATTTCGGAATGGAAACTAGTGGAAAATAGTCGATCTACAAGCTCACAACGCGTTGCTATCTAAAAAGGTGTGAGATTGTAGATCGTCTATTTTCACAAGAAAGTATGTCATACATAAAAAAAAACTACTCTCAAAAGCATTTCGTGTTATTGTCTAAACATTGCACATGTCTGAATTAACAGGGTCATGTTTTGTACAATGCAATTTAAATGTGAACTGTAATAAGTGGGATTCGAACCAGGGACCTTTGGCACATGAGACTCACACTCTACTGGTGGAGCTATCCAATACACAGCCTTAGACAGTGAAAAGGGAGAATCCAACAAAACAAAACAAAAGCGCGAATGAAGTACATCATACATTGAAAATAACTACTTTCAAGTATTCATTTCTCGTCATCTTTAACAATTGCACATGTATTCATTGATATAGTCATGTTGTGTGCAATGCAATTATAATTAAGTCTACCTGAGGTGGGATTCGAACCGGCTACCCTATGGTTTCAAGGCAGATGATTAAGCGATCAAGCTATTGAACCAACACACCTGAACCTGTGAAAAAGGGCCTCAAACATGTATTTGACACAGTTTCATGCAAATTGCTCAGAAATCCTGGATTTAAATGTTTTTCAAACTGCTCAAAATTGCAGACAATCTAAGGGCAGAGCTTACTGGTCAAAGTGATACATGTGTTCCTCATGAGTCAAGGCACATGTGTAAGCAGGTTTAACGGCTGTCGGCCAAACGAGGCATGACTTTTGCCTGTTTAAAGTTTGCATTTTCAAAAAATTGCTATAGCGCCCCCCTTTGACCAATTGGAGTAAGATTGGTTTCAGTGATACTTGGAAGGACCCTCTACAATATTGCAAAGTGTCAAACAAATGTGAGTCTGCATGTATGTGTTAGGGGCAGATGAATAATTTAAAAAAAGCTGCAATTTTCATTGGCTTATAAAAGCTTAACGTTTTCACTTATGGAAAATCCGCTAAGTTACGTTTGTCGGCATTGGTCCAAAGTTCATGTGTATACAGTTTCGTACAGATTGCTCATAAATCCCAGGAGGAGTAGGCTTTTTACTGCTTTTTACTGCTTTTCATAGAATTCGAAATGGTGGGAGATCTAAAGGTCAGAGGTCAAAAGTCAAACAGCGAAAGTTGTTAGGCATGAGGAGACGCATGTGTGTATCGAAGTTTCATGGCTGTAGGTCGAACAGGGCATGAGCTGTACCTGTTCAAAGTTGGCATGTTCAATTGAGTGCTACAGCGCCACCCTTTGGCCAATGGTTGTGAGTTTCGGGTTTTCGCCGTTTGGCATAGCCCTCTACCATATTGCCGAATTTCATAAGAAGTGACCAGGCGGTTAGGCCAGAACTGGCAAAACCGGCGGAAGAATAATAATAAATATAGCTGCAAGCAGCAATGAGCGGTTTCGAGAATAATGGCAGACTGGCAGACTGGCAGACTGTGACAGAGTGGCAGACTGGCAGACTGGCAGACTGTGACAGAGTGGCAGACTGGCAGACTGTGACAGAGTGGCACACTGGCAGACTGTGACAGACTGTGGCAGACTGGCAGACAGACAGACTGTGGCAGACTGGCAGACAGACAGACAGTGACAGAGTGGCAGACTGGCAGACTGTGACAGAGTGGCAGACTGGCAGACTGGCAGACAGACAGACAGTGACAGAGTGGCAGACTGGCAGACAGACAGACTGTGACAGAGTGGCAGACTGGCAGACAGACAGACAGTGACAGACTGGCAGACTGGCAGACAGACAGACAGTGACAGAGTGGCAGACTGGCAGGCAGACAGACAGACAGAGAGACAGAGAGACAGAGAGACAGAGAGACAGAGAGACAGAGAGAGAGAAAGAGAGAGAGGCAGTAAGAGAGAGAGAGAGGCAGTAAGAGAGAGAGAGCGAGAGAGAAGAAGTGAACATGCATTAATTAACAAAGTCATGATTTTTGTTCAGTAAATTATATTTGGACCGGTTAAATTGGGGTTTGAACCAGGGACCGGTAGACAGTGTAAAGGATAAGGATAATTCCAGGTCCGTTCATGAAAGTCCTTGCGGTCTTGTTTCCAATGAGGGCCTGTGAGCAATTACGGGTTAAGAGTCTTGCTCAGGGACAAATTTCATTTCATCGACACATTTGCTGGCCTGGCCTGGAATAGTACCTGGGGCAACCAGGGCCTCTGGCTCCCTAGGTGGGCTCACTAACCACTCAGCTATGGCCACAGTACAGACTGAGCCATTGGATAGACAGAATTGGATTTCATATGTGGTAAGTTATCATACAGCATGGGTTGCTTATTATATACATACAAGCTCATAACGCGTCACATTGTAGATCGGCTGTATGTGGTTACTGTAGGTGTTGTATTAATAATTACATCTGCAAAGTAACAAGTAACTAAAGCTGTCATCTGCTGTAATTGTAGTAGAGTAGAGTAGTAAAGTAAAAGTACCTAAAAATTGTACTGTGCATGTGGCAGGTGTGATTGGTGATGAGTGAGAGCAGGTGAGAGGGGTGGATCCAATCCATGGGAATAGGGGGAATTCCAAATGATGATCACCTCAACGCATTGTTGGGGACAGGGATCGAACCAGCGACCTATGGATTCACAGGCTGCCTCTCTTCTCATTGAGCTAAAGATATGGCCTCCCTGATGGTGTCTGTTGATATCTATAGGTTTTTCCGTCCTATAGGTTCTTCCGGTGTGAGATTGTAGATCAGCTATTTTCACAAGAAAGTATGTCATACATAAAAAACAAGTACTCTCAAAAGCATTTCATGTTATTGTTTAAAAAATGCACATGTCTGAATTAACAGGGTCATGTTTTGTACAATGCAATTTAAATGTAAACTGTGACGAGTGGGGTTTGAACCATGGACCTCTGGCACATGAGACTAACAGTGTATTGATCAAGCTATTCAATGCACAGCCTTAGTCAGTGAAAAAGGAGAATCCAACAAAAAAAAAAAAAAGAGGGAATGAAGTACGTCATACATTGAAAATAACTACTCTCAATAAGCATTTCATTTATCAATTGCATGTTTATTCATTGATACAATCATGTTGTGTGCAATGCAATTGAGTTGAAGTCTGCATGACGTGGGATTTGAACCGGCGACTCTGCGGTATCAAGGCAGATGATTAAGCCATTGGGCCAACAGACCTGTACTAGTGAAAAGGGAGTTCACACACATGACACACTTTCACGCAAATTGCTCAGAAATCCTTGGTTTAAATGTTTTTCAAACTGCTCAATATATTTCGGAATGGAAACTACTGGAAAATAGTCGATCTACAAGCTCACAACGCGTTGCTATCTAAAAAGGTGTGAGATTGTAGATCGGCTATTTTCACAAGAAAGTATGTCATACATAAAAAACAACTACTCTCAAAAGCATTTCGTGTTATTGTCTAAACATTGCACATGTCTGAATTAACAGGGTCATGTTTTGTACAATGCAATTTAAATGTGAACTGTAATAAGTGGGATTCGAACCAGGGACCTTTGGCACATGAGACTCACACTCTACTGGTGGAGCTATCCAATACACAGCCTTAGACAGTGAAAAGGGAGAATCCAACAAAACAAAACAAAAGCGCGAATGAAGTACGTCATACATTGAAAATAACTACTTTCAAGTATTCATTTCTCGTCATCTTTAACAATTGCACATGTATTCATTGATATAGTCATGTTGTGTGCAATGCAATTATAATTAAGTCTACCTGAGGTGGGATTCGAACCGGCTACCCTATGGTTTCAAGGCAGATGATTAAGCGATCAAGCTATTGAACCAACACACCTGAACCTGTGAAAAAGGGCCTCAAACATGTATTTGACACAGTTTCATGCAAATTGCTCAGAAATCCTGGATTTAAATGTTTTTCAAACTGCTCAAAATTGCAGACAATCTAAGGGCAGAGCTTACTGGTCAAAGTGATACATGTGTTCCTCATGAGTCAAGGCACATGTGTAAGCAGGTTTAACGGCTGTCGGCCAAACGAGGCATGACTTTTGCCTGTTTAAAGTTTGCATTTTCAAAAAATTGCTTTAGCGCCCCCCTTTGACCAATTGGAGTAAGATTGGTTTCAGTGATACTTGGAAGGACCCTCTACAATATTGCAAAGTGTCAAACAAATGTGAGTCTGCATGTATGTGTTAGGGGCAGATGAATAATTTAAAAAAAGCTGCAATTTTCATTGGCTTATAAAAGCTTAACGTTTTCACTTATGGAAAATCCGCTTGGTTACGTCTGTCGGCATTGGTCCAAAGTTCATGTGTATACAGTTTCGTACAGATTGCTCATAAATCCCAGGAGGAGTAGGCTTTTTACTGCTTTTTACTGCTTTTCATAGAATTCGAAATGGTGGGAGATCTAAAGGTCAGAGGTCAAAAGTCAAACAGTGAAAGTTGTTAGGCATGAGGAGACGCATGTGTGTATCGAAGTTTCATGGCTGTAGGTCGAACAGGGCATGAGCTGTACCTGTTCAAAGTTGGCATTTTCAATTGAGTGCTACAGCGCCACCCTTTGGCCAATGGTTGTGAGTTTCGGGTTTTCGCCGTTTGGCATAGCCCTCTACCATATTGCCGAATTTCATAAGAAGTGACCAGGCGGTTAGGCCAGAACTGGCAAAAACGGCGGAAGAATAATAATAATAGTGAAAGTGTAGAGATGTAATAGCTTTCGAAGCCTGATGGCTCTCGAAACCTAATAATGAATTCTACATGACGTGGGATTCGAACCAGGAACCCTGTGGTTTCAAGGCAGATGATTAAGCCATTGGGCCAACAGACCTGTACTAGTGAAAAGGGAGTTCACACACATGACACACTTTCACGCAAATTGCTCAGAAATCCTTGGTTTAAATGTTTTTCAAACTGCTCAATATATTTCGGAATGGAAACTAGTGGAAAATAGTCGATCTACAAGCTCACAACGCGTTGCTATCTAAAAAGGTGTGAGATTGTAGATCTGCTATTTTCACAAGAAAGTATGTCATACATAAAAAAAAACTACTCTCAAAAGCATTTCGTGTTATTGTCTAAACATTGCACTTGTCTGAATTAACAGGGTCATGTTTTGTACAATGCAATTTAAATGTGAACTGTAATAAGTGGGATTCGAACCAGGGACCTTCGGCACATGAGACTCACACTCTACTGGTGGAGCTATCCAATACACAGCCTTAGACAGTGAAAAGGGAGAATCCAACAAAACAAAACAAAAGCGCGAATGAAGTACGTCATACATTGAAAAGAACTACTTTCAAGTATGCATTTCTCGTCATCTTTAACAATTGCACATGTATTCATTGGTATAGTCATGTTGTGTGCAATGCAATTATAATTAAGTCTACCTGAGGTGGGATTCGAACCGGCTACCCTATGGTTTCAAGGCAGATGATTAAGCGATCAAGCTATTGAACCAACACACCTGAACCTGTGAAAAAGGGCTTCAAACATGTATTTGACACAGTTTCATGCAAATTGCTCAGAAATCCTGGATTTAAATGTTTTTCAAACTGCTCAAAATTGCAGACAATCTAAGGGCAGAGCTTACTGGTCAAAGTGATACATGTGTTCCTCATGAGTCAAGGCACATGTGTAAGCAGGTTTAACGGCTGTCGGCCAAACGAGGCATGACTTTTGCCTGTTTAAAGTTTGCATTTTCAAAAAATTGCTATAGCGCCCCCCTTTGACCAATTGGAGTAAGATTGGTTTCAGTGATACTTGGAAGGACCCTCTACAATATTGCAAAGTGTCAAACAAATGTGAGTCTGCATGTATGTGTTAGGGGCAGATGAATAATTTAAAAAAAGCTGCAATTTTCATTGGCTTATAAAAGCTTAACGTTTTCACTTATGGAAAATCCGCTAAGTTACGTTTGTCGGCATTGGTCCAAAGTTCATGTGTATACAGTTTCGTACAGATTGCTCATAAATCCCAGGAGAAGTGATTTTTTGACTGCTTTTTACTGCTTTTCATAGAATTCGAAATGGTGGGAGATCTAAAGGTCAGAGGTCAAAAGTCAGAGTGTGAAAGTTGTTAGGCATGAGGAGACGCATGTGTGCATCGAAGTTTCATGGCTGTGGGTCAAACAGGGCATGAGTTGTACCTGTTCAAAGTTGGCATATTTCAATTGAGTGCTACAGCGCCACCCTTTGGCCAATGTTTGTGAGTTTCGGGTTTTCGCCGTTTGGCATAGCCCTCTACCATATTGCCGAATTTCATAAAAAGTGACCACGCGGTTAGGCCAGAACTGGCAAAACCGGCGGAAGAATAATGAAAGCCAAGGAATGTAATAGGGTTCGAAGCCTTACAGGCTCTCGAAACCTAATAATGAAAGCCAAGGAATGTAATAGGGTTCGAAGCCTTACAGGCTCTCGAAACCTAATGAAGAAACGATTCTGGACTCGTGACATGAGAGACAAAACAGAAGTGTGATCTACTTGAGGTCACATAACTCAGCAGAGACTCCAGAATGTAGAGGCCAAAGTCCAACATGGAGGTTGTGTGTGAACGTGGTGTGGACTGTGTGGAGGAGAGTCATGGTGTCAGACACAAAGAAGGACAGAGTACCTGCACTGTGGTCCAGGTACACTCCTACTCTGGAGGACACACGGCCTGGGATGTTAGTTACAATGCCTCTGTGTCTGAAATAATAACCTTGTTTACAACACTGTAAAGACCATGATTTATCATTGTATCCGAATGCACATTCATTAACAGACCCTGTTCTGCTGATATCTTTATATGAGACTGCTATATAAACATTGTCTCCACTCCACTCTACCTCCCAGTAACAGCGTCCAGTCAGACCCTCTCTACTCAGAACCTGCCACCTTGTAGTGAATCTCTCTGGGTGATCAGGATATGATTGTGGTTTGTCCATCAATGTTACTTTTCTGTTCCCTTTAGACAGAGACAGGAGTTGATGGGCTGTGTTTGGATCCAGTGTGATTGGACGTGAATATTGTAAGAAGTCAGCTTTGGTCTTGGGTTCTGCTGGTGTTGACAGTAAAGCATCCACTCTGTTCACTGTCTCTGAGACGTTTGTCCCTCCTTCTGTAAGAATGTCCTCTAGTTTGTCTCTCATCTTGGACACGGCCACGGTCACATCTTCAAAGTATCTCAGAGGACGGACATTGCTGCTGACTGGGTGTGTAGATTCACTGATCGTTGAGAGGGAGGAGGTGTAACGCTGTAGAAAATGGATGTGATCCTCTGTGAGTGAGAGCTGCTCCAGCTCAGCATGTCTCCTCCTCAGTTCAGTGACCTCCTGCTCCACACGCCTCCTCAGTTCTTCAGCACGACTCACTTCACGTTCCTGCTGCTCTCTGATCAGCTCCCTCACCTCAGACCGTCT
This sequence comes from Gymnoscopelus microlampas, assembly GCF_963454915.1. Classification (NCBI taxonomy): domain Eukaryota; kingdom Metazoa; phylum Chordata; class Actinopteri; order Myctophiformes; family Myctophidae; genus Gymnoscopelus; species Gymnoscopelus microlampas. Next base: position 53,546,447 of record NC_139944.1, on the reverse strand, counting down.
TCTCTCAGTGGAAGAGATGTGCTCAGTAAAGATAGCGTCACTGTCCTCCACTGCTCTGTCAGCACAGTGGTTGATGGACTCCACCTCCTGGTGAAGCACCTTCACGTCTTTCTCTCTCTCCTGGATTCTCTGCTGGATGTTCCGCCGACTCGTATCGAGCTCCTTCTGTCTCTCAGTACGTTCTGCTGCAGCGGAGTTCGTATCATGACCTTTGTGTTCTTCCACGGAGCACAGATAACAGATACACTGTTGATCGGTACGACAGAAAACCTTCTTCACCTCGTCGTGACGAGAGCAGATGTTCTCCTGAAGCTCGCTGGAGGCTTTGACCAGCTTGTGTTTCTTAAAGGCAGGAAACTGGGTGAGGCTGGAGGTGAGTGACACAGTAAGAGACCTGACACTGAAGACAAGTCTTCACAGCTTTCAGTCTCCTCCCAGTGCAGACATCACAGGCCACATCTCCAGGTCCAGCGTAGCAGTGATCAGGAGGAACATCTTGGAGTCCTGTTGATAGATTGATACATATGTATTTATCAATCTGATAAAAATGTATTTCATTGGTATGTGCCTGTACCCTCATATTTGGTAGCCTATAGGAGCCAGCATGTCTCCGCAGCCTGATAACTATTGTTTTTGTTACTGTCTATCTGTCTTAACACCACTCTGTGTCAGACTGCGTGTGTAACATATTGTTTCCCCTCAAGATAGCCTGCCACACGGCCTTGTTGTTATAAATATTGCGCATACTGTAAGTGAGGTCCAACGACTCTGGTTGCCTAGGAGCCACAAGATAGACAGACAGCTGGGATGGCAATGACGTCATTAGAAGGATGAACCACCGTTTATCACAAAATGTGTTTACATTTCTGTACTCTCTGTTTAAACTTCTGGAAGCTATCATTAATAATTTTCGACACTTTTAAGATATTTTCTCTGGATAGACCTTTAATATTTTGTAATAATGTCTTACATATATAGTTATATATATATATATATATATATATATATATATATATATATATATATATATATATATATATATATATATATATATATATATATATATATATATATATACATACATACATACATACATACATACATACATACATACATACATACATACATACATACATATATATATATATATATACATATATATATATATATATATAAATATAAAATACGTCTTTTTGAAGATATTGTATTTTTGGTGTTATTTTGTATGCTATGTTGATGAATTGAATATATACAGTAGGACCTCAATGGATTTTGTGTTATCCTTTTAGACCATGGGCCATATCTTTGAAAACATTTTAAAATAGTTCAACTAGCCGATCTACATCGACACGTTGTGAGCTTGTAGATTGAATATTTGAACTATTTGAAAATGTTTTTCAAAATAGTAAAAGAAGACAAAGAAGTTTAGGGATAATGGGTAAGGTGGCGACCAAGACAGGGCCCCAAGTGTATAGCTGTACTCGAGCTGTTTGCATTTCTGTCTGATAAAATATTCAATCAATCAATTAAACAGAGTCAGTGAGCTGCATTCACAAGAGAATTTAAAGGTATCACCTGTCTTCTTCAGGCTCTCCACCACCTCAGCCAACATGGTGTTTTTCTTCAGAACAGGTCTTGTGATGAAGGTGTGTCTGCACTGTGGACAGCTGAACCTCCCTCTCTGATCATCCTGGTTCCAATAACCCTTGATACACCTGCTGCAGTAGTTGTGTCCACAGGGAACAGTCACTGGATCCTTCAGTAGATCCAGACAGACACAACTGTTCCTGATCCAGTTGAACTCCCTGCTGCGCCATTTTAGTACAACTGACTGTCTGTCTGTCTGTCTGTCTCTCTGTCTGTCTGACATATTACAGACGGGTTCAGTGTGCTTTTATTTCCTCAGAAATCACATGACATGGGAGGTTCCTCTCGTGCAGAGAGTGCTGAAGGGGCAGGTGCTGAAACAGTCTACGAAAGGGCACGTATGCGCACGCCGATTTTTGGGGTGGTCTTTTTGTGGGTATCCCTCGTGCCATAGCACACCAGAAATGTAATATGTTGGATGTCTTATGCTAATGGAGCAAGATGCTCCACAATAACATGGCCCATGTCATTACTGCCATTACCCTCTCCTCAATACAGGATAGGTGGGCACTAGGGACATGGGCTTGGGCACCTTGATGTAAAATTGTCTATTTTGTCCAAAATTTAAAAATATATATATATTTGGAAAATGGTCTTAAGTAATGTAAAGTATACACGATGTGAACATGCATGGTACATCATTATCAGACTGTTTTTTTTTTTTTTTTTTGTAGCAATTGTAGAAATATTGCCGAATGTTTAGGAATACTCTAATCATGTACACTTTACTAAAAAACATTTTACAAATATTTTATGTTTTAACATGTTGGACAAAATAGCCAATTTTACATCGAGGTGCCAAGATGTCCCTAGTGCCCAGCTATCTTGTTATCCCTGCATCATACCACAACAGCCTAACACGTTAACTTTAAGATGAGGGCAAAGTAACTCATTTCATTTGACAGCTTCAGTCCATGTGGGACTTTCATCAGTGCAAATTGCAATAAAATAAGCAATACATACTCATTACCATGTACAAATTGAAATAATTAACATTTCTCTATGTAGCCTATTGGCCATCATTCCCATTTTAATTCTTCAATACTAATGATCAAATAAAACAGATAAGGCAGGTGAAGATCAAAATGTACTAAAATATGTACTGTACCTGAAAACATTTGAGGTGAGAAACGGCTATAATGCAGTAACAGCAGTAGCAGATCAGGGAGAAATAATTCTGTAGTTACAGCCAGGAGGCAGTTTACTTAATTATCACATAGATTGGAAATAGGGGAAAACAATTAGCCGGACTCTGTACAAATGAAGCTAACAAAAGCTCATGAAATGAACACATCTCAGTTAAGGTCTCAAATCAAGTTGTTTGTAGCTGCAAGGATAATGAGGTGGGAGCAGGGGTCATCACCATGGCAGCTTGTGATGGAAAATTTCATTAATATTTCATTTTTGCCACGAACATGCAAAATAATTATCTTGCCAAAAACACAGTGGCCTAGCCCTAAATGTATACTAATGGACTCCTAATGTGTCATAGGGTCTATTCCAATGTGCTGCACATTTTAAAATGATAGTATGTCTGCATTAACTACTGAGCCACTTAACCACCAACAATTTAAATCCTAATTATTTTGTATAATAATAGTTGAGTCTCATCAGTAGAAACAGTGCTTCAACCTCAAAAGGGCCATTTAGCTGCAAAGGTGAGTGGGTGCGTATTATACATCATGGCTAATATAGAGATTGCTGGCTTTTCAAAAGACAGTGTTACTTGAGGTCAGAAGGATATCAAGTTCTACCAGCTAAACCCTTTGGTTTGTCAAGGTGCGGTAGCTGGTGGATTCCATTAAGGTGATCAGGTATTCTCTGTTGATGAGAAAGTCCACGGCATGCACATATAACAATGGGAAAAGACACACCCTACACGCTACACTTGATTTGTTTTTGATTTATTAGACATGATAATTACATGTTAAACGCTTGTCACGGAAACGTCAAGGATAAAATGCCAATGGAACACTGGAACAAGGAAACTTGAGAGACAAAAAAGATAAGGACATGATGAGTGATTAATGAAGGGCATGACAGGATTGTAATTGAATGCAGCAGTGTCACAATAGTTTAATGCGAAGGCACCTAACTTTGATCAGGCGTGAGCTAACTTTTAGGTTGGAGGAGGTCCTAGGCTGTGGATGGAGGGTTTCCATGGATTATGGTTGTGGAGTGTTATTGTCTCCGCCCAGGCCCGGATTGGCCGTCGGGAGGACCGGGACTATTCCCGGTGGCCTGCCCTCTAGTGGCCTTTTTTTTTTTTTTGCATAAAAAAAAAATATCAGGTCAGGCCAGCCATCCACAGCCAGCGTGGCGCTTAAGTGATGCAGCAAAAAAAATCTCTCCTAAGCTCAGGCCAGGCCAACCACAGTCAATTTCAATTCAATGCAGTCAGTGTTGCTTGCAGCTCAGTGCAGCTGCGGGCCTCCCCCCTACCTTTAACCCCCAAAAAGGCCCCCCTTTTGTAAGGCCCCCCAAAAATAAGGCCCCCCAAAAAAAAGGGCCCCCCCAAAAAAACGGCGCGCGCTGCGCGTGCGCAGGGTGGCCTGGGTGGGCGTGTATCTCCCGGCCAGATTTGGAGTCCCACTCCGGCCCTGTCTCCGCCAAAGGTGGAGAGTATGTTTTCGTTCTTGTCCTTCCATGTGTCCGTCCGTCTCAGCCAAGCTAACATTGGTCAAGCTTCACGTGACACGTGAAGAATATGTTGTAGCCAATCAGAAACATATTGTTGAATATGTTTTTGATTGGCTAGCGAGACGCATGACGAAATAAAATCCTAAAATAGGTGTGTCACTTCAAAAAACAATTTATGTTTTTTGAAGTGAGCTTCCATCAGCCAAGCTAACATTGGTCAAGTGACACGTGACAATATGTAATATAAATAGGTAAGACAGGATTAATCAGGAACAGTACTGGCGGAGACCTGTGCTCCGAGGAGCACATTTTCTAGTTATAGTTGTCTCCGCCAGGAGACTTTGTTTTCACTTTCCGTCCCCCCCCCTCGGCCAAGCTAACATTGGTCAAGCCTCACGTGACACGTGACAATACGGTGAAATAGTGTGATCTGATTGGCTAGTGATGTATAGCGGCCTATAAATACATGTGTCACTTTGAAAGAGTGTCTGTGCCTCTTTCAAAGTGAGGTAAGACAGGAATAATCACGAAATGGCTGGGAAATGGCGGAGCAATACATTATGTAGACACACTGGTGTCATCACAATATGTAATATAAATATCTTAGACAGGATTAATCAAGAACAGGACATTCCAGTACAAACTGAGATCACAGTTAATGACACAGTGCAACTAACTCTTATTATGCAAACTGAAGAAGCTAATCATTGTCTGCAAACCGATGAAGAACCAAAGGCGCAACGCCAACAGGAGAAGGATAAAGCTAAGAAACAAAGACGAAGAACACTCGCATCTGAAAATGACAAAGAACGAAGACGAGCAGCTGACACCACAAGGAAAAGAAGGCCTTGGTCACATTTGTGTCGACAGGACGGATAGGACACTTATACAGACAGGACGGATAGGACACTTATACAGACAGGACGGATATGACACTTATACAGACAGGACGGATAGGACACTTATACAGACAGGACGGATAGGACACTTATACAGACATTGTGTCATGTTACTATGACACAGTAACATGTTCTATTTTTTGTAAGAATTAGAACATAAGAATTAGAACATTACCAACATTCCCAACACAAGTCTGCTGGTGGAGACTTGTGCTCCGAGGAGCACTTTTTCTAGTTGTTATTGTCATTATTGGACACTTTGAAACATTGTCTCTCAACTAACGACAACAAGCTTTACTTCCAGTTCTGCCCTCCTTTGCCTTGGTAGCAAATAGCTCCTTCTGAACCAGGGGTCATCAACATATCCGTACATGGACAAAGATGTCCGTGGCAAGACTTGTCTATGTCCGTGGCACTCTTTTTTTTCCTTTTTGTTTTTAAAGAAATATACATATACCCTACATATTTTTCAGTATAATGTAAAAACATATTCTAAAATACACAATTGAATCTTGAAAATGTGATTGAATAATTTTGGTGAAAGTGTCAGGATGACATTCTCATTAATATGTTAGAGGAGATTTGTGGTATTGTATGTTGCACCGGTACATGATTACATCATATGAAGCATAGCGTTAGTTCATGCAGGACACGGAAGTCTTGCACGCCAAAGCTGTAACTAGCTGTCAGTCAGCTGATGTGAGCATCAGCTTTCTATTCCCCATTCACAGCACTGCTGGTCATTACGTCACACACTCATACACCAATCACAACTCACGCATTAGCAAAGAGGTTCCTTTAAATACGGTTCGAATTATCTAGGTATTTCTTGGTTGCTGAACCAATGCATTCTGCTAGCTCTTCCTCCACCCCAGCCTCCACCTTTTGATGAGAGTCTGGCATGGGCTCAAATACTTGTGATTATCATGTATATCTGCTTTGTTAGAGTCTGGCATAGGCTCAAATACTTGTGATTATCATGTATATCTGCTAATTCAAACTAATATGTCAATGTACTACTTATTGTTGACATTGTATCCCTATGGGGGATTTGCTTAAGCATTCCCTGAATATATGCTTAGCAGGCTGCTTCCACAAAATTCAGTGAATATTCTCCCAAGAGCGGAGCTTTAACGCCAAGTTTAACTGTATTCCATTTGTGGCAATAAATGGTTAAATCTACTTTGACGTGAGTGTTTCTGATTGAAATGAGGACAACAAGACAACAAGATTCCCTGAAAATGTCAAAACATCCATTCAATCCTTTGTGGGATACTAGTATTAGTTTAAAACAATTGATTAATGGAGTGTATGAGGTGTGTCAGACAATGAAACAATTAAAGTCAAAGGTAATGTGAGTGACCACAGTGAAAAAAGGTGCAGGAAAAGAGCAAAAACAGAAGGCATGTCATCTGTTGAGAAGAAGCTCCAAGGCAAAGGAGGGCAGAACTGGAGTAAAGTAAACTTAATTTATGTCAGTTGAGAAAAAGCGTTTCAAAGTGTCCATAATGCTAATAATAACCACAGTAACACTCCACAATCAGGATCCATGGAAACCCTTGATCCACAGCCTCACCATCAGACCTCCTCCACACCTCTGATAAAAGTTAGGCACCTTTGCATCAAACTATTGTGACACTGCATTCCTTTCAATCCTGTCATGCCCTTCATTAATCACTCATCGTGTACTGTACATAATTATCTGTTTTGACTCTCAAGTCATTTTCCATAGTTCGATTCGACATACCTTAGACTTTCTCATCAACACAGCTAGTACCTGTTCACCTTAATGGAAACCACAACTCCTAAAGTTGCCCTCCTTTGCCTTGATAGCAAATACAGCTCCTTCAGGGGTCATCACCATGGCAGCTTGTGATGGACATTTTCATTAATATTTCATTTTTGCCACGAACATGCAAAATAATCATCTTACCAAAAACACAGTGGCCTAGCCCTAAATGTATACTAATGTGTCATAGGGTCTATTCCAATGTGCTGCACATTTTAAAACAATAGCATGTCTGCATTAACTACTCAGCCACTTAACCACCAACACATTAAATCCTAATTATTTTGGATAATAATAGTTGAGTGTCATCAGTACAGACAGTGCTTCAACCTCAAAAGGGCCACACGTTTAGCTTCAAAGGTGAGTGGGTGCGTATTATACATCATGGCTAACATAGAGATTGCTGGCTTTTCAAAAGACAGTGTTACTTGAGGTCAGAAGGAGATCAAGTTCTACCAGCTAAACCCTTTGGTTTGTCAAGGTGCGGTAGCTGGTGGATTCCATTAAGGTGATCAGGTATTCTCTGTTGATGAGAAAGTCCACGGCATGCACATATAACAATGGGAAAAGACACACCCTACACGCTACACTTGATTTGTTTTTGATTTATTAGACATGATAATTACATGTTAAACATGTTCTCACGGAAACGTCAAGGATAAAATGCCAATGGAACACTGGAACAAGGAAACTTGAGAGACAAAGAAGATAAGGACATACATGATGAGTGATTAATGAAGGGCATGACAGGATTGTAATTGAATGCAGTGTCACAATAATGCCAAGGCACCTAACTTTGATCAGACGTGAGATAACCTTTAGGTTGGAGCTGTGGATGGAGGGTATTTTGGGCATTATAGGCTAAAAAGATAAGAGAAGTACTGATCTACAAGCTCACAACATGCTGTGATGTGATGTGTTGTGAGCTTGTAGATCCCCCCCACAAACACACAAATAATATTGTATTTATTTATTTGATACGAAGCTTGTTTAAAGATGTGTAGCAGCCTGAAATAGAGTAGACAATATGGCACATCAGGAGTCCATTATTATCTATTTAGGGCTAGGCCTATGTGATTCTGGCAATATTACCTATTTTTAGCGGCGCTAGCCGCTCTATACTTTTAGGTCTATACCTTTAGGTATAGAGCGGATCCTGCTCTATACCTGACTTTGTCCGTGTCCGTCAACGTTCTGATTGGTCAGGTCCGTCAACGTTCTGATTGGTTAGGTCCGTCAACGTTCTGATTGGTCAGGTCCGTCAACGTTCTGATTGGTCAGGTCCGTCAACGTTCTGATTGGTCAGGTCCGTCAACGTTCTGATTGGTCAGGTGCGTCAACAAAGTGATAGGTCAAGCTTCACATGACACGTGGCTATAAACACATTATAAACACATATTGATGACAAAATGTATCAAAGGCGCCGCTACCTTCACACAGGGTGTGATTTTTTAAAGCACATTTATCTATTTTCACAGAATTGAGGCAGCTATTAGCAATCATTTATTTTAGCTGTCTTGTTGTGAATTGTGTGTACATGGTACCATGTGCAATAGGCCTACTAAAAATCTCCTGCAACTCATGTAATGAGCATGTTACTTTACGAGTCACAGAAGTTATTCAAACACAGTTTTACATGTTTCTTCATTATAATGATATCTAGAATTTCTTTTCAAAATAAAAAATGTGCCTCGGACATAGACATGTCTTACCACAGACATGTTTGTCCGTGTACGGACATGTTGATGACCCCTGGGTGGGAGGGCACGTGACATCACTGCATCAGGTGAAAAGTGAGAAAAGTGAGAGAAAGTAAAACTGACTGATGGCAGCCAGCTCATTTATATTATAATAATACATAATAATTCTGATAGTGAAATGATAATTATTTGTCAAATGTTCGTCTTGATAAGGGCCATGGATGTTGGGCTGGCCATCATTTTTATTTTTTAAATGGGTATTTTGGGAAAAGGGCAATTTGAGGCAAAAGGGCAGGTGCTCAAGCACCAAAAGCCCCCTCCCCCCCTCTCTCTCTCAGCTAAAGGGGTCCCTGCTTCATCTCTCTCTCAGCTAAGGGGTCCCTGCTTCATCTCTCTCTCAGCTAAGGGGTCCCTGCTTCATCTCTCTCTCAGCTAAGGGGTCCCTGCTTTATCTCTCTCTCAGCTAAGGGGTCCCTGCTTCATCTCTCTCAGCTAAGGGGTCCTTGGGCTGACAAACGTTGAAGACCCCTGCTATAGTTTACTGTAGTTCTAGGGAGAGATGCTTTTTTTCATCTCATCAGGTTTGCTTCCCGCTCACTGTTTGATCTAACTGCTTCCATCATACAGTTATTATGATTACTAGTGTATATGATACACAGTGTATGAATACAGTTTATATGATAAATGCAGTTTATATGATTAATACAGATTATATGATAAATACAGTTTAGGTGTCATCAACATGTCCGTACACTGACAAAATGTGTCCGTGGCAAGACTTGTCTATGTCCGTGGTCCATTTTTTTTTTTTTAGCGGGAAAAGATCCAAAACAGATCTGTTCAGACAGATCTATTTGCTACAAAAGCAAAGGACAGCAGAAACCTTTTCAACAAGTAAAGCTTGTTGAAAAAGGTTTTCAGCAAGTGTTGCTGGAGCAAGGAGCCCTTCCATGAAAGTAGTTGTGACACTGCATTCCTTTAAATCCTGTCATGGCCTTTATACATATCTAATCACTCATCACGTACGTACAGTATGATGGCCTTGACTCTAATCTTTCTTTTTCTATTGTTCCATCGTCATGCCTTACGTCACAATTATGCAAAGGTGTAAGACATTCTCATCCTGATAGAAGATGTCTCATCAAGATGTCGCCGTAGGGCGAACCAAAACTATGGAAGCTCCTTACCATGGTAGAACTGGTAGAACTTGATCTCCTCCTGACCTCAAGTAACACATGTCCTCTGAAAAGCCAGGAATCTCTATAATAGCCATGTGACACGCACCCACTCACCTCACCTCACCACCTAAATGGCCCCTGTGCTCAGTGGTGGAAAGTAACTAAGTACATTTACTTAAGTACTGTACTTAAGTACAATTTTGAGGTATTTGTACTTTACTTGAGTATTTCCAATTTCCAATACTTTTACTTCTACTCCACTACATCTCAGAGGCAAATATTGTACTTTTACTCCACTATAATTATTTGAAAACTTTAGTTACTAGTTACTTTTCAGATATAAACTATGATATAATGAAACATACATTAACCACTTTAGCCATATTTTATACATAGGCTATTTGAAAATAGCAGATCTACAAGCTCACAACGCGTCGCATCGCGACGCGTTGTGAGCTTGTAGATCGGCTATTTTCAAATATTTAGTACTTTTACTTTTGGTACTTTAAGTACATTTTGATGCCAATACTTTTGTACTTTTACTCAAGTACATTTTTAATTTTGGACTTTTACTTGTAACAGAGTATTTTTATATTGCAGTATTGGTACTTTTACTTAAGTAAAGAATTTGGGTACTTTTTCCACCACCATATGATACATTATTAATGTTCTTTTCTCATGTATCATCAACATTGGCCATCATCTTTAGTTTAAAATAACAATTATAAAGCACTTTAAAAAACAATTACAAAGTGCTTTGTACACACAAATAAATACATTTGTGCAAGCTTAAGGGAGAAGTGAAGTTCTCACTTACTATAAACCCATTGTTTCAGAGGACAGATAGACACTAATATAATATAATACACTGCATAACTATAAATTCCACAAACCTCATATTTTTGTTATCTGGACTTTACAAACCAAGTTTCCAACAGCTCAAAAAAATATATATATAATAAATATAGCTGCAAGCAGCGATAAGCGGGGCCAGGGAATGCAGAAAGAAAAAAGAAAGAAGCAATGAAAGAAGTCTGCATCAAGCAAAGTTTGAACTGCCAACCTTGAGGTTGTAAGGCACACGCTTAAACGAGAAGCCATTGGACTAACAGACCTGAATTGGTGAAAAAGGAGCTCATCAGATGATACAGTTTCACGCAAATAGCTGAAAAATCCTGGGTTTAAGTGTTTTTCATACTGCTCAAAATTGCGGACAATCTAAGGGCGGAGCTTACTGGTCAAAGTGATAGATGTGTTCCTCATGAGTCAAGGCACAAGTGTAAATAAGTTTCACGACTTTCGGCCAAACAAGGCATGACTTTTACCTGTTTAAAGTTTGCATTTTCAAAAAGGTTGTAGATCAGCATCGAGTATTAAAGGTGATTAAGTTATGTAATTTTTGTTAGACTTAGTGTTAAATATTTGTTCATGTTCTGTTTGCATAAAGAAGTGGGTTGGCAGGGTGTACAGGATGCGACTGTCACCTTGCGTGATCTTTTATTCAAAATCATGCCAAGCTGTTTGTAGATTTCTCATCATCTTTCAACACTATTCAACCCCGCCTGTTTGTGGATGAACTCTGTAAACAACTTTGGTGGTTTGACTCTAGTTGTGTTGATTGGATCCTCTCCAAAATACACACATGTAGAGTAAGGTTTGCCATGTGAAGGAGGTGATGTGTTAAGAAGCACAACAGTTTGCATTTATATGACACTCTCAAAAGCGCAATACTGTACACTCACACGCACATTCACACAGCTCATTGGGAGTAATTAGGGGTTCAGTCATTGTCTTGCTCAAGGACACTTTGGCACTATCCCAGAGGGAGCCGGGAATTGAATGGGAACCTTTTGATACCCATATACATATGTATATACACACACACACACACACACACACACACACACACACACACACACACACACACACACACACACACACACACACACACACAATAAATATATATATATATATATATATATATATATATATATATCAAAATGAATGAATGAGATAAAAGGTCTGTCTTTAAAGGCCAGTCTAGGGATAAAAGCCCAGACCTGGACCAATGTCTGCATAGTGTTGCGCTGACCTGTGACCTGTTTTACATCTCATAAAGAGTAATGATAAGGTTGTAGATCAGCAGTCCTACTCTGACACTTGATAAATAAGCCCCCTGAATTTATTGTTTCAAAAGATCCTTATTTGTTTGTCATATCTATACTAGACTGTGCTCATAGGCTGCCTTTTTTCTCATTGAGCTAGAGATATGATAGCCCTGGTAGTGTCTGTTGATATATGTATAAGTCTTTCCATCCCTGGTGGACCAAGCCTCTGTTTTGCTAACTAAAAAATAGCAGATCTACAAGCTCATATCGCATCATTTCGTGCCGAGCTATGAACTTGTAGATCTGCTATTTTAGAACAATGGTTCAACCCTAAATATATATTTAAAGCAAATATTTTAACGCAAATCTTTGCTTCTCAGGGGTCCCTGGAACAAAATATTTTGAGATGGGGGTCGGCGGCCAAATACATATCAATTTAAGGGTCCTTTGGGTTTTAAGCACCACTGATATAGCAACGTACGTTTTTCGGAAATCTGTTGGGATTTAGAAGACTTTTTGTACAATGGGTTAAGACACATCCACATTGGCTGTTTATTTCTCATGCTAAAAGCTTCCACCTTGTTTGATACAGATTTTTTTTTATGGTGTAGGGTATCCTATTGAAATTATGTTTTTGTTTGTGGTTTGCCCCGCCCCTCCTTCACTGTGATAGGACAGCTGGGGGAAAGGGACAGTGATAAATACAGCGTTCCACACAAAGCACAGAACAGTTCTTCATCAGACTGTCTCTGTTGACACTTCTGAAATCCTGCAAATAGAAGACGCTCCCACCGAAAACTATTTTAAACTTCAGCTTGACTCAGTCAAAAATACAAAATGGCTCTGGAAATGGGTAAATGGCGTTGCTTTTTCTCGCTCTTCTTAATTCTTTCATGCTTTTTTGTCCTTTCTGCCAGTGAGGAAGTCCAGGAGAACGAAGGTGAAGGAACAGGAGGCCATTCAGAGGATTCAGGTAGGAGAGGGACAATGTACACACTTTGTTAATTACTTCAATTGAGCTCAGAGAATAGATAGTGTTTTGGTCATGTAATTCACATTTGATACAGGGCCTAGGATTTTCGTGGCCCTAAGCAAGATTTGTTTTGGTGCCCCCCCCCCCCCCCCCCCCAAACACCCCCATTATAAAATCATTGTCATTTTTTATTGCATACTAAAATAATAACACTAGTTGTTGGATAGGAGATACATGACATAATTATAATATGAAAGTAAAAATTAAATTATTATTATTATTATTATTATTTTGTGGCCCCCTAGTGGTTGTGGCCCTAAGCGACCGCTTATGTTGCTTATGGCAGCGGCCGGCCCTGATTTGATACCATGAATCCATAAGGGAAAGGTTAATGCTGCGTTCACACTGACAACTACAGAGATGCAGTCTACCATTCAATTTTCAATGGAAGCCACACGAAGATACACAGAGTGTGAAGACAGCATAAAGGATGCAGGATCCAGGATACTGGTGAATCATGACCATAAAACGTTTGATACTGTGAAAAAACTTTTTTGAAAACGGCAAAACAAAGGGTATTTATTAAATATAGTATATCATGTCATTAAATATAAAATGCGACGCTCTATTCCTCCTGACGCATTCCTTGCGTCCCGGCGGCAGCGACCCGCGACCGGCGTCGGCGCAAACCACACTTTGCAATTGCCCTGAATTGCGAAAATTCTAGTTGCCTATGTTCTCAGCCTCAGAATGCTTGTCACATTCAACAATCATTTCAGCCTTGGTCAAAAAGTTGACCTAAAATGACTTGCAGAAAGAGATATTGGAATGTAAAAAGCATTCTGATAGGCTAAGGACATAGGCCATTGGTTCTCAAAGTGGGGTCCGGGGACCCCCAGGGGTCCTTGAGGGAGTTCCAGGGGGTCCCCAGCTAAATGATGGATATTTAGGAACCAAATGCCCTTATGGGTCTGTACTCTGTAACTCAGAGAGTGTACAAATGGAACCAAATGGACCCTAACGGGTCCATTTGGTTCCATTTGTACACTCTCAGAGTTACACTACATAGATTTTACAATATAAATGGGGGTCCCAGAGATATAAATGCCATTAAATGGGGGTCTTTAGCCCTAATGCATGTCAAACTGGGGTTCCTTGAAATTAAAATGGTTGAGAATCACTGCTAAGAGCCGTAAAAATCTTCTCTTAAGGGGGGTCCCTGGCATATGTTTTCAAATGGGGGTCCGCGGGCTAATAAGTGTCAATTTGGGGGTCCTTGACATGAAAAAGTTTGAGAACCACTGGGCTAAGGACATAGGCAATGTGGCGCAATGAAGCAGCAGTGTTATAAGAGTAGAGTTGGGCAGAAATGTCAATTTGACCAAAATATGACTTATAGGCAACTATGCTATGAGGCTAACCTACATACATGTGTGTGCGTGTATGCATTATGTTCTTCAGCCTGTGGTGTTCCTGCCATCAAACCAAGAGGCTCTGCATGTCTCCATGATGGAATCACATCACAGATCATCGGCGGTGATGAGGCTGTGCCTCACTCCTGGCCTTGGCAGGCCTCCCTGCAGGTACATATACAACACTTTGTTTATATTTAACATTTCATCATCCACACATGTCACTAATAGACTGGACAGTTCATTCATTCCATCTAATTAAAAAATAATGGCTGAATAACTGATACACTCTAAGTCATTGGTTCTCAAAGTGGGGTCCGGGGACCCCCAGGGGTACTTGAGGGGGTTCCAGGGGGTACCCAGCAAAATGTGTAAATATAGCATCAGAATAATTATGACCTTTTATACTTTGGCTATTCAAAAATAGCAGATATACAAGCTCATAGCGCGGCACCGAGTGCCGCGCTATGAGCTTGTAGATCTGCTATTTTTGAAAAATCTTGAAAATTTGTGCAAATCTTTCAATATATATATTTTTAAAGCGAACATTTGTAACTCTAATCTTTGCTTCTGGGGGTCCCTGGAACAAAATATTTTTAGATGGGGGTCCGCAGCCAAATACATATCATTTTGGGGGTCCTTGACATGAAAAAGTTTGAGAACCACTGCTCTAAGTTAAATAGATATACTGGCGCTAATCAAACCTTAATGTGAATTCAGGATTCAGGCCATCCATTCTGTGGTGGATCGCTGATCAACAGGAAGTGGGTTGTGACTGCTGCCCACTGCGATGTCAGGTACAGTAGAGTAGACAATGTCTCCCTCTGAAGTATTCTATCTAAAGTATAATCAATAAAAAAATACATATGTACAATTTCAACAAACAGTACTAGTCTGAGGCTCATGAAATTATTTTCAATAAATCTCACCATTTTTTCAGGCGATCTCACCGTGTAATCCTGGGCCAGCACAACCTCAAAACAAAACACAACATACAGATCATGAGTATTGCACAGGTAGGTGGTCTGTTTGACACAGTGGCGTGCACAGACATTTTGAGGGGCAGGTGCTCAAGTAAATTATACTTTTTTTTGTTTACTTAGTCTGCTCTTTTTTCCCTCTACACCTCTTTGCCAAAAATAGCCGATCTACGTTGTGGGCTTGTAGATCTGCTATTTTTGGCTAAAGTTCTCCTCAGAAAAGGGATGCTAGGTTTCGAGTGGTTATGGTAAAAAGAAAAATCACATAAAGATTTGGCGGACCCCCTGTAGTAACTCTGAGGACCCCCTAGGGGTCCCGGACCCCTGTTGAAGACCCTGCTGTAAACTGGAAAAAAAAACAAAAAATTAAAAGGGCACTTCTGGTCAAGAGGGCAAAGGGCAGGTGCTCTAGCACCACCTAGAGTCTATCTGTGCACGTCCCTGGTTTGACATGATGCGCATAATACTGTCGAGACACAATCTTATTTTGTAATCAGGCTCCTTGCCATTATCTGCTCACAATTTTGATAATATTACATTTTGGGGCATTTTGTATGTTCCTAGCTCCAGATGGAACAAATCAAATCAAATTAATTCAAATCCATCTTTATTCATAGAGCACATTTACAACAATCACAATTGACCAAAGTGCTGTGCAAGGCGAAACAAAACATCAACAAGAAAATATGCAAGCAACAACAATAAAGTCACATTACATACCTGTACATCAAGCTGGTCAAGGCGACTCAAATGAGATTAAAAGCTAATGAAAAAAAAGTGTGTCTTGAGAAGGGATTTAAAGGTCTCGATAAAATGAGAACTTCTATTGTGGATGGGCAGGCTTTTTCAAAGCCTAGGAGCGGCGGTAGCCAAGGCATTCAGTCAACAAGCAACAACAAACTGCCGCTGCAACTTTGCAACGGTTTTGTTGCATTGCAGATCATTGGTACTGTGTACTGAGCTTTAGATGTCTGTCTGATTTCCCTGGTAGGTCTTCAATCACCCCCTCAGGGACTTACATACTCGTGGCCATGACTATGACATAGCCCTGATCAAGCTGGAAAGCCCTGCCCAGATTAACGACCATGTGTCCCTCGTGTGTTTGGCTGATGACCCCTTCCTCGCTGGTGGCACCAGGTGTGTGGCTACTGGCTGGGGCTTGGCCAGCAAACGTGAGTGAATGACACCAAACATTATGTTTTATTTTTAACAGTCAGTTCAATGAAAGTTGAGTGACGGGGGGGGGGTGGGTTGGACATGCAAAAATAAAATAACTGGACACTCAGGTGCAGTGGCGTGCACAGACATTTTGAGGGGCAGGTGCTCAAGTAAATTATACTTTCTTTTGTTTACTTGGTCTGCTCTTTTTTCCCTCTACACCTATACCTCTTTGCCAAAAATAGCAGATCTACAAGCTCACAACGCCTCGCGCTGCGAGGCATTGTGAGCTTGTAGATCGGCTATTTTTGGCTAAAGTTCTCCTCAGAAAAGGGATGCTAGGTTTCGAGTGGTTATGGTAAAAAGAAAAATCATATCACATAAAGATTTGGCGGACCCCCTGTAGTAACTCTGAGGACCCCCTAGGGGTCCCGGACCCCCTGTTGAAGACCCCTGCTGTAAACTAAAAAAAAAAAACTTTTCCCCCCTTTTTTTCAAAAGGGCACTTCTGGTCAAGAGGGCAAAGGGCAGGTGCTCTAGCACCACCTAGAGTCTATCTGTGCACGTCCCTGCTCTGGTGGCGCAGTGGTAAAGTCCCTGCCCACCAACGCAGATGTTGTGGCTTCGAATCCACCGTGGTGCATCCGGAGTGAATGTCTATACAAACACAATTGGCCCGTGTTCGGGGGAGGGAAAGCGGGGCGGGGGTGATTGTCACAGCACATATTCCTACGAATCCCAAGTATCTGTCAGCAGGGAGCGTCGGGTGGGAGGCGTAGGACGAAGGCTCTACGTCTTCCCGGTGGGGGCTCCTCACTGGCAGTCAGTAGATTTCAGGAGAAATCAAGTGGCATAACGACTGTAGTAGTAGTAGTAGTAATCAGGTAGTCAAACAAAGGGGGTTACCAATAACTAAATGTTAAGTAATAATTAATTCATATTAATAATTTATTGTGGCTTAAAGATGGAGTGCCATGATATTTTTCAACCCTAAAACCTGATCATAAGGTATTATTATTATGTAAGGATTTTTTTCAACAAAAAAAAGTGTACAGGAATTGTTAAAAAAAATGTTTTTATGTGGACACGCCTCCAGTTCATTAAGTATGTCTGGTTCTCACCTTAGCACCTCCTCCACACCTGTTGTGTTATGATAATGAGGGGGAGGGTATGTTTTTTGGGGGCTCTGTGATGTCACTATGCCCCTGTTTTTGGATTGGCACGTTTGACTCTCAAGGTTTCAGCCTCCAGGAAAAAACTCCAAATAGTCAGAGAAGACATGAAACACCATAAAACCACCAGCGGGGGCCTTAATGAAGTTCTATCAACCTCATAGACACATGAAAAACAGAAAAAGTGCTCTAGCACCACCTAGAGTCTATCTGTGTACGTCCCTGTCTATTAGCTCAAAGCTAAAACCTTACATTTGAATGATGTGCATTCTTCCAGCTGATCGCCACATGCCTTACACGCTCCAGCAGGCCTGTCTGCCCATAGTCAAACACGCCGCGTGCCAGGACTTCTTCAGTGATGGCCGACATCCGATCACCGATCGGATGTTGTGTGCTGGAACCTCTGGAGCTAACACCTGCTGGGTGAGTGACACTATGACTTCAATGAAAAACAAAGGCAAACATCAAATTACTGTACATTTTGACACATCTCATTAAAGGAATATTTCACCCCCAACTTAACTTTTTTTCATGTTTGTTTTGCATTCCTTCAGTAATCCAAAAACAAAGAGAATTATGTCTGTTCATAAACTCCAACACAGCTCTCACGGCATAATCTTAGTCTTGTATCCACTCCATGTCCACATAACATCCAAAACAGTACGACCGCTGAAACTTTACTATTTTTAACACTTCTGGTGTAAACAGTGTTATATAAAGACGACGCACACGCCTGGGTGAACCTCACCACATGCTCGTCGCCTGAACAGATTTGTCTTTGGTGCATGAGACTGTTTATTATCCCAGAAGAGTTTTAGACACAAGTACAATGTACAAGTTAACAAGCTTGAGCTTGTAGATCTGCTCTTTTCAAAATCATTTAGTAAATTGTTGTGATTAAAGGGGAAATCCACCCATTTTCAATATTTAACTATGTCATTAATATAGCATAAAGGAGTTGTGTGGAAATAAGAAAAAAGTTCCCCCCTTTTCTTTTTGCCTTGAACTGGAGGATTTATTGTGAGTTTAACATTGCAAATTACAACGTGATGACTCATCATGTTGTAATTTGCAATGTTAAACCCACAATCAATCCTCCAGTTCAAGGCAACACAGAAAGGGGGGAACTTTTTTCTTATTTCCACACAACTCCTTTATGCTATATTAATGACATAGTTAAATATTGAAAATGGGTGGATTTCCCCTTTAAGTGATTAAAAAAACACCCCCGCTTGTTGTTTCAGGGTGACTCTGGTGGTCCCCTGGTGTGTGAGAAGAAAGGAGCCTGGACCTTGTATGGTTTGACCTCCTGGGGCGCGATGGGCTGCCCTACCAACAGCCCTAGTGTGTTCACCCGCATCACTGCACTGCGTGGCTGGATGGACCAGACCATGGCTGAAAACTAAACTGTAAACAGCTGTTATAGTTGGCATCAACACAATCAGTAATACAATCATTGCAAATGCCTGGGTATATGTGTCCTTGATGTGCAACTTGTTTGCAGTGATAAATGCTTATTGCTTATTGCTTGAATGAATAGGCCTACATCATTAAATATTTGCATATTAATATTAGATTTATGAATGTGGTGTTTTTTTTTCATCATGTTTAAGTAATTTGATTATTAGTTTTAGATGACCAACATTATTGACGTTATTTCCTGATCAAACATTAGCTGTTGGGTTTTTACATTCATTTAGGTCTTAACATTAAAATAATTAGTGGCTATAAGGTTATCAGACAGTGTGATATTACACCCATACGTAAACTTCTCTCTGATTAACTGAAATGAGTTTAACTGAAAAATATATATATCATTCATGGCACGCAGCATATCACATTAATGAACAATTATAAGCTGAGCCAAATAGTTACCAAATGCATTCTGTTTTTTAACAGATTTTAGATTATGCATTATGCCTGTTTGACTTGAAATTTACATTGAAGTATTGATGTAGCGAGCTCCTCGTCAGAAGGTGGCGGTAATGCACCAACAATACACTGGATTTCCCAACCGACCCGCCGTCAGAGAGAAGCGGAAGAGGCTAACGCTATGTTAGCTGTTTACAACCGATAGTATCTGGTATATCTGATGAATGCTAAGCTAACTAGCTAAATAAGCCCGTTATATATTCACAGCGGTTCTATTTTATACCGTTATTTCAGAGTAAAGATAATAAACAGAAGAGGAAAAGGTGAGTTTATAGACATACTAACATTCTATTTGACTCTATTGTCACTGCAATGCTGTTAGCTTAATGCTAGGTAGCTTAATGCTAGGTATAGCTAACAAGCAGCATAAACATAACCTCACCGTGGAGTCTGTGTCATAATAATACTATTTATGTTATAAAGTATGTCTGGTAATATGAATATTAGCCATCTAATCCGCTGTTATTAATAGTGTTTATGAGTCTTATTAATGCCCATTATGTCTGTAGATGTTCCTCATTAGAAACAGGCCATGTTGTTATGATGTAAACAAACAAAGGCTGAACTGATAGCCTTTGTTTTTACATGATAATATTATAATGTGATATATAATGTCACTAAACACACAGATCCATGACATGCAGACTTCACAGTGCATCAATATAACTTTGCACCTTTATTATTATTATTATTATCTATTATTATCAGTGGTGGAAAGTAACTAAGTACATTTACTTAAGTACTGTACTTAAAGTACAATTTTGAGGTATTTTTTATTGTACTTGAGTATTTCCAATTTCCAATACTTTTACTTCGATGCCCAAATGATGCATGTAGCATAAATACAGACATTTTGACATATGATGTTAGGGGGCAGACTGTTATATGTACAGTGTCAGCCAGTCACTCAGTGGGAATATGGATAATATCAATCTACAGCAGGGGTCTTCAACCATTTCAGGCCAAGGACCCCCTAGCTGAGAGAGAGATGAAGCAGGGACCCCCTTGTATTAAATTTAGTTTCAGATTAAACTTTTTTTTGTTTACTTGGTGCTGCTCTTTTTTTCCCTCTACACCTATACCTCTTTGCCAAAAATAGCCGATCTACAAGCTCACAACGCCTCGCACTGTGAGCTTGTAGATCTGCTATTCTTGGCTAAAGTTCTCCTCAGAAAAGGGATGCTAGGGTTCAAGTGGTTAAGGTAAAAAAAAATAATCATATCACACAAAGATTTGGCGGACCCCCTGTAGTAACTCTGAGGACCCCCTAGGGGTCCCGGACCCCCTGTTGAAGACCCCTGATCTACAGTGAATGTAATGGAGGAATGTACAGTATGTATGTTACAACCAAGGGGCAAGGCTGAGATATTTACGATGAGGCCGACAAAATGGCCAGAGTGGCGCTGTTTTACCCTGCGCCGACCTGTGGGTTCAGAAAGAATTTATTTTAGCGCAAGTGAATGGGTTTTTTGACAAACTTTAGACTAGATTTTCTTACTGTAATAAAAATTGTCATAAATTCTATATGCTTCCAGTCGCTAGTTTAAAGTCTCCTTTCAATCATCAGGATATGCGTTTTGCTAAATTATGGTTCTATCTAACTATATAAATGGCGAGCAACTTCCGTGCCCTCGGTGGCGACACCCCACAGCTCTGTTATCGACTAAACACAACACCGTCAGACCACATGTCGCCAACACTGTCGCCACGGCGGGCGGCCTGAATTAACGTTTCGCGTAGGCCACCTGGCATGCCTCACTACACCGTTCCCACCTCGCAACATAATTAATTCTACTCACCAAATGTCGGACACAACGGAAGTGGAAGCAGCTTCCTACCGCTTACCGTGCGTACCACCGAGGCCAACACAACACGACGGCCCGCCATTGAAAATCCCCAAAACAACAACAGCACGTTGCTCTGCTCTGCTCCACACACCAGGCTAGGTTCATGACACCAAAGGATTAGCCAGTGATGTCATCATTACTGGTCAACACACCAGGCTAGGTTCATGACAGCAAAGGATTCGACAGTGATGTCATCATTATGCAACCCGCAAGTACACATCGCCGGCATTGGGATGCCAGGTTGGGATGCCACGCCAGAAACAAGCAAGAACCTGCATGATTTTTTTTTTTTTTTTTTTTTTTTTTTTTTTTTTAACCGTTTGGAGATTTTCATCCGACCACTTTGGCGCGGACCACCAGGGGGTCCGCGGACCCCCTGAAACATAAAAAATATTATTTCTTCCCAATTTTTTTCTCAATTTTTTTACTTTTACATTACAACTTCTTTTTTTTTTTTTTTTTTTTCCCCAAATGTTCATCCCATATATACACGCACCCCGTGCGCGGCTAGGGGTTTCGGGCGGCCGTAGGCCGCCCGGACCTCTAGTTTATTATAAAATTGACGATAAAGTAGGCTATTCTCTAGGAGGGGCGGGATGATTTGATTGACACGCTACACAACCAATAGCATTCATTCCCCGCCCCCCCGCTCTTGATTGACAAGTTACCCAACCAATAATGGTCTGAACTCATTCTGACGCGTATTGAAAGATGGCGGACCTACAGTCTTGCAGCAAAGGCTTCATTTTCGGTCTGTAGAAAGCAGCGGAGGGGGTTTGTCCATCTCATTTATACAGTCTATGGTTACAACCTGAGGCACTAAGGGCCCGGGCACTAGTGATGCGCGGGTCGGGTTTTTTCATGACCCGCCCCGCCCCGCGACGGAACCCAACCCGCCTCAACCCGCCCCGCAAACCCATATATAAATCTATGGATTAACCCGCCCCGCGACCCGCGATTTTTTTTTTTATTCTGTAAAATGATGGTTAGAAAATAATCCCCAAGTGTATTCAAACTGTTTTATTGTTATTATTCTTATTCTTATTAGGAATAAAGACAAAACAAGAGAATGTGATTTTATTTTATTTTTTGCGTGTGAGAGCGGCTGACCCGCTCACCCACAGCCCGCATAAAATTCTCCGAAATTCTGACTTGACCCACCCGCGCCGCGGGTTGACCCGCGGGTCCCGCGGGTTACGGGTCAACCCGCGCATCACTACCGGGCACCCTGATATGTTGATTGTACCTTTTGTCATAAATGGTAGGGAGATGTATGTAATGCTCCACAGTAGCTTCTGGGAACTTGGATTACTGTACAGCTGACTGAAGATATCTTGGAGTTTTGCTCACAGGATAAAACAATTTCTACATGTAATGCTAGACTTTGACATCGCAGATTTGACCCATCATCAGCAACCAATATCTTTCAATTAAAGGGACTACACCATGAATTTAAAAAATAATAATAATATTTAATATCATATTGTTTTATGTCCCTCAAACGTTTTTCAAAAGGTTTGAGCCTAAATCAAGCCTCAGATATACTCATTCCAGCTAACTTCTCTCTGGCTTATAAAGCACTTTCAGCTGCAATACCAAAACGTCCTGTTGGGCAGAGGGGTGCTACTGAGCATTTCTGTCTGTCAAAATACATGGGCAGAAATGGTTTGTGATGTAAGCAACCATGCCATTCTGAGATGGCCTGTTCAGACACGCCCATTCTGAAAATCTCTGAAATGAGAATGAATGACTGAATGTTAAAAAAAAATATTTTTTGGGGTACAAGAGACACTGGGGAGCCCAAAAAATACCCCCCCCCCCCCCCCCCCCCCAAAAAAAAAAAAGAAATTCATGGTGTATCCCCTTTAAGTAGTTTGAAAGTGAAGTGTAATTCTTTGCATTGGAAACGTTTGCATGATTTAATTTCCCAATGAAATCTGATCCCACAACCCTTCAGCAGTGTGCTACAACGTGTGCAGTAGTGCTGCAGCTATAATAGTTTAATTTGAAAGCCAAGTTACTCTACGTATTTGTACAGGACCTGTTCTACCACCAATCTCCCCTTGTGACTTGTGAGGAGTACAAGAGGCCATGCAAAAAGCAAACATTAACTGATGTCACATTACACATGGATTAAAGTTCTCGGTCGCCATGACTGATTTCAGACGTCATTTGGATTCCATAGAAGCCAGCATGTTGCGATGCAAAAATAGCCGATCTACAAGCTCTCAATGCGTCTGGGAGCTTGTAGATTGGTTATTATTTAAAGATTAGACCATTTGAAGTGGTAAAACTAGCAATATGTTAATAATAAGCATCTTCCATAAAACCCTAATGGCCTCGGATAATTTTCATAAAAGTAAAGGTTTATAGCCTCAACCGTGATTTCTTCACCTGGTTGGCAGTATATAGAACAGCAGGACAAATATTTCTAAAACATCCACATTTTACATAATTGTTTAGGAAACAGTGCTACTGTGATGGGCGGCTCCTTTCACACTGTCTCACAAATCACACATTATAGCACACATTTTTTCAGTTGTGAGATTTGATTTTGCTTCTTTAATCCATAAATGGCTCATGGTTGTATAGTGCTGATATGCTCAGAGTTCCCACGGTCATGCAATTCCTGGAAATATTTAGAAATGATAAAAAAAAAAAAAATTCCAGGCCTTTTCAGGAAAATGTTTGGAATGAATCAAATGTTTTGGAAAATGTTTGGAGATGCAGTACATAGTTTTTGTCTCAACATTGCGTGAAATAAGTAACATGGCAAAATATAGTGCTGCGCTGCATGAGCTGTGTGAGTGCAGATTAATAAATACAGGACGTCAGATGACGAAAAAGAATAGATCTACAAGCTAACAACACGTTGCACCGTGATAGGTTGTGTAGATCTGTTGGCGCATTGATGAAGTTTTGAAAATTAATTTGTTAAAAATGTGTGGGAATTAAAAGCTGACATGTATCTGTGTCTATAACATGTGTCTATAACATGTGTCTATAACATGTGTCCAGATGCAGGCAGGTGCATCAGTGGGCGGTGCATCCATGGCTGTAGGCGGGGCTCAGAGTCGATCGGAAGACGAAGAGTCGTTGGGAATAAAAGACGTCAAAAGGACGGCGACGCAAGCCTTTGGTGGTGTTGGAGCCCACAGTGTTGGAGCCCACGGCGGAGGAGTTGTTCCCAAACGCAGGAGTTCCTCCAGGTTTGATTTGATCAAAAACCTTCATTATTATTGTACTGTACTCATCATGGATTAATGTTCCTAGTCCCAATCAGTCCACGACTGATTTCAATCATTTGGATTCCATAGAATCACAATACTAGGTTCACGCTACGTTTTTTTAAATACACATTTTTTTTCCAGACAAATGAACTAAAAATATATATTTTTTAATTATTTCTCTTACACAAATGCAGTATTTTCTTCTCTTTTTTTAATCAATTCTCTTACAAAGATCTTGTATTTTTTTCACGCGCCCTCTGCTGTTTGCATCGCGATATTTTTTTATTAAATCGATTTAAATTGTCACCAGTTTGAATCGATTTTAATCGATTTACGTTAAATCGTTACATGCCTACAAATGGCATATTAGGACATATTTTTTGTCTTTTAATTTTATTTTATTCTTTAATCCATGACTGTGTCTCCAGGTCGATAAAGAGGAAGAAGTTTGACGATGAGCTTGTGGAGAGCAGCCTGGTCAAGTCCTCCAGCAGGGTCAAAGGTCCTCCTGTCATAGAGCCACTGCGCTGCTCAGGGAGCGGTGAGCTCTCATCCAAACAAAAGGTGACAAAATGAAAGGTCCAAGTTTAACCCCTTCTATACGGGAACGCATATATGTGTCATTTTATTTTATTTTTTTGCTATAAGCATTATTTTATACTTTGGGCTATTCAAAAATATCTTAATAATGAAATGATTAAGAAATATCATGTATTAATCTCCACCTTCATGCTCTCTTCCCTGTCAGATGACCAAATCCAGCAGCGGTCTGACCCCCCCCCTGGCCATGGTGGTGACTCCACCCTCTATCACCAAGAGAATGAAGAAGAGCAAGCAGCCTCTACAGGTCACTAAAGACCTGGGCCGCTGGAAGCCCACAGACGACCTGTTGCTTATAAACGCTGTACTACAGGTGAGGAAAAAGTAATGGATAATAAATACATTTACTAATGTATTGCAGGTGAGGAGAAGTCATGGTTAATACATTACTAACTACTTAAGCCCTGTATATATTTTTTTGTCTTACGACAAATAGCCGTTGAGCGTTGTGAGCTTGTAGATGTGCTATTTTTGAAGTTAACGTGGTTAAAAGAAATTGTCAAAATGAATTTCAAAGGAATGCAGTGAAGGCATTTATGTATCTGCTTAACTCATTGAGACCTGGAACTGTGTCATTTTTAGATTTGACCTAAAAAGCATTATTTTACACTTTGGGCTATTCAAAAATAGCAGATATACAAGCTCATAGCGCGGCACCGAGTGCCGCGCTACGAGCTTGTAGATCTGCTATTTTTGAAAAATCGTGAAAATGTGTGCAAATCTTTGAATATATATATTTTTAAAGCGAACATTTTTAACTCAAATCTTTGCTTCTGGGGGGTCCCTGGAACAAAATATTTTGATGGGGGTCCGCGGCCAAATACATATAATTTTGGGGGTCCTTGACATGAAAAAGATTGAGCACCACTGATATAGAAACATACGTTTTTCAGAAAACTGTTGAGATTTAGGAGACATGTAGAATCGGCTTCAGGTCTCAATGGGTTAAAGTGAAGTTGAAATGTTTATAATTGTGTGTTTTTGTCTGTGACTCTTCTGTGCTTCAGACCACAGACCTGACCTCAGTTCATTTAGGGGTGAAGTTCAGCTGTCGTTTCACATTACGGGAGATAAAGGAGCGCTGGTACGCGCTGCTCTACGATCCTGTCATTTCAAAGTAAGAACATAATCGTCTCTGTCGGGTGGAAATCTTAATGTCCAAAACTGTTAACCTTTTGTGGGAAAATGCAGGTTAATGTTGGTATATTTCTTTACGTACCTGGGTACTGCGCTTTTATTCACGGCTTGTTTGTTCTCTGTGTGTCAGGCTGGCGTGGCAAGCCATGAGACAGCTCCACCCAGAGGCCATCGCTGCCATCCAGAGTAAAGCTCTCTTCAGTCAGGTTGAAGAGGCACTACTGTCCAAGATTGGTTCTGTAAGTACAGTGTGATGTTAATATTTACCTGTTTTTTACCTGTCAGTCACAATCTATTTCTAAATCAACTGTTTTCGGTTGACAGTCATTTATCTTCGGCCTTTTAACAGGCCTTAACTTTTCATGTGTCTGATTCTCAACAGACTAGCCAGCCTAAACTGGAGCTGTTCCAGGAGCTGCTGAACAAGCACCCCAGCATACTGCACCCTTCTCGGACCCCCAAGAGTCTGCTGGTACACTGGCAGCTGCTGAAACAGTACTACCTGCTGGACGACCAGAATGGTGAGTTACAACGCTGCTTCTCAAAACGGGGGGCCCGACAAGCACTTGGAATTGTAGGAGTTGACACATTTAGTTTCACTCGGTTCCACAAATAAGTACGTTGCGAATCATGAGCTTTGTAGATCAGATATTTTCACAATGTTTGCCTCTTTCTTACATAATATTTATTTGACAATTTGGTATTAAAAAGGGACTTAAAAGTCCTTAAATTTTAACTTTTTGAAATATGCAGATATACCCAGCATACACTGATACTGTATATTGGTTCACTTTCACTTCACTTTGCAAGTTTTTATTTTTCAAGGTTTGTTTACTGTTGAGTGTCCCTGGACCCCACTTTAAGAACCACTGCTTTATAATACTATTATGACAAGCTCAGGCTACCAAGTTACAGTTCTAATATCCATGTATTGTGAACCTGTGTGTGTGTTTCAGTCCAGCCTCTCCCTAAAGGTGACCAGGTGCTCAACTTCTCAGATGCGGAGCAGATGGTCGATGATGCAAAGTTAAAGTAAGATATCTTTACACTCTCATTACTCACATTTCTCCACAGTGCTTTTGACATTGATAATGATACCATCTGAAAGTTTATTATGCCCCCCATGGTCTCTCTGTAATTTAATGAATGTCCAATGCCCATAATAATAATAATATGTCTTGCTTTATCCACAGGGAGAGCAGGGATGAGGTGTTGGAACACGGTAAGAAATATTAATTCATATTAATGCATGTGAGCGTGAAATTTCACATGGAATTTTGGGGACTAAGTGCATCTTCAATTTGTATCTTTGTTTGTGTTAGTTTCTTAATTATGACTAGTCATGGCTTACTCCCCGTGTTCATAGTGGTTTTAGTGTTGTCTAGCATATCGTCATGGGTTCAAAACTGTTACTTTTCAGGATTCAAATTCAAAAGTAGCAGATCTACAAGCTCGAAACGCGTCGCTTCGCGCCGCGTTTCGAGCTTGTAGATCTGCTACTTTTGATGCTTTTGTGTGACGCTGTAGTATGATCAAGTAGGGCGTTCATTTACGAAAAAATAGAATATGGAGAGGTTTCTGCCCCGACAGTGAGGATATTTGAGCTCACTCTATATTCCCTGCATGGTCCTTTCCTCCTCAGAGCTCATGATCTCAGATCGCCATCAGAAGAGGGAGATCAGACAGTTGGAACAGGAGTTGCCTCGCTGGCAGGTCCTGGTGGACAGCATTACAGGTAAGCAGGCTATAACACACTTGACTCAAAATGACACGGTTAGTGTCACTTGCCGAATTAAAACTACGGTTTTAATACACGCCAAGCTATGGGGTCCCATTGGATGAGTGTCCATTCACCACATTGCAATTTTGGACCGAAAGAGGGGGGTCACTGAATGACGTGGAGCGAAATGTTTTACTTGTGTCCTCAGGGATGAACCTGCCAGACTTTGACAACCAGACACTAGCAGCTCTGAGAGGAAGGATGGTACGCTATCTCATGAGATCACGAGAGGCAAGTTCCCTTTTATTTCAGTGGTTCTCAAACTTTGTCGTGTCAAGAAGGACCATAATAATATGTATACAGCCGAAAAAACTAAAACAAAAAGTAATGAAAATGTTCCAATACTTTCAAGATTTTTTTTTAAGGTTAAAAAATGGCAGATGTACCGCTGTGAGCTTGTATGCAATTTTCGAATAGCCAATGTATAGATAAAGTGGTTAAAATGATTGTGATGCAAGGACCCCTGGGGGTCCCTTGAGAACCAATGCTTTAGTCAGAGCTAATTAACACAGAGCGGCGCCGGGGTGGCGTGTTTGCGAAGCGTTTCTTTCGTCATTCTTTTATCTTTTCCGTGTCGTGTTTGCCTAAGTCTCCTCTGTTCCCACAGATTACGTTGGGCAGAGCAACCAAGGACAAACAGATCGACGTGGACCTGTCACTGGAAGGTCCCGCCTGGAAGATATCCCGGAAACAAGGTGAGATTTAATAACTTTGACACTCCCTGGATATTAACCCATTAACTCATATACTGCCTAGAAAGACTAAAACGACTTCTGTCCATAAGCCATGCCTGCCAAGAACGACTAAAACGACTTTTTAAAAAAATTAAAAAAAATAAAAATATTTTTTTTTTTTTTTTTTTTTTTTTTAGATTTTTTTTTTTTTTTTTGACCCAAAGACCAAGGAGATATGATTTTTCGAAGATATAGACTCCCATCCACTTCCTTGTTAACTTAAAACTTAAAAATTCTGTATCTCGGCTCCTGAGTACTTTTTTTTTTCAATGAAAAATCTTGGCGGTGTTCAAACAGGCCAGAAATAATTCTGGCAGTGAATGAGTTAAGACCTGAAGCCAATTCTACATGTCTCCTAAATCCCAACAGTATTCTGAAAAAAAACGTATGTTTCTATATGAGTGGTGCTCAATCTTTTTCATGTCAAGGACCCCCAAAATTATATGTATTTGGC
Source organism: Gymnoscopelus microlampas (assembly GCF_963454915.1). Taxonomy (NCBI): domain Eukaryota; kingdom Metazoa; phylum Chordata; class Actinopteri; order Myctophiformes; family Myctophidae; genus Gymnoscopelus; species Gymnoscopelus microlampas. The sequence continues at coordinate 53,517,077 of NC_139944.1, read as the reverse complement.
TGCAGATCCCCCATCTCAAAATATTTTGTTCCAGGGGGTCCCAGAAGCAAAGATTTGAGTTACAAATGTTTCGCTTTAAAAATATAAATATTCAAAGATTTGCACACATTTTCACGATTTTTTGAAAAATAGCAGATCTACAAGCTCATAGTGCGGCACTCGGTGCCGCACTATGAGCTTGTATATCTGCTATTTTTGAATAGCCCAAAGTGTAAAATAATGCTTTCTAGCTCAAATAAAAAAAATTACACAGATGCGTTCCAGGTCTTAATGAGTTAATTATCTTGCAGTAATGATACCTGCGTAACATTATTGTCCAATAATTTTCAATTATGACAAGTTAACTTGATAACATGCTGAGAGAGCCGAGTCCAGCTGGTTTAGTGCCAATTGATAAGCTAGATGGATTCTTTATTGTCCTTTTATAGAACAGTGGTTTTCAACCCTTTTCATATCAAGGTCCATTATTTATTCGGCATTTGAGCCACAGATTCATCACCATTTGATGAGATTTAGACTCTGAGACCCAAAACGTAGAATATTTTGTTATCGTTGGATAAGATTTTGTCCGCAATTCCATCCATGATGTATTGATGTTGGTTCCATAGGAGAGATAACAGGCAAACCTTGATCAAAATAACAATTCTTCTACATTCTCTAATTGTGTAGACTTCTTGTAAATTAAGTAATGCAGATGTTTAACAATAATTTAACTCTTAGAGAGTGTAAAATGAAACCAAATGGACCCGCAAGGGTCCATTTGGTTTCATTTTACGCTCTCTAAGAGTTAAAGATCTAATAAGGGTCCATTTGGTTAAAGACTCTCCATCATTTAGCTGGGGACCACCTGGAACCCCCTCAAGGACTGCTGGTTGTCATAGAACCACTGTTCTATAACAACGCCTCGCATTGTGAGCTTGTAGATCGGCCTATTTTCATCTTTCTTAGATAATATTTGACAATTTGACCAATGTTAGACCATTTTTTATTGTACAGTTATTGGTTTGTTGACCATTTTTTATCGTATACATACAGGCATGTAAACAGCCCCGAGGTGAAAAGGGTGACAACATGTTTTTTTTTTTCGGGTCAGGTGTCACACAATTGCCCTATTTGGATTCAAAACGGCTAGTTTGTTTGCATGTCTGTGTATAGTTTATCGATTACTTTTGACACGGTAATGGTCTTTTTAAAATTCATTTTATGGGTATTAAAAAGATCTTAAAAGTCATTAATGTAGATCGGATGGTCTATTTTCACAATTTCTAACTATGGAACTATGGAGTGTAATGCCTCAACTCAATTACAATTCCAAGTGCTTGTCAGGGTGGCATGCCGGGGTCCCCAGTTTGGAAGCACATTATTAATATTTTTGGGGGTCACTCACGGCCTGAAAAAGGTTGAGAATCAATGGTATTATGTGATGGCTTTGCTGCTGACGCCTGAGAGGTTGAGGTTGCGGTGTTAGATGAATGATTTCAGACTGAGGGCAATATCATGTGTTATACGGATACGTTTTCTTATTGGAAGTGATTTGGAGAAATGTATCCTGCTGTAAACAAATGCTCAAAATACGAAGGACTTATAAAAGTATAAAAGTATTCTATTTACAAAATAGAAATTTTAAGGTGAGAAGAGGAAACATGAGTAGAAGGATGAGTAGAAGTGATCTGGCTAAGAGGGGAGGAGTAGACAGAATGAACATAAAGGCATAACTGATTGTCTGTGGCCTTGAGGTTAGAATGTCCGCCCGGAGATTGGGAAGTCAGGGTTCGATCCCCGGCCGGGTCGCACACCAAAGACTCTAAAATGGGACCCAGTGCCTCCCTGCTTGGCACTCAGCATCAAGGGCTGTATTGGGGTGGCAAGTCCCTGCGACATACTAGCGTCATATCGCCAATACGCGGCCCGCGGGCCATTTGCGGCCCACGAGAGGCAACTGTCCGGCCCGCGACGACTCCTGTCATAAAAAATAATATTTGGAGAAAAAAAAAGTTTTTATTTTTTTTAATTTTTTTTTGAAAAAAAATAAATCTGTATTAATGTTCAAGCAAGCTAACAAACCCTATCTGTAAGTACCGGTACATTGTTGATTCTGGACTTATTTTGATTTTCAGTAAGTACAACTGGCTGCTGTTAATCTTACTTTTCAAGCAGACTGTAACAACCAAACATTTTAAGCATAGTTGATTATCAGCTTATTTTGTTTCCAGAGTGCATTTTTTCCTTGTGTGACCCTCACAGGATTTAAGAATCCCAGGCCTAAAATAACAGTGTCAAATTAGCTCGATTAGAGGAAAAAAATGAATAAAAAACGCACGATTTTGGCACCCGCACAGGGCCGCGGCGGGCACAATGCCCCTGGCCCTCGGCTTGGTACCCGAGACGTAATTTGGCCCTTGGGGAAAAGTAATTGGGGAACCCTGTTGTACATCAAGCTGCCTCACGCTACAGAAACAGGAGATAGGCTCCTGCCCCGTATGCCTCATGGCTCGGCAAGGCTAACTATTTGTCCAATTGCCCCAATGCAGTAAGTTGTGCATCAGGATTAGGTTGACCCAAGCTATCTAAAAACACACCAATCAAAGGAGAACTTTACTCAACCCCCCTTCTCTTGGGCCCTTGGCCTCAAGTACAAAGTGGGCATGTTAAAGTGAATCTATCCTAGCGAATCATCACCTCACATAGTTAGGAAAGTCAGTTTTCCCATTTTCATAACATCATAAAACTGTTTTCTCCCATATTAGAAGCAGTTACCATGGTGAAGAGACAGGGGGTGCAGTAGAGCAATATATGGGTTGAATTCTACGATGTGTAGAGCAGCAGCACATGTTTTGTGTCCTGAGTCCTGACCCACTGTTTGGGAAACAGTGGTTTAAAATTCCTGGTGGTGGTGTGTTAGGGCCTGTAAACACAACTTTATTTAACCCATTAAGACCTGAAGCCGATTCTACAAAATGTCTTCTAAATCCCAACAGTATTCTGAAAAAAACGTATGTTTCTGTATCAGTGGTTCTCAAACTTTTTCATGTCAAGGACCCCCAAACCTATGTGTATTTGGCCGCCGATCCCCATCTCAAAATATATTGTTCCAGGGACCCCCCAGACAAGCTCACAGACAAGCTCACAACGCCTCGCAGCGCGAGGCGTTGTGAGCTTGTAGTTCGGCTATTTTTGGCTAAAGTTCTCCTCAGAGAAGGGATGCTAGGGTTCAAAGTAGTTAACATAAAAAAAATCACACAAAGATTTGGCGGACCCCCTGCAGTAACTCTGAGGACCCCCTAGGGGTCCCGGACCCCCTGTTGAAGACCCCTGAAATATACTATAAGGTGTGTGTGTGCTCAAAAAAAAGAAAAGAATGAGGCAGAATATCAGTCTCTCTTGTGCAAGTGAGAGACGTCACTTAGTAGCAGATATAATAACGCAGATATCGTGTACTGTAAGTGTTACACATAAGTGATAGTGCCAGACAGTGTGTGCCATGTGCATTCATGGCCATAAATACATAAAGTAATAATACCTGTGTGTGTGTGTGTGATGGCCTATGCATGAACCCATGGTTCACTGGGGTTATTTATTTAGCCGTCCACCTGAGTAATAGAGGTGTGCATTGGCAATGCCCTCACCATTCAATTACGATTTACCAGGTTTCGATTCGATTAACCTTGTAATGATTCAATTCGACGATGCATCACCTTTTCTATATTACTGCACAGCATGGCAACTTTTTCATCGGTCAATACAAGCAGTCAGATATACTGAACAACATATACATCTGGCTGCTGCTCTGTGCAAGTAGCAATATGATAAAAAAAATGTTTAAAAATAAATGCATTAAAAATAGATTTTTGTGAATCGATTCATCGTCGTCCATGTCCGCATCGCGATTAATCTATGAATCGTTTATTTTTTGACACCACACTACTGAGTAACTTTCCTCCCTCAACTCTAACCCTTCCATTTTAACATTTTGCTGAGCTGACAGGATATGAGCGACGGACGGTACAATGTATCATTTAGCTATCTCCTCCTCTATCAGGATGAGAGAAATGCTCCATCAATCATAACCCGCTCAACCAGCGGAAAATTACTATCTGGTCTATTCTTGGCTCAGCTTTTTGAAAGTACAACCCCTGTCTGAGGTCATACTAGGCAAATTCTCCTATTCTCCTATAAGTATGCTATAATAGAAAAATGAATGCAAAAATATTTAGTCATTTGATTAAGCGAATTAAGAATGGCATCTTTTGGGGGATTTGAGTCCCTGCACCACAAAAGAGAGACAGAAAGAGTTGTGTGTGTTGCCTTCTGCTTATCTTTTACTACATACATGTTCAGCAGAGGTTCTCAAACCTTGTCATGTCAAGGACCCCCAAATTGACACGTATTAGCCCGCGGACCCCCATTTGAAAAGATATGTTCTATCTCTGGGACCCAAAATTATATTGTAAAATCAATGTTAATTTAACTCAGAGAGTGTACAAATTGTACGCCCTCTGAGTTACAGAACCAAAAGGGTCAATTTGGTTCCTAGCTATCTATCATTTAGCTGGGGACCCCCTGGAACTCCCTCATGGACCCCTGGGGGTCCCCGGACCCCACTTTGAGAAGCAAGGATGTACAGTACCTCAACCAGCCTCAGGAAACTATACAAATATCTCAAATTAAAGCTAGATGCATGTGTTGTTGTGCATGATGGGTGTTTTTTTTCAGCACTTTTGTCACTCTGGTATTTTCATGTCACAGTTCCAGGAGCTCAATCATGTGTGTAGTCTTTGTTGTGTGATTGTGAGATTCAGGCTTGTTGTTTTTGTTGGTTCAGCTCAATCGGGTCCATTTGGCACCCAGTGGGTGCCACCCACCCATGGTGGGTTGTAACAAAATGACTACAAAATGATTAAAGCGGTTCTATATTTTGTATCTGATTTTTTCTTTTAAATGCTGATCAATTAAAGTGGTATTTCGTCTGTCGGGTGGAAACCTCATATGTTCAAAACTGTTACATTTCAGGATTCGAATTCAAAAACGGCAAAAGTAGCAGATCTACAAGCTCAAAACGCGTCGCTTCTCACCGCGTTTCGAGCTTGTAGATCTGCTACTTTTGCTGCTTTTGTGTGACGTTGTAGTATGATCAAGTAGGACCGTTAATTTACGGAAAAAAACTAAGTTATATGGTTATATATCGTTATGGTTATAACGATATATATATGGCTTTTTATATTATTAACCTCCCCTGTTCAGCACCTGATCTTCTAAGTCAGTGGTTTCAACCTTTTTCATGCCAAGGACCCCTAAATTGATATACATTTGGCCGCGGACCCCCAATTGAAAATGTTTTGTGCCAGGGACCCCCATAAGCAAAGATATGAGTTAATTTTCGCTTTAAAAAATATAAATATTCAAAGATATGCTACACTTTTTCAAGGTTTTTCAAAAATAGCAGATCTACAAGCTCGTAGCGCGGCACTCGGTGCCGCGCTATGAGCTTGTAGATCTGCTATTTTTGAATAGCCAAAGCTAAGTGGTTAAAAATGATTGTGACGCTATTAACTCATTTTGCTGGGGACCCCCTTGTACTCCCTTAAGGACCACTGGTGGTCTCCGGACCACTGGTTGAAAACCACTGATCTAAGTTATGGTTGGTTATAATATATTCTCCTATGTTTCTGTTTGTGAAGGAATCATTAAACTGAAGAACAACGGGGACTTCTTCATCGCCAACGAGGGCAGACGGCCTATCTATGTAGACGGCAGACCGGTGCTGTCCGGCAACAAATGGAAACTAAACAACAACTCTGTGGTAGAGGTATGTACTGTATGGTGATGGAGCCTGTTTATTATTAATATATGAAAATAATCGTTATATAATCATCGCTGTCAGGTAGAAACCTTGTATGTCCAACACCATTAATTTTCAGGATTTTTTTGTATAAATAAACGTGTTCCAATGGATCCAGTATAGTTATTATTTGTCACAAGCTCTTGTTAAAAGGATCCCTGGCTAATAAGCCAAATATGCCTTAATACATTATAATTGTATAAAAATAAAATAAATAAAATATTTAAGGTGTTTTAAATTATTTATTTGAGTTATGGAGGGCAATTATAATGTATTAAGGCATATAAGGCTTATTAGCCAGGGATCCTTATAATCATTTTCATTGGTTAAATATTTATAAAACCCAAATTGCAACCTGGTGTATTTTTTTTAAATGGCAGATCAACTTATAGTTAATTTACGAAAAAAACACAACAAGTTAGAATATGGAGATATGCGGTTTCTGTCCGACAGCAACGATATATAATTAGACAGATGCAAAGACAAAAAAGTTGTAACAATTCGTTATGTCTTCCTCAGATTGCAGGTTTACGCTTCGTGTTCCTGATCAACCTGGAGCTCATCTCTCTGATCAAAGCCGAGGCGGCTAAGATGAGTCAGCAGTGAACGAACGTACATGTTCGGCTGGTAGAAGAAGAAGAAGAGAGGAAGTGTTGGACTATATAAGACTATAATAAGACACTTGCCTTGATCCTAGACGATCAGTAGATCTCCACCTACCTATTACGTCTGGGTGGTGTAGGGCTGCAACTATTCATTATTTTATCAGCGATCGATTAATTTTTCGATTAATCGAATAATCGAAGATCTGATGAGCTTGTAAATCATCTACATATAAAATGTTTGGCTTACAGTAAGTGGTTAACCCGTTTAGACCGGGAAATAATCTGTGTCATTTTAAGATTTCTTTGGCTATTCAGAAATAGCAGATATACAAGCACTAACTATGAGCTTGTAGATTTGTGCAAATCTTTGAATATATATTGTTTTAACGCAAACATTTGTAACTCAAATCTTTGCTTCTGGGGGGGGGGGGGGGTCCCTGTAACAAAACATTTTGAGATGGGGGTCCACGGCCAAATACATATCTACAATTCTTTTTTTCTTCTAAATCCTAACAGTATGTTGCTATATCAGTGGTGCTCCAACTTTTCCATGTGAAGCACCGACCCCCAAAATGATAATGTATTTGGCCGTGGACCCCCCCCCCATCTCAAAATATGTTGTTCCAGGGACCCCCCCAGAAGCACAGATTGGGGTTTAAAATGTTCTCTTTAAAAATAATTAAAATAGAAAAAAAATTGCACACATTTTCCACGATCTTCAAAAAAAATAGCAGATCTAAAAGCTCATAGCGCGTGCACACTCGGTATGAGCTTGTAGATCTGCTATTTTTGAATAGCCAAAGAAATCTAAAAAATGACACAGATGCGTTCCCGGTCTTAACGGATTCAAAATGTGTGGGAACAGTGGTATTCATAGTAGGCAGAGATCTCTGATCGTCTTGGGCTCTGTGAGAATAACTGGCTGGATCCAGTCGGTACTTGTACACAGAACACAGAACACGGACAAAACACGGCTGTTCCTCCTCCCGAGGCCACAGCAGTGCCACCAGAGAACTCAACCCATTAAATGACCAACAAGCTATTAAGGACTTCCAAATATTCATTTTAAGGTGTACATTTTGATAAGACTACTACATACACACACCCTGAAGCAAGAGGGACGCGATATTTCTGCTGGATATTTCAGTCTTTTCAATATATATAGAGGACACTGCGATGGTAGAACCATGTTTATTCCAATGTTTGTTCAGAATACTGAATATAAGTGTTGAAATTCTACATTAAAGCGTTTGTTTTTTCCAAAATATTGAATGTGTATGCCTGTGTTCTGAAGTGCTCTGTGTTATTTGCAGTTAAAATGTGTAAAAAGAAAATGCATTTATCTATTATTGCAGGGGTCTTCAACAGGGGGTCCTCAGAGTTACTGCAGGGGGTCTGCCAAATCTTTGTGTGATATGATTTTTTTTTTACATTAACCACTTGAACCCTAGCATCCCTTTTCTGAGGAGAACTATTTTTGGCTAAGAGGCATAGGTGTAGAGGGAAAAAAGAGCAGACCACGTACACAAAAAAATGCTGAATCTGAAACACAATTTTATACAATATAGAGGGGGTCCCTGGACTCCCTGCTTCATCTCTCTCAGCTAGGGGGTCCTTGGCCTGAAAACGTATTATTGTGTTTGCATGCACTAATACTTTTGGGTACCAGTTCATGTGCCATTCAGTAGAACTGTGGTGAATATAGCAAGAGTAGCTCAAAAAGCCCAATAAAGCCCAGAAGGATTTACCTTTTGGTTGAATGGTACATGATCTATATAGCCTGGCATTTTGCCAGACTGATTACGTGGATTCACTCTCACGTTTGTCCCCGGTAGATTTTCTCATACGAAGTCCAGACTGATACCGGGGGAGGAACGTGAGAGTGAATCCATTATCAGTCTGGCCAATGTAGAGTACCTTTATTAGAAGGATAACCCCTTGAGATGTGTCGTCTCGTTTTCGAGACAAACATACAAAAAGTGCAATAGACAAAACAATACAACAAATACATCCATGCATACAGTACATAAACAGGACAAAACATTTTTTTATCCCATGATTTTGTAACCCTTATTTTTCACCCGGTGCCAATTTTCTAAGTGATCCTGGGCACTACACTCCCCTCACCAGCCTAGGGAGGCCAGGGCTGAGCTCATGCCTCCTTCAATGCATGAGAGCCAACTAACCTTCTTGTCACCTGACAGGGGGGAGGTTCCCCGGTAGGACGTAGAGCGTGGAAGGAACACGTTATTCCAACCAGTTCCTTTCCCCTCCATCAGGCGCCCCGGCTGTCATGGGGGAGGCGGTATAGTGACCAGGATTACTACATGTTTTTGTGAGGGTATTAACTACCCTGAGAGACACGGGGAGAACATGCAAACTCCACACAGAGTGGGCCCTTCCACCTAGGGATCTAGGACAAAACAAACTTGACAAAACAAAACAAAAGCTCTCCTGAAGCTGGACGCTCCTCCACCCCACCTGAACACCCACAAAATAACAGACTTCATCATGCATTAATGATGTACCCATGTAAAGCTAAATGAGAAAAAACAAGAGTAGCAACTACAGACCGTTACATACATGCACATGCGGTATAACATGCAATGACATGCCAATGCGAATACACAGAATACAAACATGCACATGCATCTTGGAAATTAAATTGCAGTATATTCGCTATAATTCACAGGACAGATTATAAAAGACAGAAGCCAATCAGAAGCAATGCCAGGTTACATGATGTACCCATTTAGTTTGGGTTCAGCATTTATACAGTGTATTAAGGTATATAAACACAAGGTGTTTACATATGTTAGTGCCCTGGCTAACTCATCCCAGATATCTAGAATGTCTAGTAATTGAGATGGGGGTTAACTGGTTATTCTAAAGGTGATATAGAATGTATATTAAGCAAAGGTTCATGTGATTAATGATATAATACTGAAGTAGCTACTACCTGACCAGCTATTGACTGGCATTGTTGAACCAGACTCAAATAACTTTTCTTGGATAGAAATAGTGGTTTCTCAAATAGAAACCACTATTTGTGTGTATTTCTGTGTATGTACCTGTGCATTTAATTGATGTGTGTATTTGCACAAATTGAATGTTTTTTCATGCTAGACGGAAACAGACAGGGAAGTAGGTTAACATTTGACGTCCAGTTACAGCTGATGGCTGCTCAGATGGCACAGTCAGAGCTGTCATGTGTCTTGTTCGGGAACACTTTAGCCTCGATCTCCAGGCTTTTATTTTCCTTCACGTTTTGCTAGGAACACTTATTGGATAATTAGTAGCATTAATGCGGGTCTGATTTGCATTTCTCTATGTGCTGCTTGGAAGCTTAACATATAGCGATAATACATCACAATTGATCAGTGAAATTGACCGGTATCTCAAGTTTTCAAATAATTGTAGTGCAGTAAAAAGTACAATAAGATTTGTCTCTGAGATATAGTGAAGATAAGGTATTCATTTTATATTTTTTGGGTGAAAACAAAAAACTGTATTGTTAAAAGGTTAAAACTATATTCTGATAACAATGTGAGTGTTTGTTCAGTAACAGGGGTCCCCCCCCCCCCCCAGCTCTTTAGTAAACAGAAAACAAATTTACAGGTGGGTTGCCAATTTGATCCAATCAAGAGAGAAAACCCATTTATCATCTTCAAATGTATCTTCTCTTTTTTTCCCCTCATCACTACCATTTAGAGGCCAAATTGCAGATATACAAAAAATAGCAGATATACAAGCTCATAGCGTGGCACCGAGTGCCACGCTATGAGCTTGTAGATCTGCTATTTTTTGTTTTTTTATGTGAAAATTTGTGCAAATCTTTAACTATATATATATCTTTTTAGCGGCGCTAGCCGCTCTATACCTTTAGGTATAGAGCGGATCCTGCTCTATACCAGACTTTGTCCGTGTTCACCGTCAACGTTCTGATTGGTCAGACCCGTCAACAAAGTGATTGGTCAAGCTTCACGTGACACATAGCTATAAACACATTATAAACACATATCGATGACAAAATGTATCAAAGGCGCCGCTACCTTCACACAGGGTATGATTTTTGGGGCGGTGTAGCCACCCCCTATAAGTGAGTTTTGGACACTGACCAATCCTGCACCGTGATTGGCCAATAGTCTACAACGCATTGTATACCCCTAACCCTTCCATTGTTAATGCAAATCGATACTTTTGCAAAGTCAGCCAATCACATTACAGCTAGTGTCATCACCACTAACTGTAATGTGATTGGCTGACGTTGCAAATTCAGGACTATGATTGGCTAGCGAAACACATGACACATGTGCAGCCCTATGAATAGCAGTATGGACTTTAAAAAAAGTAATTTATCCTTTTTTTAAAGTGAGTCATGTTGTGATGACCACACACCGCCCACTTCACACTGGGTGTGATTTTTTTAAATACATATTCAAAGATTTGCACTCATTTTCACGATAAAAAAAAAATAGCAGATCTACAAGCTCATAGCGCGGCACTCAGCTTGTATATCTGCTATTTTTGAATAGCCAACGAAATCTAAAATGACACAGACAGATACTTTCCCGGATTGAATGTGTTTAAGCTATAACCAGGCTAAGTTTGAGCTTAGTGTGAGGTGGTGCAACTGGGCCCTGGGCCTTTGGCCCTCAGTACAAAGTGGGCTTAGCAAAACATTACCTCACATATTTAGGAAACCACAGGTCAGTTTACCCTAAGCATTTTCATAACATCATGATAAAATAGTTTTTCCCATATCAGTTCTCTCTCCTGATTGGATGAAACTGGTATCCTGTTGGTGACCTGAAAATATATTTTCTGTTTACTAAAGAGCTGGAGGAGATATGGTGGATTGGTGGTGGTGAGCCCCTGTAACTGAACAAACACTCCAGCAAATGATTACTATCAGATTCAGAATATAGAGCTATTTAACACTATATCAACAAAAAAAAAAGTTATACTTGAGTAATTGATAATTGTAAATGCACTCAATTACTTTCCATCACTTATTTAACGCATTGGTACTCAAAGTGGTGTGCGGGGACCCCCAGGGTCATTTGGGGGGTTCCAGGGGGTCCCCAGCAAAATGTGTTAATACAGCATCACATTAATTTTATCCATAATATTAATAAATTATAGGCCTATATAAAAGATATTTTTGAACATTTTGGGAAAATCTTGAAAGTGTTTGGACAACTTTTAATATATATATTTTTCAACACAATTGAATATATTTTTTTTTAACACAAATCTTCTCTTCTAGGGGTCCCACTCCCTGGCTGCTGGCACAAAACATTTTCAGATGGGGGTCCGCGGCCAAATACATCAATTTGAGTTGACCTTACTCGACCTTAACAGTTTGAGAGTCACAGATTTCAAGTACAAACTGTTTCTCCACTGTTCTTGGCTCTTTACCCAACACAACCCTGACTGAGCTACTGCTACCTCCCAGTTTATATTTTGACCGAGTTTATCTTGAACGCACCTCAGTCAGTCCATGGCTCTGACACAGGCTGATAACATTAACACAGTCTGTGTGTCTCTGTGGTGCAACGTGTCGCAGCTTTAACAGCATCTCTCTGGGACTTTATTTTTAAAAGGTTCTGTTAGAGTAGAGGTGAGTACCTTTAATGCCCTAATTCATTATTTACAAGTAGAAACAAACAGGAGATATTATTATAGCCTCAAGTTCAACTGACAACAACACAGAGTGAGTGTTTGCTGTGTTATATAGTAGCTGGAGAGGTTAGCCACAGTAGCTAGTAGTGTTGCTAACAGTAACAGACAGCAGTAATGTTTATGGTGACGGTCATATGATGTGATTGTGAATGATGATGATGAACACAGTGTCACACAGACAGCATGACATGTTGTTCACACACAGCTGATGTTTACCTCCAGTGTTTTAAGGATTTAATATACTTTTGGGGGTAAATAAATGAAGCTAAACTAAACTATGTCTGAAGATGTTATGCCAACCCTTTTACAGTTTGAAAATAAGTTTATTATTGCCATAAAAGGCAATTCTTCAGAACATAATCATTTAAGAATGTTGGCTGATTTATGCAAAATGAAAGTGTAATTGTAAGTAAGCTGTACTTTGAATTTAATGATAGTAATGACTTGAGCTCAACCCTTGGTATGAGAAGGAATATAATTGACTAAAAGATAAAGACAAAAAGTGATGCACACAGCATGACATTGCATTAATATGTATTTATATACTTTTGGGTGGTTAAATAAATCAAATTAGCCTACTGTATCTTTGAACAGTCTTGCAAAGCTTTTGTGTGCTGTTCTGAAAAAAGTAGTTACAACATTATTTGCTTTAAAAGGTTCCTTCTTCAGCTCATAATCATTTGTATGTAGGTATAAGTAATACAAAAGTGTAATTGTAAAACTAATATTTATAATGCTTTTGCAAAGAGTGTACTGAACTTGATTGATTTTATATTGGCAAAAATACTTACTGAAAACTTTTATTGCAAAAGCCGGTATATATGTATATATAACATCATAAAACTGTGCAAGGTGGTCATAAAATTAGGCAATCATGGTAAAGCATACAGAACCACCCATCATGATTCAGATATTGACTGAATGTATTATGGTGAAATTCATCACTGCAGATATGAGCTGATACTGTAGAATGTTTTACAGTATAGTTAGGCATGGCAGTTTTGGGGGTTAGGCTTTGACTTTTTACAGGGGCCAGTTCCAAATTGCAGCCACCTATTAGACCCCTTAACAGACGACGTCACACTGATAAGAACCAGTATGCGCCCAATGAAACCCATTCTGTCAGGTCTCGCTAGGACGCGCCTATAGCCAACACACAAGAGGGGGTCGGGGTGTGCTGAAACCACAACCAGCGCACCCCGAAACAACAGGTTGAGAATTGATTGCATGAAACAATCACCTGTGCGTCCAGTCTCAATGTTAGTAAACAAATAATTGTTCTATAAGTGCTCTTTTTTAGAGCGTTTTGAAGGAGAGTAAGGATACACATGTTTTTATGACTGTTGGTAGAGCATTCCACATTTTGGTGGCATTATAGCAGTAGAATGAATTTAACCCCTTGTTTGAGCCAAATCTGGGTTGAACGTAATTTGTGGAGCTCCCTCTGGTGTTGTGATTGTGGACTTAATTGACATTTTGGAAGTAGTTTGACAGGTACATGGGTGTTTCTGTGGTGTAGTGTTGTGATCTTGTAGACCCGGTCCATTGCAAGTTGTTGTGCTCCGTCTTCAACCCTGAGCCATCCCACCCTATACTAGCAAAGTGAGCAAGGGTTAAATGAGTTGTAGGTGTGAGGCCAAGCAGTAGCCTGACCAGTTTGTTTTGGGATGTCTGCACTCTGCAGCCTTGTTTTTAAGACCTTAGTGGTGTTAATGGTACCATGAGGTGCAGTGCATAGTCGGAAGTGACATTTGTGACATTGGATGAGTGCTCCGAGTCCTGTTAATAGTCCTCAAAGTATTCTTACTGAGTACTGACCAGAGAGTATCCTGTACAAAAATCTTGTTCTTTGGTTGACTTTTTTTTAATTACTTTTGTTGCCATTCTTTCACTGGAAAGTAGTATTTTGAAATTAATTATTTGACACACAGGGTGCCAGCGGCAGTGAGAACAAGCAAAAATATTTAACAGTAGGACTAGTTAAAATATCATTGACATTGTAATATGTTATGTTTGGAGAGGTTTGACAACATGCCCTCTGAAGCCCAATGTTATACTTTGTTGCACAAAGGTGCAACTCAGCCAAAATAACAGATTTGAAAATCGATTTGGTTTTCATCAAGCTAGCTTAGATACACCACTGAGTAATATCTTAATATGAATGCACACTTCTCTGTGCATGTGTCAATGATAATGTCGTCTCTGTCGGGGTGGAAACCTCCCAAACGGTTACTTTTCAGGATTCAAAATTCAAAAAGTAGCAGATCTGCAAGCTCAAATCAAAAAGGATCTGCTACTTTTGATGCCTTTGTGTGAAAAAACAAAATCTCAACAGTTTTTTGAAAAAAATCTGGAAAATATTTTTTCAAGATTTTTCAAAAATAGCAGATCTACAAGCTCGTAGCGCGGCACTCGGTGCCGCGCTACGAGCTTGTAGATCTGCTATTTTTGAATAGCCCAAAGAAATCTTAAAATGAGACGCAGATGCGTCCCCGGTCTTAATGGGTTAAATATCTTGTGTGGGGGGAAACTACTTTATTGTTGTGACCAGATTTAATTTATAGCTTTTATAACTAGGGCTAAGCTACTGTATAGTGATTTATTGATAACCTCACAATAAATCACTGCACCCAGCAGGTTAATGTGTGAATTAGTTGGTGGTGGCTGATAGCTTGTCTGTTTGGCTTCCGTTCAAGTCCATATTGTCTTATTGTGGATTAGAATATCTAGTTTATTCCAGCAACTATATGTTTTACACCATCTTAAAACGATGTTTAGAGCAGGGATCTTCAACGTTTGTCAGGCCAAGGACCCCTTAGCTGAGAGAGAGATGAAGCAGGGACCCCCCACTACATATTGTATAACATTGTGTTGCAGATTAAACGTTTTCATAGATGTCGATAGCTTCATAGACTTGTTTGACAGTACTGTCATCAGTGTTAATGTGTATTGTCAGACATTAATACCCTCAATTCTCAGAAAACCTGACCTTTCACTATGTACTTGGTCTGCTCTTTTGTCCCCCCACAATCTACACCAAACCTCTTTGCCGAAAATAGCAGATCTACAAGCTCACAACACCTCGCAGTTAGTGATGTGTCGGTCATGATCGATTGGCTCATAAGAACTAGTTCTTTGCCGTGAGCGTGAACGAATACGTTCATGACTCGAAACTGTTGCGTTCACGGGTTCGTTCATGCCCCGCCCCCCGATCCGCAGACACACACACACACACGCACACGCACACGCACGCACACACACACACGCACACGCACACACACACACACACACACACACACACACACACACACACACACACACACACACACACACACACACACACACACACAGGAGGACGGGAGCTTCAGCGTTCTTCCCGCGACAGACAGGCGGACATGCATTGCAAATTTTGTGGATTGAAATGAAGCACTGCTGTTGTGTTGTTAGTGTTGTATTCATTGTTCCTGTACAAAAGACCGATGGTGACCAGATAGCACGACATTTAACTATGAAAGAAATGCAGACAACGATTGTCAGGTCACGGACAATTAACACGTTTCAGAATGAATGCAAGATGCAATCTGCACAGCCAGTCAGCCACATAGTATACCCAAAATAATAATAGTAACCAGAATGAATAAAATGTTTGAAAATAGCAGTTCTACAAGCTCACAATGCGTTGTGAGCTTGTAGGTATAAAATAGGGCTAAAGTGGTAAATGTATGTTGTATAATGTAATGTAATGTAACAAGTAACTAAAGTTTTCAAATAATTGTAGTGGAGTAAAAGTACAATATTTGCCTCTGAGATGTAGTTGAGTAGAAGTAAAAATACTAATAATTGAAAATACTCCAGTAAAGTAAAAACACTTTATTTATTTATTATTTATTTATATTTATTATTAATTTAAACATTACTTCTACACATTATATTACAAAGAAGATGGTGCAATTAGATCGTGAATGACAGTGCTGTGTTTCTGTACAGAGTAGACTACTGTGCAGTCATGTCAGTGTAGTCAGTGGGATCAGATGCACACAGTTTCATGCAGTTAGCGTAGCGCATCGCATACGCTCCGCCGGGACCTGAAGCGGAACTGAACGAGAACGTGAACGAATCATTTGAACGAGTCTTTGCCGTGAACTGAACGAGAATCATTCGTTCACCGAAATGAACTGTTTTTCCCATCACTACTCGCAGTGTGAGCCGTTGTGAGCTTGTAGATCTGCTATTTTTTGGCTAAAGTTCTCAGAATAAGGATGCTAGAGTTGAGTTCAAGTGGTTAATGTAAAAAAAATAATAATAATTGGCGGCCCGGGCCCCCCCTGTAGTAACTCTGAGGACCACTTAGGGGTCCCGGACCCCCTTTTGAAGACCCCTGTTTTAGAGTAAATGCTACCCATTAAAAAGTACCCACTACAGGATGAACATGCTCCAACAACCATCACATTTAATTATGAGTGTACCTGTGTGAAAGTATCATTATGAAAATATGATATCTCTGTTTTGTTCAGTCTTTGAGGGAGGCTGATAGAGGCTTATTGTAGGATTGGATAAAGTCTTGTTTATTCCAGCAGCTTTGTTTTCCTTTTGATAGCAGAGCTTAAGACAATGTTTGTTTACAGTCAATACTCCCAGCAGTTTGAGGCAGGCTTAAGTTAGCCTTCTGTTCTACAGCCTTAACCACAGTGGGTTACCCCTCCTCTGTGTCGTTCACGCCCCTTCACCCTGGTTGGCCTGTTCTGGTTTGGCCCCCGCTTTAGTCAAATGAGGAGGAGGAGAGGGAGTTTGATCATCCAATTGGTTGTTGCTAGCCTGGTAAACCCTCCCTCCGGAAATCTCATTTCCATTTGATTTCAGGAGGGAGGGTTTACCAGGCTAGGTTGTTGCAGCCAGAGAGCATCTGTTTGGTAATGAAAAGAGAAAAAAACAACAACATGCTTCCTGAACAAAGTTGTAGTTAGTTAAACTTATTTATTGAAATGTCAGCGGTTGCAGACACTCTAAAACAGGGGTCTTCAACAGGGGGTCCGGGACCCCTAGGCGGTCCTCAGAGTTACTACAGGGGGTCCGCCAAATCATTGTGTGATTTTTACATTAACCACTTCAACCAAGCATCCCTATTCTAAAGGAGAACTTTAGCCAAAAATAGCAGATCTACAAATCTACAAAGTGGTTTGATGTAGGGGGAAAAAGAGCAGACTAAGTACAGAGTGAAAGGTCAGGTTTACTAAGTATTGTTTAAGTGCATGGTTAACATGAATCCAACATGATAGTGCTGTGAAACAAGTCTATGAAGCTGCCTATGAAATCTATGAAAAAATGAATATTTTATACAATATATAATGGGGGTCCCTGCTTTATCTCGCTCTCAGCCAAGGGGTCTATGGCCTGAAAACATTGAAGACCCCTGCTCTAAAACATGGACAGATTACCGGGGATTCCACAGTCAGGAAATTCCTGGAAGTATTTCAGAATTAATCAAATGTTTTGTAAAATGTTTGGATATACATAGTTTTGGCTATTGATTTTGTCTATTTAAAAAAACATGTCCCAAAACATGTCTTAATATTAACGTGAAACATGTAACATGGTCAAATGTAGTTGTGCTGTGCTGCACAAGCTGCTTGAGTGTGGCCTAATCATGTATACAGGAATAGATCTACCGGTAAATTAATAGATCTACAAGCTAACGACACTTTGCAACGTGATGCGCTGTTAGCTTGTAGATTTGTTCTTTTTGTCACATTATTGCACCATATCAGTGGTTCTCAACCAGTGGTCCGGGGACCACCGGTGGTCCTTGAGGGGGTTCCAGGTGGTCCCCAGCTAAATGATGGAGAGTTGGTAACCAAATGGACCCTTATAGATCTTTAACTCTTGAGAGCGTAAAATGAAACCAAATGGACCCTTACGGGTCCATTTTATCGTATCGTATCGTATTACTTAATGAAATAATTGTTATTTTGATCAACGTTTGCCTGTTATATCTCCTATGGTACCAACATCCATACATCATGGATGGAATTGTGGACAAAATCTTATCCAACGATAACAAAATATTATAAGTTTTGGGTCTGAGAGTCTAAATCTCATCAAATGGTCCGTGGCTGAAATGCCGAATTGCTGAATGGACCTTGATGTGAAAAGGGTTGAAAACCACTGGGTTAGTGATTAACCCATTAAGACCTGACTGAGGTTCCGATTCTACAAAATGTCTTCTAAATCCTAACAGTTTTTTGAAAAAACGCGCAAGGCTTTGGATCCGCCTTTCAAGACCTTCGATAGGGCTGGCTCCTCCAGTCTACTGGTTCTCAAACTTTTTCATGTCAAGGACCCCCAAAATGTATGTATTTGGCCCCCAACCCCCATCTCAAAATATTTTGTTCCAGGGACCCCCCAGAAGCAAAGATTTGAGTAAAAAAAGATTCGCTTTAAAAAATATATATTGAAAGATTTGCACACATTTTCACGATTTTAAAGAAAATATCAGATCTACAAGTTCATAGTATATCTTAGTGCTGCACAATTCATCGAAAAAAGATTGCGATCTCGATTCAGACACCTATGCAATCTCGATTTTAAATTATGGTGATTTTTTTTTCAATATAAAAAATAAATGATTTTTTTTTTAAATTTTTGCTTAATATTTTTATATTTACAAGAGAATCGTGTGAGAATCGTGATCTCAATTCTTATGGAGGAAAATCGTGATTCACATTTGAGCAAGTATCGTGCAGCACTAGTATATCTGCTATTTTTGAATTGCAAAAGTGTTAAATAATGCTTTTTTAGCTCAAATCAAAAAGTGACACAGATGCGTTCCAGGTCTTAATGGGTTAATCACATACTGTAACCCAGTGGTAGTAAGGCTGGCTAACCATTATTTAATCACCAGACATCAGCCTGTTCTATTCATAAACCCATGAGGTTTATGGTGTTTTTTTTTCTTCACAATCACTCACCAGGGTGTAACGCTGACTAAACACAAGCTTAAGACACACTGATCTGGTTGTACATTTATTTTATGGCGTAATCATCACAAAATCTCCTTTCCTGGTTCATGCGGGGAGACATTACTTACTCAATGTTTTATCTCTTTCCTTTATTGCCCATGGCAGTTAGAAAGCATATTCTAGCATTTGTTCTAAGGGCAGAACCCAAGTATATTACTTAAAGGACGACTTCACCCATTTTCCATATCTTCATATAATTGGTCCTCTACTGATGATCATGATAAAATGGTAGACTTTTGTTCTGTGTCTCATAGCAGGGCTGTGGACACTTCAGAGCGTCCACAACCAAGTGACATCATCGTTGGGCAGATTAATTTTTTCAAACAATATTAAATGTTTTATTCATTTTTTATTAACGCGAGAACAGTGGCTTCCATTATAGCTTGCTAACTTTTCAGGAATAGAAAGCCTGCTGTTTCTATTAGCTTGTCGGGTTGGAAAATGTCCAAAACTGTTACTTATCAGGATTAAAATAAAAAAAATGTCTAAAGTAGCAGATCTACAAACACAAAATTCGCTTTGTGCTGCGTTTCAAGCTTGTAGATAGATAGCTAGTTCAGGGATGTGCACAGATAGACTCTACTGTAGGTGGTGCTAGAGCACCTGCCCTTTGCCCTCTTGACCAGAAGTGCCCTTTTGAACAAAAAGAAAAAAAAAGTTTTTTTTTTTTCAGTTTACAGCAGGGGTCTTCAACAGGGGTCCGGGACCCCTAGGGGGTCCTCAGAGTTACTACAGGGGGTCCGCCAAATTTTTATGTGATATGATTTTTCTTTTTACCATAACCACTCGAAACCTAGCATCCCTTTTCTGAGGAGAACTTTAGCCAAAAATAGCCGATCTACAAGCCCACAACGCCTCGCAGCGCGAGGCGTTGTGGGCTTGTAGATCGGCTATTTTTGGCAAAGAAGTATAGGTGTAGAGGGAAAAAAGAGCAGACCAAGTAAACAAAAAAAAGTTGAATTTACTTGAGCACCTGCCCCTCAAAATGTCTGTGCACGCCACTGGTTTCAAGCTTGTAGATAGATAGCTAGTTGATGCTTTTGTGACGCTGTAGAGAGTACCATGAGCTGTTAGATGATCACCTCACTACTCTTGTCAATTCCCCCCCCCCCCCAGAACACCAATGCAATGCTGCTTCTCAGACACTGTCAACGCCTGACAACAAGACTTGGACCTCTCAACAACACTCAAAGGTACAGTAAGCGGCTAGATCACACATCGAGATCACACATTTTTGTTCGGTCAATTGCGTAGGCCCTCCTACACGATTAACCGGAAAAAAAGTGTTATCTCGATTCAGACGCCTATGCGTTCTCATTTCTAAATGACGCCGATTCTGTGACGTCATGCTGCGTTTGTGTGTTTTGATTATTTGCCTGAACAATCCCAATTGCAATGTCCATCATACTTATTGCAAAAAAAGACACTATTAATTAATCGAACATTATCATCAAAAAACAACCATAGCATACAACTGGATTTGTCGTCTCTCGTCCGTCTGTATACAGTATCTGCGTTGTCCTGTGATCCACACATACAGTACAGTAGTCTCGCGTAGCCAGACAACTATTCCACAATCTCCGAATGTTACATAGAGTCTGGAACTACACCTCCTGAATGTTGTATAGAGTCTGGAACTACACCTCCTGAATGTTTTATAGAGTCTGGAACTACACCTCCTGAATGTTATATAGAGTCTGGAACTACACCTCCTGAATGCTATATAGAGTCTGGAACTACACCTCCTGAATGTTGTATAGAGTCTGGAACTACACCTCCTGAATGTTATATAGAGTCTGGAACTACACCTCCTGAATGTTATATAGAGTCTGGAACTACACCTCCTGAATGTTATATAGAGTCTGGAACTACACCTCCTGAATGTTATATAGAGTCTGGAACTACACCTCCTGAATGTTATATAGAGTCTGGAACTACACCTCCTGAATGTTATATAGAGTCTAGAACTACACCTCCTGAATGTTATATAGAGTCTAGAACTACACCTCCTGAATGTTATATAGAGTCTGGAACTACACCTCCTGAATGTTATATAGAGTCTGGAACTACACCTCCTGAATGCTATATAGAGTCTGGAACTACACCTCCTGAATGTTATATAGAGTCTGGAACTACACCTCCTGAATGCTATATAGAGTCTGGAACTACACCTCCCCAAATCCGAGAGAGGAAACTGGCACTTCCGTTCACGAAAATATATTTTGAAATATCTTTACATTTTATTTCTTAATTTCCATTTCTGCTAAGCAGCACGCTATATATACTTAGATGATTTTGATTTATGTTAGGATGAATTTGCGCGACTATAAGATGAAACAGAAGTAGGGAGGAGGCTTCACATCTGCTTTATATTTTATCCCTTTAAGACCTGAGTTTTTTTGAAAGTTTTGAAATTTTGAAACATTTTGAAAAAAATCTAAAACATTTTTTTTTCAAGATTTTTTCAAAAATAGCAGATCTACAAGCTCGTAGCGCGGCACTCGGTGCCGCGCTATGAGCTTGTATATTTGCTATTTTTGAATAGCCAAAGACATCTAAAGTGACACAGATGCGTTCCAGGTATCAATGGATTAATGATGGTCAGAGCTTCTGAGTCCCAGACTGTATGACCGGAAACATTTGAAAATTTTGGGAGGCAACAGTCTGGCCACGCGAGACTACACATACAGTAACATGCATTTTTAGCCACTCTTTGCATGACCTGGACAAAGATCAGAGTTTAATAGTCTGCTGTGGCAAGCAAGGACATTCTCTAGATTAACTGGGTAGAACAGGAGTATCCACAATAAAGCCAGTCACTCACAGGTCAGGTATTGCTACATGGTAACTGAAGTTAATCATTGCCTCAACAAGAGGAAACTTCTCATATGTCTTTTATCAGACAAGCTTCTGAATTACTGCCACTATCTTACCTTTTATTTGTTTAGTGCTGTTTGGTGGAAGTGCTGTCACAATGATTTACTGAAAGGAGGAGTTCCCACCACGTCACGACACGAGGAAGGGTCCCGCTAGGGTAGCGTTCAAGACCCTCCGCAGTGTTACACATTATTAGACTTGTCCGTTTGCATAAAAGCACTTAAACCAGTGAGCAGCAGTGTTGCCAAGTCTGCTCGTTATAAGCGACTTTTAGTTTTTCTGTTAAGTTGCTTGTAAATATTGGTGGTTTGCGTTTTTTTGGCCTTGTTTCTGAAGTGTAGTTGCTTATTTGGGCTTTCTTGAAATCAGTGGTTCTCAACCATTTTCATGTCGCATCGCGTTGTGAGCTTGTAGATTGGATATTTTCAAATAGCTGATGTACAGTATATAGGTTTAATGTGTGATCCAGTCGCTTCTTTTAGTCTTGTTTTCATAGACCTGGTTGTTTGTTTTTCTTGCAAAATCTGGCAGCACCGGTGAGCGGTCCATTAAAGCAGTCGGAGGACTTTCAAGTTCTGGGCGATATGGATTTGACCAAATACCTCCATATCTATTATTGTGACGATGATATTAATAATGTGACAATAGCATCACTTTACTTTTCTCAAAACTTTTCAAAAATAGTCGATCTACAAACTCACTACGAGTGATTAAACCAAGGAAAAGACAACGCATGCCATATCCAAAATCCAAGACAAAATCTAGTCTCATATCGATATATTGCCCACAGCCCTACACATCCTACACACATCCTACACATAGTGGCAGCGGTGGCCTAGTGGTTAGAGGGGCGGCCTTGATACCGGAAGGTCCCTAGTTCGATTCCCCAATTCATCACATCAATCATGAATCACCGCTGAATAGCCCTTGAGCAAGGCTTCCATGCAGGGTCCGGCTGGAAACAAGCTTCGTGCTTAGTCCGACACCCTGGGTAAACAACAAACTTTGCTTTTTGCCTACTGTTAACCCATTGAGACCTGAAGCCGATTCTACATGTCTCCTAAATCTCAACAGTATTCTGAAAAACGTATGTTTCTATATCAGTGGTGCTCAATCTTTTTCATGTCAAGGACCCCCAAAATGATATGTATTTGGCCGCGGACCCCCATCAAAATATGTTGTTCCAGGGACCGCCAGAAGCAAAGATTTGAGTTAAAAATGTTCGCTTTAAAAATATATATATTCAAAGATTTGCACACATTTTCACGATTTTTCAAAAATAGCAGATCTACAAGCTCGTAGCACGGCACTCGGTGCCGCGCTATGAGCTTGTATATCTGCTATTTTTGAATAGCCAAAGTGTAAAATAAAGCTTTTTAGCTAAAATCTAAAAATTACACAGTTCCAGGTCTTAGCTGGTAAAGTTAGTAAGAAGAAGAGGCATTGACCATAAAATAAGCAGCAGGACATTGACCCTCCAAATTAGTGGCATTCTGGAAAACATTAACAAAAACAGTTTTTTATTTATTTCACTCACAGGAAGGAAGCTTTGCCAAACTCCAACTTGACCCACATCCACGTATCCTGACTGATACAGTTTATGAACTGTAGTGGAATATGACCAAATGTGGCAATAACCCTATTACCACGTCTACCGCAATTGGAACTTGTAAATTCAATTAAAGGAAAAAAAACAGAATAAAATGAGTGGAGAAACATTATTTGTGAGCTACAGTGTAGGCCAGGGGTCTTCAACGTTTTCAGCCCAGGGACCCCCTAGCTGAGAGAGAGATGAAGCAGGGACCCCCCTCTATATCGTATAAAATTTAGTTTCAGATTAAACTTTTTTTGTTTACTTGGTCTGCTCTTTTTCCCCTCTACACCTATATATCTCTTTGCCAAAAATAGCCGATCTACAAGCTCACAACGCCTCGCAGCGCGAGGCGTTGTGAGCTTGTAGATCTGCAATTTTTGGCTGAAGTTCTCCTCAGAAAAGGGATGCTAGGGTTCAAGTGGTTAAGGTAAAATAAAAAATCCTATCACACAAAGATTTGGCGGACCCCCTGTAGTAACTCTG
Source organism: Gymnoscopelus microlampas (assembly GCF_963454915.1). Lineage (NCBI taxonomy): Eukaryota > Metazoa > Chordata > Actinopteri > Myctophiformes > Myctophidae > Gymnoscopelus > Gymnoscopelus microlampas. Next base: position 53,492,978 of record NC_139944.1, on the reverse strand, counting down.
AGGACCCCCTAGGGGTCCTGGACCCCCTGTTGAAGACCCCTGCTGTAGGTTCTCTTTTCTCAGTCAAAAACCCCCAAATTAATATGTATTTTGCTGCAGACCCCCATCTGAAAAGGTTTTGTGCCAGGGACCCCCAGAAGAGAATGTTTGTGTTAAAAATTAATAATAATAAGAATGTCCCATGGTGTTTATGTCCGCAGACATCCTCTACGCCTGGCCCCTGGTGCTTGGTGTGCAGCAGACCACCACTCCAGCAGCAGTGAGGAGAACCACAGGTCAGGAGGTCAACGGTTCCAGTGGAGCCAGTACCACGCCACCTGGAGGCATGGCCTGGCAGGACTGCTGGCTGGGACGGGCGCCGTCCTGGCCTATGGCCTCCACTACAGCAAGGTTGTTAGAGAGACATCTGATACATTTTGATTGACATTACAAATGTTCTGACTTCTGATTATAATTATTGATTGGTTGAATGGTACCTCTGTTTGAATAATATACAGCAGGGGGTCTTCAGAGTTGCTACAGGGGGTCCGCCAAATCTCTGTGTGATAGGATCATTGTTTTTTACATTAACCACTTGAACCCCAGCATCCCTATTCTAAGGACAACTTTAGACAACTTGTAACTTTTTCCCCCTCTTTCGGCAAAGAGGGGGGAAAAATGAAGACCAAGTACAGAGTGGAAGTTTACTAAGTATTGACGGTTTAAGTGGTTAAATGTCTGAAAATACACATTAACATGAATCCAACATCTATGAAAAGCTTTAATCTGCAACACAATTGTATGTAATATTATATAGTGGGGGTCCCTGCTTCATCTCTCTCTCTTAGTTAGGGGGTCCTTGGGCTGAAAAGGTTGAAGACCCCTGATATACAGTATAACTAGTGCCATTTAGTTGCTATAGTGTTACCAGTGCAGTTTTTCATCACAAAAATAAATGACAGCAACAGTAGTTTATTGTCTAAAAATAACATAGATAATGCTACAGCAATGACTTACACATAATGCTACCAAGATATATCATTGTCATGAATACTGGTGTGCATGGCTGTAATACAATCCACACAAATCATGTGTTAATTTAACTGAGTGTGTACAAATGTAACATTTAGAAACATTTGTACACAGTTAAAGCTGCAAGCCTTAACTTATTTTAATAAATACAATGTTATTTTAATCATGTGTATGGCTATGGTATACCTATAACTAGTATAATTACATGTTAGTTAATATACTTGATGTAATTAACATTAACTATAACTAGTACATCTGTAGTGGTTGGAGGAGGTCTCCCTATTCTTCCATTTAGATTCTGTTGTCAGGTAGGACACCTACTGGTTGACAAGTAGTACTGCCTGAAGCTTGTTGGCACAATATCTGCCCTGGACAAGCAGGGATTTTAATTGCCCCCTATGACTAAAATGTCAAATTAAAAACACCTTAAATATTTTAGTTATTTTAGAAATAGTTCCTCTTTTACTCAACAACGCCCGTCACAAGTTGATGATGTCATTTGTCCATGTGTATACAGTCCAACCCTAAGGAATGTTATTAGCATGTCCTAATAAAAAAATAACTTTATACTTCCTATGGTTCCTATGAACATCAAAACAATATTTGAAATATGATTTATTAGCACATGCATTCCATACATTCCATAGGGCTGGACCACACATGGACAAATGACATCATCAACCTGTGACGGTGTTGTCCCCCTTCAGTAAAAGATTTCTAAAATAAATAAAATATTTAGGGTGTTTCAAATTTAAAATTTTAGTTCTAGAGGACACTTTAATGTATTAACCCATTGAGACCTGAAGCCGATTCTACATGTCTCCTAAATCTCAACAGTATTCTGAAAAACGTATGTTTCTATATCAGTGGTTCTCAAACTATTTCATGTCAAGGACCCCCAAAATTATATGTATTTAGCCGCCGACCCCCATCTCAAATATTTTGTTCCAGGGACCCCCCAGAAGCAAAGATTTGAATAAAAAATGTTCACTTTAAAACAATATATATTCAAAGATTTGCACACATTTTCACGATTTTTCAAAAATAGCAGATCTACAAGCTCATAGCGCGGCACTCGGTGCCGCGCTATGAGCTTGTAGATCTGCTATTTTTGAATAGCCAAAGTGTAAAATAATGCTTTTTAGCTCAAATCTAAAAATGAGACGGTTCCAGGTCTCAATGGGTTAAAGCATATTTGGCTTATTAGCCTGGGATCATTTTAAATGAACTCTCCCAGTTTGACTGTGCTGGACTTGCTCTCCACCAAATGTTCTTTTGGTTTAATCTCAAGCGTATGGTGTTTTTCTTATTGTGTGGTTTGCAGACAGAGCGGGCAGCCACCACCACCAGCACAGTTAAACCTTCAGGGTCCTTCCCCATCTACAGCCAGGACGAGGTGACCAAGCACCGCACGGTGCAGGACGGCGTGTGGGTCACCTACAAGGGCAGCGTCTATGACATCACGGAGTTCGTGGCCATGCACCCGGGCGGGGACAAGATCATGCTGGCGGCCGGCGGCGACATCGCCCCCTTCTGGTCGCTGTACGCCGTGCACAACGCGGAACACGTCATGGAGCTCCTCTCTGAGTACAAGGTGAGGAGGTTGGTGGATCATGAAAGGATAAAACAACTAGAAAATGTGCTCCTCGGAGCACAGGTCTCCGCCAGGCGAGGTGGTAAAACTGTTCCTGATTAATTCTGTCTTACCTATTTATATTACATATTGTGATGTGACACGAAGCTTGACCAATGTTAGGTGTTCACAGGACGGACACACACACACACACGGACGGACAAAGTGAAAACATACTCTCCACCATGCCTTCGGCCTGGCGGAGACTTCGGCCTTGGGTCCACTTTCTGACATCTTCTTTAAGAATGCGGCACCAGCTTCATCAACTTGAACGTTTTCTAGTTCCTTAAGTGATCTGTAGCGTCTCCTCTTACTGGTGTAATGTGCTCGTTGTCTCCGCCAGGAGACATTGTTTTCACTTTCCGCCCCCCCCCCTCGGCCAAGCTAACATTGGTCAAGCCTCACGTGACACGTGACAATACGGTGAAATAGTGTGATCTGATTGGCTAGTGACGTATAGCGGCCTATAAATACATGTGTCACTTTGAAAGAGTCTTAGCCTCTTTCAAAGTGAGGTAAGACAGGAATAATCACGAAATGGCTGAGAAATGGCGGATACTGTAACAATTGGATAGGACACTTACACAGACAGGACAGATAGGACACTTACACAGACAGGACGGATAGGACACTTACATAGACAGGACGGATAGGACACTTATACAGACAGGACGGATAGGACACTTATACAGACAGGACGGATAGGACACTTATACAGACAGGACGGATAGGACACTTATACAGACAGGACGGATAGGACACTTATACAGACAGGATGGATAGGACACTTACACAGACAGGACGGATAGGACACTTACATAGACAGGACGGATAGGACACTTATACAGACAGGATGGATAGGACAGTTATACAGACAGGACGGATAGGACACTTATACAGACAGGATGGATAGGACAGTTATACAGACGGATAGGACACTTGTGTCATGTTACTATGACACGGTAACATGTTCTATTTTTTGTAAGAATTAGAACATAAGAATTAGAACATTCCCAACACAAGTCTGCTGGCGGAGACTTGTGCTCCGAGGAGCACTTTTTCTAGTTGATGTTGTCTTTAATCTATTGAATACTGTGACCAGTGCCTTCTTTTCCTTTCGATGTTCTTTACAGACTCTTGTACTTTTTCTTCCAGAGAATGTAGCAATCTTTGCTGTGTCATGTTGTCAGCATTTGTGGCTCGTCTTCGTTTTTTGTCATTTAGGGATTCAATTGCTCTTTGTCTCTGTTTCTTAGCTTTGGCCTTCTGCTGTCGGCGTTGCGCCTTTGCTTCTTCATGAGGTTTCAGACGATGATTTCCTGCTTCTTCAGTTTGCGTAATGAGAGTTAGTTGCATTGTGTGATCTCAGCTGTGATCTCTGTTTGTACTGGAAAGTACTGTTCCTGAATGATCCTGTCTAAGCTATTGATTACTTCCAAAGACATAAATAGTCTTTGGAAGTGACACACCTATTTATAGGATTTTATTTCGTCATGCGTCCCTCTAGCCAATCAAAAGCATTGGTGACAACATATTGTCACGTGTCACGTGAAGCTTGACCAATGTTAGCTTGGCTGGGGGGGGGGGGGGACGACACAGCGGGACGGGAACGAAAACATACTCTCCACCATGCCTTCTGCCTGGCGGAGACAATAAATGAAGCATAGCGTTAGTTCATGCAGGACACGGAAGTCTTGCACGCCTCAGCTGTAATTGGCTGTCAGTCAGCTGATGTGAACATCAGCCTACTATAGCCTCCTATTCCCCATTCACAGCGCTGCTGGTCATTACGTCACACATTCATACTCCAATCACAGCTCAAGGAGGTCCCTTTAAATACGGCTTTGCATTCACTACTAGGTCTCTGCTTGTCTTGCTGCCCTGCTTCACTGCTGCTTAGCTGCCTCCTCCACCCCAGCCTCCACCTTTTGATCAGAGTCTGGGGTGGGGGTTCACGGTTTTAACCCTATGTAAATTATGCCACTGCTGTAAAGCATCCCAGCCCAAACATTAAGGTAACTAATAATTGGGCCGTGCGACCCGGAAATGACCGTAATAATCATAACACAGGAGCAAAAATATTTTTGGGTGGCCCACCGGCCCACCAGGCATATGCCCGGTATGCCAAATGGCCAGTCCGCCCCTGATATCTGCTAATTCAAACTAATATGTCAATGTATTGCTTATTGTTTGATATTGTATCCCTATGGGGTTTTGCTTCATTCCCTGATTTGGGAATGTATTCCATTTGTTGCAATAAATGGTTAAATATATTTGTGAAGTGAGTGTTCCTGACTGAACTAGTCAGTCACCAAACTGGGGGTCCCCAAATTATTTTGGGGGGGGTCCCCAGATGATTAGCTTAATGTGAAGTGTATACAGGTTATCTGCACATTTATAAAGTTAGAATTTAATGACTTTTAAGACCTTTTTAATACCAAATTGGCCAAATTGTCAAATATTACATAAGAAAGAGACGGACATTGTGAAAAAAGCCGATCTACAAGCTCAGAACGCCTCGCACTTCACCCAGTTCAAATATGATTATTTTGGGTGGTCGCGGCCTGAAAAGTTTGAGAACTACTGCTCTAAGTCTTACCTAATAGCATCATTCGGGGGCGGTAGTGGCTCAGGGCTAGAGTGGCCGGGTAGAGTGAACTGGAAACTGCAAGGTTCCCAGTTCGATCCCGGGCTGGGGGGGGTCTCCCCCAGAGTTAGTGTTTGAGGTGTCCTTGAGCAAGACGCTGAACCCCTAATTGCTCCCGATGAGCAGGTTGGTGCCTTGCATGGTTTCCTCCGCTATCGGTGTATGAATGTGTTTGTGAATGGGTGAATGTAATGCACAATCTATGTAAAGCGCTTTGGATAAAAGCTCTATATAAATGCACCATTTATCATTCTTTTACATATTGTGTTTAATTTTGTGTTTAACACCAGGTCGGTGAGCTGAACGCTGAGGACCAGAAACGCCAACAGAAGCAGCAGGCGAACACCTCTGACCCGTACTCCGGCGACCCCGAGCGCCACCCGGCCCTGAGGATCAACAGCCTGAAGCCCTTCAACGCCGAGCCCCCGCCCTCCCTCCTCTCGGACAGCTACATCACCCCCTCCCCGCTGTTCTTCAAGCGCAACCACCTGCCCGTGCCGCCCGTGGACCCCGCCTCGTACCGGCTGCGGATCGAGGGTCTGCCCGGCGGGGTCCTGACTCTGTCCCTGGACGAGCTGAAGAAGCGTTTCCCCAAGCACACCATCACGGCCACGCTGCAGTGTGCAGGTCTGATACGATTATTATTTGGGTAAAAGATATATTTGTTGTCGGGCAGAAAACTCTTATTTCAATATTTTAACTTTTGGTGTTTTTTTCGTAAATAACACACCTATAGGGCATCGCAGTTCCCGCCCACTTCCTGGTGCCGGAAGTAAATACTCAATGCATTTTTCCCATTGACTTTTCCAAAAATATTTATATCAATTCATTTAAACCTAGAATCAAGCCATCCAGGATCCTGGTGAATCATGACCATAAAACGTTTGATTCTGTGAAAAAACTTTTTTTTAAACGGCAAAACAAAGGGTATTTATTAAATATAGTATATCATATCATTAAATATAAAATAAAAAAAATCACAGAAAAAAAGGTTTTATGGTCATGATTCACCAGGATCCTGGATGGCTTGATTCTAGGCTTAAATTAATTGATATAAATATTTTTGGAAAAGTCAATGGGAAAAATGCATTGAGTATTTACTTCCGGCACCAGGAAGTGGGCGGAACTGCGATGCCCTATATGATCATACTACAGCGTCACACAAAAGCATCAAAAGTAGCAGATCTACAAGCTCGACTTTTGCTATTTTGGAATTTGAATCCTGGAAAATGTATAGTTCTGGACACCCGACAGACAAAGTAAATCACAATATAACTGAAACCCAGGATAACAAATTAAAGCGTAATGAAATGTTTGTTTCCAATGTTCAAAGCAGAACAAAAAATACATATTCCATTAAATGATATAGCACCGGCCCGGACGGTTGCCGTAACCGTCTAGGCACCTAGGCGTGTGTCACGGGTTCGACTCCCGTTCCCGACGGCCTTTGCTGCATGTCACTCCCCATCTCTCTCCCCATTTCCTGTCAGCCTGCAACTGTCCTATCAATAAAGGCATAAAAGCCACAAAAAAACGTGTAAAAAAAAATGTATACAGCACCAATACATTTTTGCTAATTAACATTTTAGCACGCAGCACGTCACATGAATTTACAAAATACAAAACCATTGAAATAAACTACTTAAAATCCCTAACAATTATCAAACCATAAAAGCCCAAATTAGAGTGCATCACTAACCTGTAGCTTTTGCCATAACAGTTTTTGTCACACTGTTTTTTATAAGAGTTTAGATTGAGTCTGTGCCTGACACATAGAGGCAGCTCATTCCAAAGAGAAATACCTGTATAAATAAAATAACTCTTGCCACAACCGTTGACTCTTGGTATCTCATATACCGTGTGGTTTGATGTATAACCAACTTAGTATTACTCCTAAGTTAAAGGTAGTCAGGGGGCGTCACTATTAAAAATGTTGTACATATGACCCAGCTTCAGTTGAGCCACCCTGTACCTCACAGGGAACATCTCTACCTCCCTAAACTCATAACCTGTACATGTGTCCTAGGACAGTGGTTCCCAAAACTGGGGGTCTGGACCCCCAAGGGGGTCCCCAAATTATTTTGGGGGGTCCCCAGATGATTAGCTTAATGTGCAACATTGTTTTCTCACTCAACACTAAACAAACCCACATACAGTATAAGTGTATACAGGGTATCTGCACATTTATAAAGTTACAATTGAATGACTTCTAAGACCTTTTTAATACCAAATTGTCAAATATTACGTTAAGAAAGAGGCAAACATTGTGAAAATAGCCGATTTACAAGCTCACAACCTTGTCCTGGGAGCAGCATTCAACAGGTATCTAATGGTGTTGTTTTGTACCGTCTGTAACCTATCCTAGGTAACCGGCGCTCTGAGATGAACACGGTCAAACAGGTGAAGGGGCTGAACTGGGGCATCGCCGCCATCAGCAACGCCACGTGGAGCGGCGCCCGGCTGAGGGACGTGCTGGCCGCCGCGGGCTACGGGCCGGAGGTGGCGGGGTGGGCGCGCCACGTGCAGTTCGAGGGGCTGGACAAGGACGTGACGGGCACCACGTACGGCGCCTCCATCCCCCTGAACAAGGCGGTGAGCGACGAGGGCGACGTGCTGCTGGCGTACGAGATGAACGGCGCCGACATCCCCGCCGACCACGGCTACCCCGTGCGGGCGGTGGTCCCCGGCACGGTGGGCGCCCGCAACGTCAAGTGGCTGGGCAAGGTCATCGTGAGCGCCGACGAGAGCACCAGCCACTGGCAGCAGAACGACTACAAAGGTAAGGGCTGGGAATCGTCTCTCTCTCGATTCCGAGTCTTGGGGCCACGATTCCCATTTCGTTCGATTCAAAACTATTTTAACACATTGACTGCCTGAGATTAAAACATAGTTTTTCATCCCCATGCCAGCGCTTTTTACCTTATATTGACAATCTTTGGAGAGCCGCGGGAGCAGCGATGTGTACAAAGAAGTAAACAAAGGGTGTCTGGGGGGAGGCGGTGGGTCTCCTCTATCCACAGGAACAAAAACATTTTTACTGCGATCGGCCATTTTGTTGCTATCGCCCATTGAATAAGGCTTGTTTTCACAAAAAAAATAAGAAATCCGAGCTAGATGTGTTTTTCTACAAATAGGAGTGGACAGAAGTGACGTTTTTTTGGGATGACGTCACATCCCTCCATTCCTTCTATCAGTGTCAAGGGATCATTCCTAAGTTGTGTTAGAGCGCCCTCTTCTTTTTTGCCAGACCCGAAGGGTCTAAGGACAAAAGAAATGGCTAAGGACAAAAGAAAAGCCCCCTTTCGTCCATACATGGGCATGTTTTGTACCTGTTTTCTCCATACATGGGTAAAAAACATGGCCCCGTCCGTTTGTCCTTAGGTCCCAACCAGAAAAGTCTGTCCCCCTTTCGTCTATACATGGGCATAGACACAAGCTGACACGTCATGTGAAATCCGGCTTAGCCTGGGTCTGGCAGAACCAGGTCTCCTGGTCTTGTTTTTAAAGACGTATGTTTACGTCCTTGGCAGGCAAGTGTTTTATTTAAAAGGACATATGCATCACTTTTTAATCTGCTCTGAGGAAAGTTGCGGCCGAAAGGCGTTAGCGTTCTCTCAATAAAATGAGAAACTGCATCTGAGCCACTGCAGTATTTATTTTGGAGTGCCGCTCTTTCCACTTTCCACTTGGTTTTTGATTTGAATTGTATACACAGCTGAGCACCCACTGCCTAAACTAAGAAGGCTTCCAGAGGAAGCGCACCGGTTTTTCTTTCTTAGACGTAAGCATACGTCCTTGGTAGGCAATGTGTTAACCAGCAAAAAAAAATATATATATATATATACATATATATATTTAATTGTGGATCGATTTTGAAGCGTGATCAAATCGTGATTCTTACATATACAACCCCTATACAAAGGCTTCTCCCCCGGCGTGGACTGGGACACGGTGGACTTCAAGTCGGCCCCGGCCATCCAGGAGCTCCCCGTCCAGTCGGCCATCACCCAGCCGTCCGAGGGCTCCACGGTGGACCGCGGCGCCGAGGAGCTGACGGTTCGAGGCTACGCCTGGTCGGGGGGCGGCCGCGAGGTGGTGCGCGTCGACGTCTCCCTGGACGGAGGCAAGACGTGGGCGGTGGCCCGGCTCATCACCGCCGAGAAGGGCCAGGCGGCCGCGCCCTCGCCGCCCCCCGGGCGCGCCTGGGCCTGGAAGCTGTGGGAGGTGACGGCGCCGTTCCCGCCCGAAGCTCAGGAGCAGCTGGAGATCGTGTGCAAGGCGGTGGACAGCAGCTACAACATGCAGCCGGACAGCGTCGCCCCCATCTGGAACCTGAGGGGAGTGCTGAGCAACGCCTGGCACAGGGTGACCGTCAAGATACGGGAAGACGACGAAGAAGAGGAGGAGGAGGAGGAATAGACCTTGATGGTGTGGTGGCGCCCCCTGTGGGATCGTGGTCCAAATAACATGATATTCCGTCTTGATGGTAAATCTCGCGTTGATGTCGTTGTTGTCGGGCAGAAATCTCTTATCTCCAAATCTTTACTTTTTGTGTTTTTTGATCATACTACAGCGTCACACAAAAGCATCAAAAGTAGCAGATCTACAAGCTCGAAACGCGGCGCGAATCGGCGCGTTTCGAGCTTGTAGATCTGTTACTTTTGATGCTTTGATGCTTTTGAATCCTGAAAAGGAACAGTTTTGGACATAATATGAGGTTTACGCCCGACAGAGACGATATACTGTAGTGCAGGGGTCTTCAACAGGGGGTCCGGGACCCCTAGGGGGTCCTCAGAGTTACTACAGGGGGTCCGCCAAATCTTTGTGTGATATGATTTTTAGCGGCGCTAGAGCGGGTCCTGCTCTATACCTGACTTTGTCCGTGTTCACCGTCAACGCTCTGATTGGTCAGACCTGTCAACGCTCTGATTGGTCAGACCCGTCAACGCTCTGATTGGTCAGACCCGTCAACAAAGTGATTGGTCAAGCTTCACGTGACACGTAGCTATAAACACATTATAAACACATATCGATGACAAAATGTATCAAAGGCGCCGCTACCTTCACACAGGGTGTGATTTTTTTTTTACCTCAACCACTAGCATCCCTTTTCTGAGGAGAACTTTAGCCAAAAATAGCAGATCTACAAGCTCACAACGCCTCGCAGCGCGAGGCGTTGTGAGCTTGTAGATCGGCTATTTTTGGCAAAGAGGTATAGAGGTGTAGAGGGGAAAAAAGAGCAGACCACGTAAACAAAAAAGGCTTTATCTGAAACACAATTTTATACAATATAGAGGGGGGTCCCTGCTTCATCTCTCTCTCAGCGAGGGGGTCCTTGGCCTGAAAACGTTGAAGACCCCTGCTGTAGTGCCTTTTCTCTGAAGCGCTTTACAACGTGCGTTACATTCACACATCGACGACGGAGAGGCAACCATGCAAGGCACCAACAATGCCAGGTGTCTGGCAGAACTGACAGACACAGGAGGAGGAGCTGTGGAATTGAACCTCCTGATCTGCCTAAGCCATAGTCTTATTGTGTTATTATTATCGAAAGGAAGATGATGATTTTTTTTGTCTACCCCGAGGAGAAGAGCTCCTCTAAGACTATATCTATATATTTTTGATGCTTTTAGATTCATAGGAACGGCAGGAGTTGCTTTGCACATGACTTTTCAGAAGACGTACCCCGTATTTTCCGCACTATAAGGCGCATCTGAGTATTAAGGCGCACCTTCAATAAATGTATTATTTTTCATATATAGGGTGCACCACCGCATTATAAGGCGCATCCGCACTATAAGGCGCACTGACGGTGCGCCTTATTAGTGCGGAAAATACGGGTAGTTGTGTGACCACCGCGGTGTAAAGTAGGAAGGAATCTCAGGTGGACGGAACAGGAGGAGATAAGAAGACAAAACATTTCCAGACAGCGGATTCTTGTGGGCGAGCAAGCAACCAAACAAACACTGGCTCTTTTAGCATGGATGGGTACGAGTGTATTTTATGCTTTTTGAAGATCTTTCTTTTTTTATCTACAAAATCATGAGTATATTAATAAGAAAATTAACCGTGAATCGGAATTATGAAAGTTGGAAGAATTATGTGTGAATCATGCAATATAGCAACGTTATGGTCCTTTTAAAGGGATAGTTCACCCAAAACATTACGTATATTCTATCGATTACCTCACCCCATGGAGACTTGAATTCATGGATATTTTAGCCAATAATTTGATGAGGAGCGGGGGTTCCGGTAGGAGACACAAAGGAGACCATGTGGTTTAGACTAGTGAACCATCTAACCCTCTGTGTAGGAGAGTGGCAAAGAGGTAACGGTAGATTCCAGGAAAAAGTTATTTTTCTTTAATAGGTCACTTCCTAGGAATCTCCTAAAGTGTTGTTTTACAGCTCGTTAAACATTCAGCACTTTCATTGCATTGTGGTTTTGTCCAGTTCGCTTCCTGCTTGTCAACACGGCTCTGCTAATCCCACAAATAACCCCCGTTTATTTATAACCTAAAATAATAATAATACAAATTTCTCAGGAAGCATTATTGAATTTTACTGAAGAGGAATCCAAAACGCAGACAATTAATTTACGTTGTGTTATTTAGCAAATAGGATTATGTACAATTATTCTGTTTTAGAATAAATGAAACCCAATCTCATCATGCTACTTTAATTGATTTAATTGAACTTTCATTGAGCCTGGAGATCAACAAGGGAAGTTAAGTTTAAAAATGTAATGTTAGGTTTGAAGAAAGGGGGGGGGGGGGGGCAATATGCTGCCCACAATAATACTCAGCTGTTATACTTGTGAGTGTAAGAACTCCAACCACACATAAATAAAATATTCGGCCTTCTTGCCAAGAATGGCAGAGACATTCCGAACACAGATTTATAGGATTACACTTAACCCATTAAGACCTGGAACTGTGTCATTTTTAGATTTGAGCTACAAAAGCATTATTTTACACTTTGGGCTATTCAAAAATAGCAGATCTACAAGCTCATAGCGCGGCACCGAGTGCCGCGCTACGAGCTTGTGGATCTGCTATTTTTTGAAAAATCGTGAAAATGTGTGCAAATCTTTGAATATATTTTTAAAGCGAACATTTTTAACTCAAATCTTTGCTTCTGGGGGGGTCCCTGGAACACAATATTTTGATGGGGGGGTCCTCGGCCAAATACATATAATTTTGGGGGTCCTTGACATGAAAAAGATTGAGCACCACTGATATAGAAACATACGTTTTTTCAGAATGACTGTTGAGATTTAGGAGACGTGTAGAATCGGCTTCAGGTCTCAATGGGTTAACTGTTTTGTGAAATACCATATGTACTGTAACAGCTGGTCAAGAAGATGAGCTTGTAAGATGAAGATTATATATCGTTGCTGTCGGCGCAGAAACCTCTTATTTCCTCTTATCTAACTTTTGGTGTTTTTTCCTAAATGAACGCCCTACTTTCATTTCATTCTACAGCGTCGCACAAAAACAGCAAAAGCAGCAGATCTACAAGCTCCATCTTGTCCATCTGCTGCTTTCGATGCTTTGCGAATTTGAATCCTGAAAAGTATTGGACTTTTCGCATTTTTCGCAACTTTCCGCATATCGCATATTTCGCATATTGCCGCATATTTCACAACTTTCCGCATAATTCGCAACTTCCCGCAATTTCACCGCATAAAATTACAAAAAAACTGCATATTTCATCGCAAAATCAAGGATTTTTGCCCGCATAATCAAGAGTTTTAGCCCGCATAATCAAGAGTTTTAGCCCGCATAATCAAGAGTTTTAGCCCGCATAATCAAGGATTTTTGCCCGCGTTTTTCTGGAGGGTCTAATATGAGGTTTCCACTCGACAGAGACGAACGATACGGTGAATGCTCCCATTCATAAGAGGAAATGAAACTTCTTCCGCATGTCAACAGCTGTGTTTTGGCTTTAGTTTCACCATGCATTGAAACACCATTAACCCATTAAGACCTGAAGCCGTTTCTACAAATGCCTTCTAAATCCCAACAGTTTTCTAAAAAAGGCCGATGTTGCTATATCAGTGGTTCTCAAACTTTTTCATAATTGTCAAGGACCCCCAAAATGATATGTATTTGGTCGCAGACCCCCCCCATCTCAAAATATTATGTTCCAGGGACCCCCAGAAGCAAAGATTCGAGTTAAAAATGTTCGCTTGAAAAGAACATATATTTTCACAGATTTGCACTCATTTTCACGATTTTTCAAAAATAGCAGATCTACAAGCTCATAGCGCGGCACTCGGTGCCGCGCTATGAGCTTGTAGAGCTGCTATTTTTGAATAGCCAAAGTGACTTTGGCTATTCAAAAAAGTGTAAAATAATGCTTTTTTTTAAGCTCAAATCTAAAAATGACACAGATCTCATTCCAGGTCTTAATGGGCTAAACATAGATTCATGAGATTTGTCAAAACAGCTAAAATGTTGGTGTGAGTCATGCATGCTCCACATAAAGTGACATAAATATATATTTATACAGTACATGGCAAGATAATAATAATGTTGGCTATACAGAAAGACATTTCGTATCTTTTTTTGCAGCAGTGTGGAATGTAAAGAATATGAAGAGGGATTAATTTAATGACCACATATGATACGCAGTAAAAAAGTATATACATAGTGAAAGTGCATAGACTATAAAAGACGTGATTTTGCCCGACAGCAATGAATCGATATGGTGTTTGCACGTTGGACCAAAATGACTTCATGTTTGACCAAAAATGACTTAATCTTCCAGTTAATTAAGACGGTACAACCCTCGTATTACCTCCTGCCCTTTCCTTTAACATCTTTAATGAGGTGATGAAACAGGAAACAGGATATGAATTGGACATGAGGTCGTTTCCTGTCGAACAAGGACGTGCTGCTCCTCCAGCTGTCAGGAAGGAGGGAGGCAGGGAGGGAGGATGACAAATGTAATGTATTCATCATGAGAAAATAAAGACAATGCTAAACTTTTCTTTTTTTTTTTTCTTTTTTTTTTTTTTCAGATTGGATAACACATCGTTTTATTAATTAAAAAGTTCCAGATTTAAAGTCCTGTACGTGTAATTAGAATACAAAGGTGTGTGGTATAAGGATATAGTATAAGTATAAGGATATAGAAACGAGAATAAATGAACAAAGAAAAGGGTCAAAGTGGCAACTGACAAGTCAACCGAACGTCACTGGAATCTGATGGAAAGTTCTTCTTCAAAGAAATACCAGTGTTGCCAGGTTGTGCGAGAGAAACAAGCAACAAGGTTCTATGAAAACAAGCCCCAAGGAAGACAATGCTAAACTTGACTGGATGAAAATGGAAGAAAACAGAATAGAAGCATTGTAGAGAAACATCTAAAGGACGGTTTGTAAAACGCCCTGCAGGAAGTCAGGAGCCAGTCTGATGGATATGATTGAAGTCAATTCATAGACGAATTATGTTTATATATACATATATATATATAATGTATTTTAGCACAGTGATTTCCAACCTGTGGGCTGAGGACTTTGCAAGTGGTCCCCTAAATACTTGGCAAAATACTAAGATTTTAACATTAAAATATTTAAAGGCATACTGTGTTACTTTAAAACCTTGGAAAGAATAGTTTGTCAAAGTTGGGTTTCATTGAAACAAGCCAGAACACAATCGATCGATTTGATCATTAAAATTAAACATGCTCTGAGTGTGGCCTTGATCCAGAAAAGTTTGGGAGCCACTGATTTAGTATACTTGACATCATCATAGTCACCAAGCCACCAGTTCCCCTTACACAGGTTTCATTTTTTCTTTCATTTTTGTATACTGCATCATGAGATAATTTGTAAGCTAAGCAGAAGTCACTGTTATGATAAGTGATGAGCTGGCTGCATGTTCTTCTTAGTCACTTGTGGTTTTATTTACAGTATCATCTTGCCCTGAAGAAGACCTCTGTGCTGAAATGTTGCTTTTAATAAATCAAGATTTCTGGCATTCAAAATGAGTTGCACATTCCTGCCACTGAGCTCACCGACACCGCATCCATACTGTAAAAATAGACTAAATGATTGTCTCCGCCAGGCCGAAAGGCATGGCAGACACTACGTTTTGCACCCTGTCCGTCCGTCCGTCCGTCCGTCCGTGCGTGTCCGTCCGTCTGTCTGTGAGCAGCTAATCTCCGGCACTGTTGGCCCGGGCGCTACGAAACTGTGCACACACTCACTCCCTGGATGCCAATTCAGAACCTCTGGCCCAAACGGGAAAGGTCTGTTTTGAACAAAATGCCTCAAATCATGAACGCAGCATGTAATTTCCGTGAAATTTCACACGCACATTCCCACTAGGCAGAGGAAGAAATTCCCTACCTGACCTGGCGGAGACCACTTTTTCTTGTTTGCATGCTGTAGCTGTTCCAGTGAATTCTACCGATATATACTGTATATTATTGGTTTGGCTGATGTTATCGGACATTATTTGACTTTTATGACGGTCATAGTTATACAAGCAGATAATGTGTCCCGATTTGCGTGCCATGCATTGTGAGCTTGTAGAAATGCAAATGGTTGCAGAATCTTTGACTTTTTGACAAAATATCCATCAAAATATGAATGGGTGATCTCTAGTACTCCAGAGCGACATCAGAGCCAAAAACTGCCATGGGTCAGGATTCTAAATTCTACCATAGGTTTCACTGGTCTAATCATAAAGCCATGGAAAGTGCAGTGCACTGGGAAAAAACTTTTTCCTTTTATCAAGCAGCTGTGTTTCCCTTCACATGATGCTATAAATCTAAACAAGCATCCTTCTGCTCTGACTCAGAGATGACTAAAAAGCTGCAGTGAGCTGCATAAAAAATGCTTTTTTATCCACTGACGTACCATAAATGTTCTTCTCTCTGTTGATATGTCAATGGAAGCTTTACTTGCGTATACACACAACATGAGTACATGACACCCATATGAGTGTATCCACTGTGGTCAGACTGTGTAGATCATTAGTCTACACCACAAGTCTTTCGGTCAAAAAAAGACAAAGACAGCCAATAGAATGATGTGCTCCCACACACACGATTCAGTAATAATACTTGATTAATGTTGGCCTACAAAGCAACCAAAGGCATGACACCCCAATATCTTCAAAGCCTGATCCAACCCCACAAGCCCTCCCGCTCTCTCAGATCAGCTATAACACAGGGAAGCTGTCAGAACCTTCCCTAAAACATCCGGGACAAACGCTCCACACGTCCCACACTCTTCTCCCTTCTGGCTCCCAAACTGTGGAACGAACTCCCCATTGCAGTTAGAACTGAAGGCTCCCAATCTTCCGCCGTGTAAGACTCACTCCTCACCACCTCAGCCTGTAGCACTTGCCCTGTGCCTTGATGACCTTGCAGGCTTATGCAAAGGTTAAAATGTAATTTAGATAGTGTTATGTAGACCAGTGGTTCTCAAACCTTTTCGTGCCAAGGACCCCCAAATAGACACTTATTAGACCGTGGACCCCCATTTGAAAAGATAAGCCAGGGACCCCCATAATAGAAGATTTTTATGTCTCTCTAGCAGTGATTTCAACCATTTTAATTACAAGGACCCCCAGTTTGACATGCATTAGGCTAAGGACCCCCATTTAATGGCATTTATACCTCTGGGACCCCAATTCATATTGTAAAATCAATGTTAATTTAACTCTGAGAGTGCACAAATGGAACCAAATGGACCCGTTAGGGTCCATTTGGTTCCATTTGTACACTCTCAGAGTTACAGACCCATAAGGGTCCATTTGGTTCCTGTCCATCATTTAGCTCGGGACATTACATTACATTACATTACAGTCATTTAGCAGACGCTTTTATCCAAAGCGACTTACAATAAGTGCATTCAACATAGGTAGGGAACGAAACTACTAATCACCAGAGGTCTTAAGTGCATTTCCTGTAAAAACAAGCAACCAAGAGTATATCTAGCGCTAAGGTAAAAGTGCAATATATCAGCTATCTACTTTCACAAGCACATGAGATAAAATAGCCAAATCAAATGAGCACGAGCTAATAGATCCAATACAACAATACAACAATAGTTCCTACAACTAGTTAACAACAAGTAGGCCAGGCAAAGAGGAAGGGTAGTGTTTCCTGAAGAGGTGGGTTTTCAGCCTGCGGCGAAAGATGGGCAGTGACTCTGCTGTCCTGACATCAGTGGGAAGTTCATTCCACCACTGTGGGGCCAGAACAGAAAAAAGTCGTGACCGTGTCGATCGACCAGAAGGACCGTTGACTGGCCCCCTAGAACCCCCTCAAGTACCCCTGGGGGTCCTCGGACCCCACTTTGAGAACCAATGATGTAGACAGATTGCCAGGTCAACAAATGAACAGATTATTATTTTGGATTTTATACGGTTTACTGACTTCTTGGTTGATCCTAGATTATTATTTCTATGCATTCGATGTATTACCGTGTGTTTACCTTGCTTACTGTAAATCACTCTGGATTAAGAGTGTCTGCTACTGTAAATGCCTAAATTATAATCGTAAATGAAATAATACGCCCCAAGTGGTAAAATAATTAACCTGTGATGGGACCAATATGAAGATTTGGAGGTTATTAACTTGAAATGGCATCTACAGTTTAAATGGATGTATATATCTCAGGTAACGTGGTTGCTTTGGCTTCAGTTTTTTGGAGTCTTTGGTGTGTCTACTCCCCCGGCCATCTGTGTTGTTGGCTCCTCTCCTCTCCTCTCTCTCTCCTTTATGTGAAACGGCAGCTAATAATATCCTCACAATTACACATACTGTAAATAACAGGCAGATAAAACTGACACTGACTGCTGCTCAGCAAATCGTCCACACCTGGTGGATTCTTACACGCTGGTGGGGAGTGCAAGGACAGTGCATTCTATTCTATTAGGAGGCATTAGGTTCTCTGTGGTAACTTGTTGCATTAGAACCAGAGGAATGTGCAGCTGACGGGCTCTCTAGGCAGAATGTGTCTCATATCAGAGCTCCAGGCCATCCAGGGTGAAGAACGTGTGATATTTTAGAGCAGTGGTTCCCAACCTTGATCTACAAAGCAACATGTCATTGTGAGATTTTAGATTGGCTTTTTAAACCTTTTTGAAAATATATTGAACGTTTTTGACTATTTTTTACAATAATGAAAATAGGGAATCTAGGTGGAAAGTGGATGAAAGCAAGTTATGATTTTGTGCATTTTTTAATTATTATTTTGGACTCGCTCCAAACAGAGAAGTTCAATGCATTGTGCATGTGATGTGTGATTTTGACTTGCCCATTGGTGTCAAAACTGCTGATTAATTTTGCCCCCGCTTTAAGTATGGGTAATTCTTTACCCCTTTCCAGAATACCCTCTGAATCTATACAGTAAAATATGTGGTTGTCAATTGAAACACAAGCCAAATACAGATACAGATTGGTTGTAGCTGGTTAGTTCGCCTTTCATGTCAGTGAGTGAGTGAGTGTGACAGTTAACCAAACTGACTGATTTCACTTCTAAATGTGTCTGTGAAATATAAAAAATACCTTAAATTCAGTTGATAAAAAATAATGATGCTGTTCATGATAAAAGATATCAGTTGTCTTCTTGCCAACCAGGTTATAGTGTGCATGTTTGCATTATTAACACTTCTTTGGCCTGTAAAAAAAATAAAAAATAGACTAAACTATAATGTTTTGCATCTAAGTCACATATATATTACACATGATTTAGACGGGAGATTCAAAAAGTTCCATAAGGCTGAAGGCTACAACAAATAGCAGACCTAGACATATTGGCAGGATCTGTGCGGGCTGTTTTCTGTGTTTCTCATTCTTCTGAAGTGAGTCATCACATCACACAGGGTGACTCCTTCCTTCTCCTCCTGGTGAAGTTAAAAGCAAAGCGGACCGGACACGGCAGACTGCTGCTGTTGCTGCTGGAAGTCATACAAGCGAGGAGAACTTTTTAGTCATTCTCCTGTTGTTGGAGAGACTTGGAGCAGAAAGAAAGCCACACGGAGGAGAAACATCTGGGAGGAGATGGACTGCATATGGAAGCTGATTCTGCTGCTGCTCCTGGCACTGAGCTGTGTGCTGTCTGCAGTCATGGAGGAATGGGTGGAGTTTGACGAAGCACAGGTAAATATATACTGCATGCACAGTGGTGGAAAAAAAGTACTCAAATGTTTTTACTTTAAGTAAAAGTATCAATTCTGCAATGTTGAAATACTCCGTTACAAGTAAAAAGTCTGGAATTCAAAATGTACTTGAGTAAAAGTACAAAATTATTGGTATCAAAAGTACCAAAAGTAGAAAGTACTCATTATGCAGAAGTTTTATGATGTATAAAATCTTTTGAAAATAGCCAATCTACAAGCTCACAATGCGTCGCGATGCGACGCATTGTGAGCTTGTAGATCGGCTATTTTCAAATGGCCGAGATGTATATAGGCCTGAAGTGGTTAATGTATGTTTTGTAGTAATAATCCCAATCTACAAAGACAAGTAACTTGTTACTAAAGTTTTCAAATAATTATGTAAAAGTACAACTTTTGGTCACTTGTTTATGTTTCGCAATCAAGTGGGATCCCTGTTTGTTTAGCCTATGAGAGTAGCTGGAATGCAGTGGAACGTTCAGTCCACTATATAGAGGGGAGAACGGGGTAATATGACCCAGTGAGTAAGTTAACCCCTACCCCCTGTTCCTAGAAAACTAGGAAACTGTGTTGTCATGTCATGTGCCCTTTAATCTAGGAAGCATCCATCATTTACACCTGGCTTTGAAGTTGGGAGGCACAGGGGGAAAGCAGAAAGCATTCTTTTACACAAAAACATTTTTTTTTTTACTGGTGAAATGTCTACATGTCAGGTATAATGACAAGGTATAAGCAAATGTATTGCCATGTCTAAAGTATATCATAAATGTTGGTGATTTGCCAATGTTGTGTGAGTGTGAATTATCTTGCCCCAATTTTAGCCAATTTAGTCTAAAATTGTGTCTTTTGGGCAAAATTAACCGAATACTTTGGGTTAAGATGAGTCAATTATCCTAATATGAATCACTATTCATATTTTTGTATTATGTCTTTGCTACTCAAATTCTAAGTGACTACATTCTTAAAATGTAAACATACTGTAGAATATCATGTGGGTCAACTTACCCCCCCCAAAAAAGGCATGGGTTTCCGAGGCTAACTTACCCCTGGACTTGGATCAATTTACCCCTAACCTGGGGCAATTTGAGCCACACTTGAGCCACTTTTTGTTAGAAGTCATATTTGTATGGCCCTTTGTCATAGATACTTACTTATTAAGACATCCTGAAATTAGGGTAGATGTTTAAATGTTTGCCTTGCTTCAAGGACAGCATTAGTGTAAAGTGTCTCATCTTACCCTGTTCTCCCCTATGCTATGCACCATTGTTTTCTGCTTCAAAGACTTCATTGTACCTTGCCTTGGTTATTCATTCCACAGGCCTATCTAAGGAAGTATGGCTATTTGGAGAACGGTGTGGACCCCCAGGACCAGGCTTACCTGGAGACCGTTATTGAAGCTCTCAGGTAAGAATAACACCACACACATTCTGATGACTCTATTGCAGGGGTCTTCAACGTTTTCAGGCCAAGGACCCCCTAGCTGAGAGAGAGATGAAGCAGGGACCCCCCTCTATATTGTATAAAATTGTGTTTTCAGATAAAAAACTTTTTTGTTTACTTGGTCTGCTCTTTTTCCCTCTACACCTATACCTCTCTGCCAAAAATAGCAGATCTATACAAGTTCACAACGCCTCGCAGGGTTGTGAACTTGTATAGATCTGCTATTTTTGGCTAAAGTTCTCCTCAGAAAAGGAATGCTAGGGTTCAAGTGGTTAAGGTAAAAAAAAAAAATCATATCACACAAAGATTTGGCGGACCCCCTGTAGTAACTCTGAGGACCCCCTAGGGGTCCCGGACCCCCTGTTGAAGACCCCTGGTATACTGTATACTGTATTGTTGTTCGGGCAGAAACCTCTTACCTCCATATTCTAACATTCTGTGTTTTTTATCGTAAACTAATGCCCGACTTGATCATACTACAGCGTCAACACAAAAGTATCAAAAATAACAGATCCGCAAGCTCGAAACACGGCGCGAAGCGACGCGTTTCGAGCTTGTAGATCTGCTATTTTTGATACTTTTGGATTTGAATCCTGAAAAGTAACAGTTTTGGACATATGAGGTTTCCACCCGACAGAGACGATATGGTAGATTATATGTAGTACTGTAGGGCTTTTGGACTGAAATAGTGTAATAGAGTGAAATAAGTATATTTTCACATAATGTAATGATGTTCATATTGTCCCTCAGAGCGTTCCAGAGGGTGAATGAACTTCCTGTGACTGGAGAAATAGATGATGACACCTTGGAGTTGATGAGAGCGCCCCGCTGTGGCCTGGAGGACCCTTTCAACGAGAGAAAACATAAATACAGAGTAAACGGTAAATGGTGCATTTTATCCAAAGCGCTTTACATAGATTGTGCATTACATTCATCCATTCACACACACATGCACACACACATTCACACACCGACGATTGCAGAGGAAACCATGCAAGGCACCAACCTGCTCATCGGTTGGGTGGGAAACGTTTAAAGCAGCACTATGTAACAATTTGTTTATGAATAAAATGTAATGTTGCCCAATCTTTATGGTAGAGTATGTTAATACAATATACAAATGGGGTGGTTATAATTGGTCTCCCTGCTCTTCTATTGAGACATTTAGATTGTGTCAAAGTTCATGTCTCACCTAGACACAGGATCTGACACCAATTTTGACCTGAAGGTCAAGATTCAATTTATCCCCTGAGCAAGCAGGCCGGCTCTATGAGCTCAATGGTAAAACTTTCAGCACTTGCGCAGGAAACCGGGTTCAAACCCGGGGTAGAAGAGGAAAGTTACATAGTGCAGCTTTAAACTAATGCTTGGCTAATAAGATTCATTAGATTGACAAATATAACAATAAGAATTGGAATATACGTTTAATACATATAATATTCAGTTTCTTTCTCTATACAGTTTAGATGCCGTGATAGGGCTATCTGTGTTATACATCTCACAATTCATTTGAGCCTATTAGCTGCAAATCTCTTGTGATCTATGATAAAACATAATTTACTGTTGTTGGGCTGCATGTGTGTGTGTACATTACATGGTGACATATTAGCATCCAACAATTCTTTCTTACAGGTCGTTGGCGTAAGAGGAGCCTGACCTATCGGCTCTATAACTACACGGCGGACATGAAGAAAGTAGAGATAAAGATGGCCGTCCGCTCGGCCTTTAAGTACTGGAGCGATGTGACTCCTCTGAGCTTCAGGGAGGTGGAGTACGGCCGAGCAGACATCAGGATGGCCTTCCACAGGAACGACAAGTCCTGCTCTGTCCCGTTCGATGGCAGGGGTGAGTGTTCTCACCTGTTTTCTACATTATACTCTGACCACTGTTAGACTAGAGCTACTGTCACATTTTTGTTATTATTTGTTTTAATATACTTGTGGATTAAATGCATGCGTTAGCATTTTGCACTATTTTAGTTTAGTTTGCTCTTGTTTTAATAATGTGTGGCTTAAATGCATGTTTGAACTATTTTTGTGTATTTTGTTTATTTTAATATAAGTGTTGTGCTGCCGTAATACGTTTAGCTACTGACACATTATAAATCAAACTAAAGTTTGATTTATGCTTTCATCTTACGACGGCGTTGTGTGAAAATAGCAGATCTACAAGCTCACATTTGAATGCTCAAAATAGGGATTTCCGGTTGAAAGTGGTTCAAATTTAAGTCCATGCCCTGGTATGTGTGTCGAGGTGTCCATGAGCAAGACACTTAACCCCTAACTGGTCCCCAAGCGCTGTACTAATAACGCTCTTTTTTGATTGATTGATTGATTGATTGATTGATTGATTAATTGAATACTTCCCTGGGGACTTCCATTGTGGTCCTACAGTATGTATTCAATTCATAGAAAATTAACACAATAATACATATCATCAACAAATACAAACGATATGTGAGATGGGAAATTATATTTACCTCCCCCTGTGGTCTCCTGATGTTTTTTTTTACTCATAGTTCCTAATGTACTGATAATTTACAGTGACAAAAGTAGCCCAAATTAATGTTCTGTATTTTTTTTCTTTCTTTCTTGATTTCCGTCCATCTCTCTGTCCTTTAACAGGTCATGTTCTGGCCCACGCTGACCCTCCAGAATCGGGGGCGGTCCACTTCGATGACGATGAGTTCTGGACGGAGGGAACCTCCTACGGCAGCAACCTGCGAATCATCGCCGCCCACGAGATAGGCCACGCCCTGGGCTTAGGCCACTCCCAGTTCAGGAAGGCCCTGATGGCGCCCATCTACACGGGTTACCAGGCCTACTTCAAACTCCACCCAGACGACGTGAGAGGCATCCAGGCCATATATGGTGAGTGTATAGAAGTCTGCCCGCAGTAACTAAGTACATTTACTCAAGTACTGTACTTAAGTACACTTTTTAGGTATTCTTTACTGTACTTGAGTATTTCCAGTTTTCAGTACTTTTACTTCTACTCCACTACATCTCAGAGGCAAATATTGTACTTTTACTCCACTACAATTATTTGAAAGCTTTCGTTACTAGTTACTTTGTAGGTTTTAATTAATATTACAAAACATACATTAAGCACTTCAGTCCTATAGTCCAGGGGCCAAGACATATTTTGGTACCACCTAAGGTGACCGTAAAGTTTTTGTATTTTTGTCTTCCTACATGTCTCTAGTTTATATTTTGGTATGATAACCCTTCCAATCTTGTAGCTTAATGGCAGTTATCACTACCTACCGGCTAATGTATCCGGTAGGAGACACAAAGTAGAATCTTTGTGTCTCCTACACCCAGGCATCAAATTATTGCGACAAAAAACTAAATATATCCATGTATTCAAGGCTTCATGGGGTGTGCAATTGATAGAAAATAAATATTTTTTTGGGTGAACTCCTCTTTAAGTTTCCCAGGGGGACTCTCTACCCATTCAGCTATGACCACCCTGGACCGAAGGAGGGTAAACTTTTACAAGCTTATGGAAAGCAGTCTTTTTGCAAACACCAAAAATCTGAGAAGTTATCAATTGCACACCCCATGAAGCCTTGAATACATGGATATATTTTGTTTTTTGTCGCAATAATTTGATGCCCGGCTGTAGGAGACACAAAGATTCTACTTTGTGTCTCCTACCGGATACATTAGCCAGTAGGTAGTGATAACTGCCATTAAGCTACAAGATTGGAAGGGTTATCATACCAAAATATAAACTAGAGACATGTAGGAAGACAAAAATACAAAAACTTTATGGTCACCTTAGGTGGTACCAATTTGTGAAAATATCAGTGTTGGCCCCTGGACTACTATATACATTTCGGCCATTTGAAAATAGCAGATCTACAAGCTCTCAATGCGTCGCGATGCGACGCATTGAGAGCTTGTAGATCTGCTATTTTCAAATGATTTGTACACATTTTATTCATTTGAAAACATGTGAAATGGGACATTCTGCATAATGAGTACTTCTACTTTCGTACTTAAAGTATGTTTTGATACCAATACTTTGAATTTTGAATTCCAGGACTTTTGCTTGTAACAGAGTATTTCTACATTGCAGTATTGATACTTTTACTTTAAAAAAAAAGAGTAAAAAATTGTACGTAAAAAATGTGAGTACTTTTTCCACCACGGGGGTATGGCACTCCCAAATCTTCAAAGCCTGATCCAACCCCACAACCCCTCCTGCTCTCTCAGATCACCTCACACAGGGAAGCTGTCAGAACCTTCGCTAAAACATCTGGGACAACGCTCTGGCTCCCAAACTGTGGAACAAACTCCCATTGCAATTAGAACTGCAGACTATATAATCTGAAGACTCACCTCTTCAGACTAGCACTTGCTCTAGCCTTGACGACCTTGCAGTCTTATGCAAAGGCTAAAATGTAATTTAGATTTTTTTGCCAGGTTCATTTGTTGACCTGGCATCCTATAGTTTGTATAGTTTCAATGTACAGATTCATTATTTTATTATATTATACTGTTTAGACTGATGATAGGTTCTTCGTATAGCTATGATTCTAGATTACTATTTCTACTATTTCTATGCATTTGACGTATTACCTCGTGTTTACCTTGCTTACTGTAAATCACTCTGGATTAAGAGCGTCTGCTAAATGCCTACATTGTAAATTGTAACAAAGATAACAGTAATTTTCCACAAATTGCTAAATAGATTTTTAGTTCATGACCCAGTCACGCACACACATTTGAAAATGTGCTACAGTTACGTAATAAGAATGAGTAGGGTTGTCTGTAGCTGAGTGGGTGGAGCAGTGATCTGGGAATCGGAATTTTCGACCCGGTTGGACCCTTGACTCACCCAGTCTACGTCAAAGTATGTCAAAGTGTCGCTGAGCAAGACACTTAAAGGAGGAGTTCACCCAAAAAATGACTTATTTTCTATCAATTGCACACCCTATGAAGCCATGAATCCATGGATTCTTTTGTTGTTTTTGTTGCATTCCTAAGACAATAATTTGATTCCCGTCTCCTACCGGCTAATGTATCCGGTAGGAGACACAAAGTAGATTATTTTTGTCTCCTACCGGAAATACACACGGTCAACAAATTATTGTCTTAGGAATGCCACAAAAACAAAAATAAATCCATGAAATCAAGGCTTCATGGGGTGTGTAATTGATAGAAAATAAGTCATTTTTTGGGTGAACTCCTCCTTTAACCCCTAACAGCTAGAATAGTACTGTATCTATATTGCACTTTGAACGCATCATCAACACTTTTTTTAACCAATGTTGTCTGCTCTCTTTCTACTTTTTTTCCCTTTAATGTCTTTGCCTCTTTTTAATGTGTCTGTTGTTTTTAAATGTGACAACAAGCACCATGAGTTGCAGAGAACAGTATTTTGCTCCCTTGTATGCCTCGTGTGTATTATGGAAGTAACAATAATTCTCAAGGCTTTAGTCTTTGGTATTGTTGACAAAATACTGTAGATTAAAAATGCATTCATCCTCAAAATGTGTTCTCTTTCATTTGCCTTCTCTTTTTATTTCCAGGTAAACGTACGGTCAGCCCTACAGTAAACACCCTCCCAGTTCCAACAGAAAGTGGTCCTGATGCTGAGAGGAACATCATCCCAGACCCCTGCACCGCCCGACTGGATGCAGTGATGCTGGGTAAGATGATGATGCACACATCCTTCCTGTCTGGAAGGATGCTTACACAGCACAGTCACACAGTCACACAGTCACACAGTCACACAGCACATTTTGGTGAATTGTGAAAAACAATCAAATTTCAGATCAGATTAAAGCTGAATGTCTTTTCTTGAACAACAGTATCATTGTTACTTTAGACACAATTGTGAGAAAAGAAGCAACAACAAACACATCACACATATTATTGGCTACTTAGTTTATGTGGCATTTCATGCTTTATTCGAATAGGAGATTGTACAGATACAGAAAACCAGTGGTACAGAGAGGAGATTATGTGAAACTTGACTAGAGTTAACTTAAACTCAGGTGCACTACTGACTGTGTTACCCTGTTTTCCCCCCCTTGTGACTGTACCTGTACCTGGTGTCAGGTCCATGGAAGAAGACCTTTGCGTTCAGCGGGGACTATGTGTGGACCGTCTCTGACCTGGGCTACAACACCCCCATCAGGATGGACCAGCTGTGGAAAGGCCTTCCTGGAGACCTGAACGCTGCCGTGTACTCCCAGAGAACCAACAAGACCTACTTCTTCAAAGGTTAGTAAACCTCTATACTCCCAGAGAACCAAGAAGACCTACTTCTTCAAAGGTTAGTAAACCTCTATACTCCCAGAGAACCAACAAGACCTACTTCTTCAAAGGTTAGTAAACCTCTATACTCACAGAGAACCAACAAGACCTACTTCTTCAAAGGTTAGTAAACCATGGCATCCCAACAGTTTTACATTTTACATTTTTGAGTGGTGCCGAAGGCAACCACTCCTATATCTGGCTTTGTCTGTGTGTCCGTATGTATGTATGTATGTATGTATGTATGTATGTATGTATGTATGTATGTATGTATGTATGTATGTATGTATGTCCGTGTGTCCACCAAGCTAACATTGGTCAAGCATCACGTGACACGTGACAATATGTTGAAAGGGTGTGCTTTGATTGGCTAGCGAGACGCATGACGAAATAGAGCCCTATAAATAGGTATGAGCCCTATAAATATTGTTTACATGTTTCGAAGTGACATCAGTGCCATCAGCCAAGCTAACATTGGACATGTTAGCTTGGCTGATTGAACATGTTAGCCAAGCTAAGCAAGGCACCACTCACTTCACACAGGGTGTGATTTTTATATTCAAAAGAACATTTTAATTAGGCTTTTGACACTAATGAAGTATGACTTGTAATGTGTTCCCACTTCCCCCTTATACACTAGTTATTATTTTGTTCTAGAACTTGTCAGTTCTGTATGTGTATGCTTGTTGTGGTGGCGGAATTTGTAGATTGCCAAATATATGGATTATTGTGTATTTCCATTCTCATTCAATACTAGTCAGCCACTTTTCACACCAATGTACTGTAATTCATTCTAACTCGGCTACAGCTGTTAAATCCAACAACTGATTTCCCCATGCAGGGACTGCAACCTCTCTACTCTCTATGTCAGCATATAAACTGTACTTCTGTTAACTATTTGTGTGTCACCCTTATATTTAGTACATCCTAGTCCTTATATGACCATTTAGGACTGTCTGAGAACTGGGGAGAGGGAAGGCTGCTGCCCGACGGGCTGTCTGGCCAGGAGGACTTTGGGCTGTAAATGCTGTTACTCTGCCTGAATCTCCCTAATAAATAGTCAACACTTCACCCTGACTGAATATGAATATTTTCCATTATATTATCACAGGTGACAAGGTGTGGAGGTACACCAGGTTCTTCCTGGACTATGGATACCCCAAACAGGTCAAACGAATCCCCCCCAGCATCGACGCAGCCTTGTACCTGAACAAGAACAAGAAGTTGGTCTTTATTAAGGTACGGAAAGAGAAAGAAAACATACAAGGAGCAGCAACTGTCATTACTATGTTGGTTTAATTTTGTGACTGATGTTTCAAAAAACACGAGTGTAGTCTTGGTTAGGGGAAATGGTGCATTTATATTATATAGCGCCTTTATCCAAAGCGCTTTACATTCACCCATTCACACACACACCGAAGGCGGAGGAAACAATGCATCATCGGGAGCAATTGGGGCAGGGACGTGCACAGATAGACTCTAGGTGGTGCTCGAGCACCTGCCCTTTGCCCTCTTGACCAGAAGTGCCCTTTTGAAAAAAAAAGAAAAAAGTTTTTTTTTTCCCAGTTTACAGCAGGGGTCTTCAACAGGGGATCCGGGGGTCCTCAGAGTTACTACAGGGGGTCCGCCAAATCTTTATGTGATATGATTTTTCTTTTTACCATAACCACTCGAAACCTAGCATCCCTTTTCTGAGGAGAACTTTAGCCAAAAATAGCAGATCTACAAGCTCACAACGCCTCGCAGCGCGAGGCGTTGTGGGCTTGTAGATCTGCTATTTTTGGCAAAGAGGTATAGGTGTAGAGGGAAAAAAGAGCAGACCAAGTAAACAAAAAAAAGTATAATTTACTTGAGCACCTGCCCCTCAAAATGTCTGTGCACGCCACTGATTAGGGGTTCAGTCAGTGACTTGCTCAAGGACACTTCGGCACTAACTCCGGGGGAGCCCGGGATCGAACCGCCCTACCTCCTGAGTCATTTCCGCCCTCTATATTGCACCTTTATCTTCTTTCAACCCAGTGTCCCTATTTTGGCTATGTCATTATAGGTCTGATATTTAAAGGCCCCTGCAACTAGAAACAACAGGTAAAAATTCTCATTCATACCTACTTCCATTGGTGCCATCAATGGTGGAAGTAGGAGGAGTGGACACTTATTATTATTATCTGGATCTTGTAGATGTTTTTATATCCATGTTCTTGTTTATGTACTTTTAGTGCGTCTTTTAGAGTTCATAAATCTGCTGTAGCACAAATTGCCCAGTTTGGGACATAATGATAAACTTGACCATGACCTTTTTCAAACTTAGATAGAAAGAAAGATAGTGAAAATATATCTCTCGTGCGTGCGTGCGTGCGTGCGTGCGTGCGTGCGTGCGTGCGTGCGTGCGTGCGTGTGTGCGTGTGTGTGTGTGTGTGTGTAGGGCTCAGATCACTGGCAGTGGGATGAGCTTCAGTACAACAGCCATGGCATGTACCCCAAACCTCTGTCCAAGCTGTTCACCGGGGGGGTGCCCGCCCGCCCGGACGCCGCCTTCACCTGGACCAACGGCAAGGTGTACGTCTTTAAGGGGGACAAGTACTGGAGGGTCAACCAGCTGCTGAGTGTGGACCGAGGATACCCTCTGAGCAAGAGGGAGCGCTGGATGCGCTGCTAGAGACCAAGCTCTAGGTGGCAGCATACTACTACTGTAATACCATGATGATGAGGCAGTGTTGTTTTCCAACCTGGGGGTTCCTTGTGGCCCTCCTTTTGGGGGGGCCGGTACGCCAAAGCACCCACTGACTGCCATGAGGTCCTTGCTATAAGGCAGTGGTTCTCAACCCGTGGGTCGGGACCCCGAGGGGGGTCCCCACATGATTTTTTGGGGGGTCCCCAGATGATTAGCTTAATGTGCAACATATTGTTTTCTCTTTTAACAGTAAACAAACCAACCGACATGACAATTTAATACATTTTATTAAGCAATTGAATTACTTTTTAATAACGCTAAAATAAAATTAAATAAGACCATTACTGCGTCAAACGTAATCCACAAACTATACAAAATAGGTGATTAAAATAGCCGCCAAAATAGCCGATCTATAAGCTCACAACGCCTCGCATTGCGTTGTGAGCTTATAGATCGGCTATTTCCACAATATTTGTCTGTGGGAACACTACTACTTTACTACTGTAAATGTAATTTCTCAACTCCTACAATTCCAAGTGCCTGTCAGGGTGGGGGGGGGGTCCCCAGCTCTAATATGATTATTTTGGGGGGCCACCGCATGGCCTGAAAAGGTTGAGAACCACCAAGGGTATTAGACCCACAGTCTAAATAAGATTTCACTCAGACAGACAGAAGTGGACAGAAGCGTCACTCCAATATAATGTACTTTGAAAAGAGAGTTGGTGATTGATTGCGTTATCATTAAGAGCTAAAACAGAACATTTAGACAGCATTTAACATGTTAACTTTAACCTGATTAACATGCTGATTAACATGCCATAACTTAATCTGATTACAGCCAGGTAAGCATGTCACCATGTTACAATATGTATATACGTTCCAATGAAGATTAGTCAACTCTGTGTGTGTGTGTGTGTGTGTGTGTGTGTGTGTGTGTGTGTGTGTGTGTGTGTGTGTGTGTGTGTGTGTGTGTGTGTGTGTGTGTGTGTGTGTGTGTGTGTGTGTGTGTGTGTGTGTGTGTGTGTGTGTGTGTGTGTGTGTGTGTGTGTGCGCGTGTGTGTGTGTGCGTGTTTGTGTGTGTTTAGCCATTTTATTGTCTCAGGGAGGCATCATCGAGGGAGTCTTTTATTTTGTTTTGTTTTGCCGCCAGTCATATTTCCTCATAATGATCAGGACTGTTATGTGTTTTTTTGTGTTACATTACATGCTGTTATTGAACCATTGTCAAAATGTGGTAATCCTATGACTCACACACTGCTGGGCCTGTGAGAAATTACCAGACGTTTCATAAAAGCTCTTGGACGAGATCTTTATACATGTCTGTGAAGATTGAAGTTTCAAATGTGGGATTTTGTGGGTATTTTTTTTGTTCAGGAACTATTAAACAAACAGTTTGTGACATCAACAGAAACTGGGCTGTTTTGTTCTCAATGGAAATACCCTGCTGTCACCAGGATAGCTGTGTAAAAACTACAAACCGCTATGTGCCTAATCTACATTTTGTCGTGTGTGAAGTATCAATCCTGCGTTCTCAAATTGTAGTGCGGGGACCCCCCAGGGGCAGTTGAGGGGGTTTCCAGGGGGTCCCCAGCAAAAAAATGAGGAACAAAAAACTATTTTAAAAACACTTACAGTAAACCACATTTTATTTTTCGGCTATTCAAAGCTCACAACAAGCTCACAACAATGCATTGCATTGCAACACGTTGTTACTGTAGCTTGTAGATCTGCTATTTTAAAAATATATATTTTTTTAAATCTGTTTTGTGGTAAAAAAAAAAAAACTTTTCAAATGAGGGTCTACAGCAGTGGTGTAAAGTTACTAAGTACTTGTACTCAAGTACTGTACTTAAGTACATATTTGAGGTAATTTAACTTTCTGAAGTATTTCCAATTTTCAGTACTTTTACTTCTACTCCACCACGTCTCAGAGACAAATATTGTACTTTTACTCCACTACAGTTATTTGAAAACTTTAGTTACTAGTTACCTTATAGATTTTGATTATTATTACAAAACATCCATTAATCACTTCAGCCCATATACATTTCAGCCATTTGAAAATAGCCGATCTACAAGCTCATAATGCGTCGCGATGCGACGTATTGTGAGCTTGTAGATCTGCTATTTTCAAAAGATTTGTATACATTTGAAAACTTGTGAAATGGGACCTTCTGCCTGAGTACTTTTACTTTTGTACGTTATATTTAGTATATTTTGATACCAATACTTTTATACTTTTACTCGAGTACATTTTGAATTCCGGTCTCGGGAGTATTTCTACATTCTACATTGCAGTATTGATACTTTTACTTAACTAAAACAAAATAGTTTGAGAAGCACTGCTATAAGGTGATGATAGAAGGACTGTGTCTCTGTGCAATGTGTGTCTGGAAGAAAAGAAAAAAAAAACGCTGGCTGCCATGGTAACGGTAAACAATGTGAGAAGAGGGGGGAGGAGCCCCGCCCCCATGACCTCCTTTTGCTCATTGGCTTTGAGAAACCCTGTGCTGCCCAGTGTTGCTAGGCGACCAATGAGACAAACACATGCAGTCTCTTTGCTTCTATGTAGGGCAAGATTTTCCCTAGCAATTATTCTATTGATTACTTCTTTTGATTAATTGAAGTGCTTTTAGAAAAATAATTTATTGTAATTTTTTATGTGAATGAATCGATTTACCACTTAGCTTAAGTGTTGTTTTATACTTGCAAAAACAGTGAAAATAGCTGATCTATAAACTCACAATTCTTTTTTTAATCGTTGCTGTCAGGGCAGAAACCTCTTACAGCAGGGGTCCTCAACGTTTTCAGCCCAAGGAAAGGACCCCTAGCTGCCTGAGAGAGAGATGAAGCAGGGACCCCCCTCTATATTGTATAAAATTGTGTTTCATATTCAACTTTTTTTGTTTAAGTGGTCTGCTCTTTTTTCCCTCTACACCGATAAAAATATCGGTGTAGAGCCAAAAATAGCCGATCTACAAGCTCACACTGCGAGGCGTTGTAGAGCTTGTAGATCTGCTATTTTTGGCTTAAGCTTTCCTCAGAAAAGGAATGCTAGGTTTCAAGTGGTTAAGGTAAAAAAAAAAATCTAATCACACAAAGATTTGGCGGACCCCCATTAGTAGCCCTGAGGACTCCCTAGGGGTCCTGGACGGAGTAGCAGATCTACAAGCTCAAAACGTGGCGCGAAGCGACACGTTTTGAGCTTGTAGATCTGCTACTTTTGCTATTTTTTTATTTGAATCCTGAAAAGTAACAGTTTTGGGCATAATGAGATGAACCGTTGCATCCAGTAGTTCAGTAGTGAGTGCAGACATTTTTCTATCAAACACCATTTATTTAATTTCACAATTTCTATCAACAAATATGTACAGATAACACACGGTAACAAAGAAGTGCATTGTCCCTGTGAAATCACTCATTAAGAAACATACCGTTTTTCTTGGTTTTGTTTTGAGAATTCTTTACAAATGGACACATTACAGCTAAATGTGGTTGTTGTTGTTTTTACATTGATTAACAACATAAATTAACAGTTTCAGACACTTCATAAGTATTAAATGAACAACACAGCAACAGCCACTTCACCAAACATTATGGATGTCTTAAAGACAAAAAGAAGAAGAAGAAGAAAATGTTAGCATTAAAATGTTCCTGATAAAAAGTTCCTTCTGAAAAGCTCTACGGAGGAACTGTGTAAATATACAAACTTCATTTTCATTTGTATAATTCATTTTCCTTTACATTGTTGTATGCGTCTGACCTTGTTGTGCTGCACTGTATTTCTCTCAAACTTCATCTGAGGATACATTAAAACAAGACCATTTATTTCTTATGTGAAATACCTTCATAATGCAAACACACACAAACACACACATGTACAAATAACTCACATACCCACACGTACTAACAGTTGAGTCAACGCAACATGTAACACTTTATGGCACTGGTTAATAATAAGAGTTCTCAAAGCACATTAATCCCACTGCACGTCTTGTTATGATCTCAACAGGGTCCGATAGAACGTGTCGCAAGTATTATAGGGTAATGGTAATCTTTCGGGTTTTTATAGATTATGAAATAGCAGATTGTAGCCTATACGCTTTCAAATGATGTGTCATACATTGAAATCTGATAGATTACTTATTATGCTTATTTTGAGAGTTTGTTTGTCTCCGCCAGGCCGAAGGCGTGGCCCGAGACTATGTTGTTTACGCCCCTGTCCTTCCGTCTGTGTGTCATTCTGTCTGTGTACAGCAGCTAATCTCCGCGTCATCCCAAAGCCTATACCGCTTGTGCAAGGACGCGCTGTTGGCCAGTAGCCACTTTGAGTGGCAGTTGGGGCAAACGCTCACCCCCCAAAAAATGTCTGTAGTTGTTGTTTGGCGAGAGGCAGTTCCGCGTGCGCCACAGAAGCGGGGAGTGGTTTTTGGTAGACGAGAGGCAGTTCCGTGTTCGTCACAGAAGTGGGGCGTGGTTGTATAGCACAAGCGGTATAGGCTTTGGTATGTCGGCTAATTTCCGGCACCGTTGGCCCGATCGACGTGAGAGGAAGCCAGGGCCAGAACCTCTGCCTCTTCGTTTGTTCACCTACTACATGCTCAGAATAGAGATGCTGGGGTTCATGTGGTTAAGGATTCATTATAAATATAAATTAAGCATTTTGTGATCCTAAAACTAACTTCGGTTTGTTGTTATATTGAGCAGATTCTTCAACATTTAAACATGAGGAAAAAATAAGTCTATTCTACTTGCTCAATTCTATCAGAGCCTGTCGGTCACATTTGAACCGGTGAATGTTGTGCTCATGGATTAAT
Source organism: Gymnoscopelus microlampas (assembly GCF_963454915.1). Taxonomy (NCBI): domain Eukaryota; kingdom Metazoa; phylum Chordata; class Actinopteri; order Myctophiformes; family Myctophidae; genus Gymnoscopelus; species Gymnoscopelus microlampas. The sequence continues at coordinate 53,458,352 of NC_139944.1, read as the reverse complement.
TGAATCGCACGATGAGAAATCATCATGTCTCTAAATGAATCATGATCATGATTCATTAGCATCAACTGCTAATCTGTACTATTTGACGTTAGTGTAACATCATGTATGTTCCTCTTTTTCTAAGCTGTACTATTTGACGTTAGTGTAACATCATGTATGTTCCTCTTTTTCTAAACTGTACTATTTGACGTTAGTGTAACATCATGTATGTTCCTCTTTTTCTAAACTGTACTATTTGACGTTAGTGTAACATCATGTATGTTCCTCTTTTTCTAAACTGTACTATTTGACGTTAGTGTAACATCATCTATGTTCCTCTTTTTCTCTAACGAGCTCATTATTGGCACAGTGGTTATTATAGCATGCATCAAACATGCGCTTAGTAAAGCTGCAATCCGGAACGTCTTTTAAACTAATAAAACGTTATTTTAACCAATATGGTGTCTGGTAGTGACACCTACTGGTTGACAAGTAGTACTGCCTGAGGCTCATGAGACCAATAAGGGATCGAGTCCCTCTTGCGTGAGAGCAGTATGGCTTTGAATTGAATCCCAGGTAGGACGTGATGATGAATGTTACGGATCGCAGCTTTAACGTCTCTCCCTTTCACAAGTCCCCCAAACAGCAGCATGTTTACGAACAGAGGAAGCCTCTCCGTTTGAAGCAGTGTTCATTTCGCCGACGAAAACTATGACGAAAACATTTTCATCAATTAATTTTTTTTCACTGACCAAAAACTAAATAAAAATGAAATAAAAACTAAGCTATGATGACAAAAACTAAAGACTAAATATGTTGACAATTTTGTCAACAAATAAAAACTAGATTAAAATGTTAGCGAGGGACAGTAGAACTAAGACGAGTCATTTTATGCTTGTCTGCGCGTGGGTGTCTCGCTCTGAAAATAGTCGATCTACAAGCTTGTAGATCAGTTATTTTTTGGTAGCCGGTCTACAAATCAGGCATTGCGACGCCATCAAAGCCCGCCAAAATACATTTTAGTCGACTAAATCAACCGTAGATTTCGTATGATATTTAGTCGAGTAAAACTAGACTAAAACTAAAGCATTTCAGATGACTAAAATATGACTAAAACTGAATGGAATTTTATTTCAAAAGACTATGACTAAAAGGAAAAAAAAATTGCCACCAAGGCAGCGGTCCCGGCACCTATAGTCTCCAAAGTAGCCAGACAGTCGCAGGTTCGAGTCCCGATCCCGACGGCCTTTGCTGAGTGTCACTCCCCATCTCTCTCGCTCTCCATTTCCTGTCAGACTACTATCCTATCAATAAAGGCATAAAAGCCAAAACAAAAATCGTGAAAAGAAAAATAATAGTTGCCGTCAAAATTAACACTGCGTTGAAGTCCAGTTCGTTCTCTATACCACAAATCCAGGGTTGCCATACAGGGAGGTATATAGTGGTACAAATGCATGGTGTCTCCCTCCAGCTGAGGTTGAGGCATGGTCAAAGTATTTAGGGCGGGACGGGCCCCTGGAACAGGTGCAGTTTGAGGAGGGTCTATATACTCTAAAGATGAGTAATGCCCCGCGGTCCCTTTTTATTAATAGTCTCTATTAGAACGTTCCTCCTCCTCGTCCTCACACCCTGATAACGGGCGTAGTGGCGGTGAGCGGCACAGTGGAGCCCGTCTCATAGTCGAAGTCGATCATGGTGTGGTTGGCGGTGCCCAGGCTGCTGACCGAGGTGCCCGTGCCCATCTGTCTGTCCCGCAGACTTTGCAGGTAGCTCTGTGGAAGAAAAGAAAAGAGCAGGTTGATTAGAGCAGTGCTTTTCAACCTTTTTCATGGCAATTAAGGACCCCTAAATTGATATACATTTGACCGCGGACCCCCATTTGAAAATGTTTCGTGCCAGGGACCCCCAGAAGCAAAGATATCAGTTAATTTTCTCTTTATAAAATATTCAAAGATATGCATAATTTTTCAAGGTTTTTCAAAAATAGCAGATCTACAAGCTCATAGCGAGCTTGTAGATCTTCTATTTTTGAATAGCCAAAGCTAAGTGGTTAAAAATGATTGTGACGCTTATGTTAACTAATTTAGCTGGGGGACCCCCTGGTACTCCCTCAAGGACCACTGGTGGTCCCCGGACCACTGGTTGAAAACCACTGGTGTAGAGGCAAATGGAAATTAAATCGGAAGTTAAAGGACGACTTTTTCAACCTATCATATAACTGGTCCTCACTGATGCTCATGATAAAAATGGTTAAAAATTTTTTTAATAATACTTGGTCTGTGTCTCATAGGAGAGACACTTCAGAAACTCGCCTACCAGTGACCGTTTTTTAATTAATGCGAGAACAATGGCTTTCATTATAGCATGCTAACTTTCCAGGAATAGAAAGCCTTGCAGTTTCTATTACTTTGGATTCCCCATCAATGATGTCACTAGTAGACGGGTTTCTGAACTGTCCACAGCCTCTGAGACACAGAGTGAGTAGACAAAAATGGTACCATATTATAATGAGCATTAGTGAGGAGCATTTATATGTTTCTGCTCGACAACAACAAAAAATAATAAAGTCAAGGTTTGCAAACTATAACTCGTCTTCTCTACAGCGTCATGCATGTGTGTGAGACTGACCGGCGCCAGGAGATCGCCGGCGTATCGTTTGACGGGGGTGGGTTTGCGTCGGTACGTTCCTTCCTGTCCGTCACTTCCTGTTTGTCGCTTCTTTGCGTCCTTCTCTCTGATCCTCATCAGCTGCACTCTCTTCTGCCTCCTACTGATCACCACTGGAAGAGCAGGAAGCACTTATTATATGGGTCATAACATGGCATAGTCATTTTAGAAAAACATTAATAACATAGAGAAAAAAAAAACATAATATCGAGTTTATACATTATTTGTATTCATTTAAATGTAGGCTAAGTGATATTTTTTGTTAAGATGAGTGTCAAATAGCTCTATATTTAGATTTTCTTTAGTACGCATTGCTGTAGTATAGACCATTGGTTCTCAAAGTGGGGTCCGGGGACCCCCAGGGGTCCTTGGGGGGGTTCCAGGGGGCCCCCAGCAAAATGATGGATAGTTAGGAACCAAATGGACCCTTATAGCTCTGTAACTCTGAGAGTGTACAAATGGAACCAAATGGACCCGTTAGGGTCCATTTGGTTAAATTAACATTGACTTTTACAATATAAATTGGGGTCCGAAAAATAGAAATGCCATTAAATGGGGGTTGACATGCATTACGCTACGTAATGCATGTCAAACTGCGTGTCCTTGAAATTAAAATAGTTGAGAATCATTGCTAGAGCCATAAACATCTTCTCTTATGGGGGTCCCTGGCATATCTTTTCAAATGGGGGTCCGCGGGCTAATAAGTGTCATTTTGGGGGTCCTTGACATGAAAAAGTTTGAGAACCACTGGTATAGACAGACAGACAGAATGTTCAGGTCAGGATTGTATCCAATTAGGAGAGAGAACCCACACAGATTAAACAAGTGAAATAGGAAGTGATGACACAAATAAATGAACAGACAATTGGAACTGGAACACTATCACATTGAAGCTGATAAATGGGTACTCTCTCCTGATTTAGTTCCTCATAACTATTCATGAATGTTATTGAAGTCTGATGCTTCTGTAAACATAATGGAGAAGCACCTCGAAACCACATGACGTCTGCCAACATAAAAATACCCAGATCATGAATCAATGTTAAAGGGGCTACACCATGAATTTTAACTTTTTCTTCTTTTTTGTGTGTTTTTGGTCTCCCCTACCTCTCTTCTATCCTCAAAAATACCCCAGTTTGAACACTCAGGCTTTCACAGCAAATCTGGGGTTTTCTGTAAATTGGTCTAAAAACAGGCCAAACTGAATTGTTCGGGCTAGTGATGTCACTAGCCCGAACAATTCCTCCCGTTTTTCAGTTCCAACAAAAATAAAATAAAAAAAAAAATCTTTTTTTTTCTTTTTTCTTTTTTTAACTTTTTCCACACAGAACCAGGAGATAACGTGCATACAAACTGGCTCAATAGCGCCCCGTGCCAAACAGGACAATGTGGTATTGCAGGTGAAAGTGCTTTATAAGCCAGAGAGAAGTTAGTTGGAATGAGTATATCTGAGGCTCAAACCTTTTGAAAAACGTTTGAGGAACATAAACAATATGATATTAAATATTATTATTATTTTTTAAATTCATGGTGTAGCCCCTTTAAGTCGGTGATGTCAGCTGTATGTGGATGAGTGTAACATTAAGTGTATGTGTAAAGGAATAATCAAATTTAACATGCAATTTTAAAGAGCAGGAGTGCTCCCCAGAATAGCCCTGCAACCTCTTAAAGGAGTAGTTCACCAAAAAATAACATATTTTCTGTCAATTACACATACCTCTCTCTGAAAAGAGATGTCGCATTCCTAAGCAGATTTAACAGTGTACCCACCGCCCATTCAACAGCAGATTTAACAGTGTACCCACCGCCCATTCAACAGCAGATTTAACAGTGTACCCACCGCCCATTCAACAACAGATTTAACAGTGTACCCACCGCCCATTCAACAACAGATTTAACAGTGTACCCACCGCCCATTCAACAGCAGATTTAACAGTGTACCCACCGCCCATTCAACAGCAGATTTAAAGGGATAGTTCACCCCAAAATGACTTTTTTTCTGTCGATTAGTCACCCCATGGAGATTTTTTTTAGTTTTTGTCGCATTCATAAGCCAATAATTTGATTACAAGTATCAAATTATTGTCTTAGGAATGCGACTAAAACAAAAAAAATATCCATGAATTCAAGTCTCCATGGGGTGACTAATCGATAGAAAAAAAGTACTTTTTTGGGTGAACTATCCCTTTAACAGCGTAGCCACCGCCCATTCAACAGCAACATTTTCGTCAACAGACGCTTTCCAAACACTTACCGCCGCCGACGTCGGTGCGGTGGAGAGCTACACCTTTATACACCTGTAATGTACAACCTGTACACTGTAACAGCAGTATACCATACACAGCGGCAACCCTAATAAATCATAGACAGTAAAAAGTATGGACAACTTTAAGCCCATAGACTCTACAGACCATAAATGAAGCCTATTTCAAATCCGCCATCTTTCTATATCGGAAAACGGAAATGAATGCTATTGGTTGGGACCAGAGCGGGGGTGGGGAATTATTGCTATTGGTTGTGTAGCTTGTCAATCAAATCATCACAAGGTAGCCACACCCCTCCTATACCTTCTTTATCATGAATTTTAAAATAAATGGGACCATAGTTTACCAAAACACATATCATGGTGATTGAAAGAAGACTTTAAACTAGCGACTGGAAGTATATAGTATTTATGACAATGTGTCCCACAAAGGGGTGAAACAGCGAGACTACAGGCCATTCATATGAACTGTCACTTCCTATATAGCCTCAATGTACAAGCTGGGTGCTAGCCCCTTGGTAACACCAAACACAGCAGCAACCCTAATACATCAATTTGGAATGTATTTGGAATGCATCCGTTCTGAACAAACCCAGTATAATTGGACCTTAGGTCTTAACTCAGACTCATTTCAGGCTGTGTCGTCTCAGTGCCAGGAAAATGTGATTTTCTTCCTCTGTTTATTTTTTAACATTGAAGTGAATGGAGCAGCAACTTTTTGGATAGCGTTATCTCCTAGTTCCTTTGAGATCAACAAAAAAAAACAAGACCAAAATATATATATATATATTAAAAATATATATATTTTTTAATTTCGTCATTTTCGTCCTTGGCCATGAGAGCCATAGTAGAATCGGACGGGATTTCCCGTTTTTGGTAATAAAAGAGTTAAGAGTGACAAAAGATCCTGGTGTCCAGAAGGCTGTACATTATTATGCTCTGTAATTTAACCCTTAACTTACCATCGGTGTGAGAGAAGCCCTCGTCGGTCAGCTTCCACTGGATGAGCGCCCCCATGAGGCTGAGGGCGGGCCAGATGCCCAGGATCACCCAGCTGTACCAGCAGAGCGGCGGGGCGGGGGCCAGACGCAGGCACTCGTACACGTGCATGCCCAGCGCCAGCATCTCCACGAAGTAGTCGGCGCACACCGTCATGATGGCCGCCCCGAACACGGCCGTGGACAGCATGGTGAAGAACTTCTGCCACTGTGGAGGGAGAAGAAGAAGAGTTATTATAACATTAATACCACTGGAGAGAGAAGCAGGGTTATAACATTAACCCTTTAAGACCTGGGACGCGTCTGTGTCGCATTTTTAGACTTTACAGATTTTAGACTTTGGCTATTCAAAAATAGCAGATCTACAAGCTCATAGCGCGGCACCGTTTTTTTGAAAAAACTTATGTTGCCATAATATCAGTGGTTCTTTTTTCCATGTCAAGGACCCCCAAAATGACATGTATTTGGCCACGGACCCCCATCTAAAAATATATGTTCCAGGGACCCCCAAAAGCAAAGATTCAAGTAAAACATTTTCAAAATGTTTTTCAAAAATAGCAGATCTACAAGCTCATAGCGCGGCACTCGGTGCCGCGCTATGAGCTTGTAGATCTGCTATTTTTGAATAGCCAAAGTGTAAAATAATGCTTTTTAGCTCAAATCAAAAAGTGACCCAGATGCTTCTTCAGGGCTTAAAGGGTTAAAACCAGGAAAATCATAGAGAAAATGTCCTTCAATTTTTTCTATGGATTAGTCACCCCAATAATAATAATAATAATAATAATGGATTTTATTTATAACACACTTTACATTTGCAAGAAATCTCAAAGTGCTGCAGAAGGCAATTGCATAAAAACAGACACATCACACCCATAAAAGAAAACAACAACTAAGAAACTGAAACAAAACCATTTAAAACATGGGGCATAAAGCCTAGATGTAAAGCCAGCTAAAGAAAATGCTTTGCCAAAAAGGTAGATCTTTAGTCCTCTCTTAAAGCAGCCGACCGACTGTGGTGCGTCTCAGGTGGACAGGGAGGGCGTTCCACAGTTCGGGGGCGACCGAGCAGAAAGCCCGGTCGCCCATGGTACGTAGATTAGCCTTGTGGGTGTTTAGTTGAGGAGGTTGGTGTTTGAAGAGCGGAGGTTGCTCTTCAAACACCAACACAAATTGTTGAAAAGATATTTTTTTTGTCGCATTCCTAAGCCAATAATTTGATGACCGGCAGCGGTCATCAAATGGAGACACAAAGACACCTTCCTTCCGGAAACCGCTGCCTACCGTTCCGCTGGTCTGACTAATCGATAGGAAAAAAGTCATTTTTGTAGTGAACTACCTTTAATCTTTGTCTTTGTCAATATTTCATACATAAAACTAGTATTTTGTGTGGATATAAAGTCTTATCTTCCATTATTTTTATTGCGGTGTCAGTTTAAACTCCTGTTGTCAAAAATTATCTGAAATCTAGCAAAAACGAAATCTACAAAAGTAGCCTAGAAAAATAGCCGATCTACAAGCTATCTGCTAATCTTCCATTTTTTTTCTGAGCTGAATTTCGCCCCAGACTAAAACGAACTAAATCTAAACTAAACTAGCAAACCCACTTAAAACTAAACGGGTGATTGAAAAACAAAAATAAATGAATGAATGAATGAATAAATAAAATAAAATGAAATAAAATAATGAAAAAATGCAACAACAAAAAGAAAAAACTCTACTAACCTGGAGTGTGAGCACGGCAAACAGCATGCCGGCGCCCAGCAGTGTGCCCAGGGGCACCCACACCGTGGTGGGCGTGTAGAACTGCTGGGCCACCAGCAGGGCGGCGAGGGCGAGGTGCAGGCCCAGCAGCAGGCCGGTCATGAAGAGGCCCACGCTGCGGACCAGCATGGTGACCAGGCCGCACAGCAGGCCGATGCCCAGGCCGATGCCCGCGCTGGCCTCCACGCTCAGCTGGGTGTCCAGCACCCGCTCCTTGTGGCACAGCAGGAAGATGATGACCGAGCCGAAGATCAGACCCGACAGGAACATCACCGCCTTGAAACAGCGGTAGCCTGGATGGTAGAGAGAGAGAGAGAGAAGGAAGACCAAGGTTAGTGTTAAACAGCGGTAGCCTGGATGGTAGAGAGGGAAGACGAGGCAGTTTTAACCCATTGAGACCTGAAGCCGATTCTATACATGTCTCCTAAATCCCAACAGTTTTCTGAAAAACGTAGGTTTCTATATCAGTGGTGCTCAACCTTTTTCATGTCAAGGACCCCCAAAATTATATGTATTTGGCCGTGGACCTCCATCAAAATATTTTGTTCCAGGGACCCCCCCAGAGGCATCGATTTGAGTTAAAAATGTTCGCTTTAAAAATATATATATTCAAAGATTTGCAGACATTTTCGCGATTTTTCAAAAATAGCTGTATATCTGCTATTTTTGAATAGCCCAAAGTGTAAAATAATGCTTTTTAGCTCAAATCTAAAAATGACACAGTTCCAGGTCTTAATGGGTTAACAGCGATGGCAATTCAATGTGCTTTTTGGTGCTCATTGGTTCTCAAAGTGGGGTCCGGGGACCCCCAGGGGTCCTTGGGGGGAGGTTCCAGGGGGTCCCTGGCAAAATGAGTATAATATAGCGTCACAATCATTTTAACCACATTAACCTTGTATACTTTGGCCATTCAAAAAATAGCAGATCTACAAGCTCATAGCGCGTCACTTCGTGTAACTTCAATAGCTTGTAGATCTGCTATTTAAAAAAAAAATCATGAACATAAGTGAACGTTTTTGGAGTGTGGAAGTGCCCCGGGACGTCACCAGATGACTGGAAGGGTACCCCCCCCCCCCCCTCCTTCCAGTCAAACGCTTGACATTTGGTCACAGTTTCAACAGAGAGCTCCAGACTTCCCTTTCCCCAGAGCAGCACTATAGCCACTTCCTCCTGGGGGATCCCGAGCAGTGTTGATTTCGTCGACTGAAACTATGACCAAAAAAAAATGTGTCGACTACCTTTTTTCACTGGCGAAAACAAAATAAAAACTAAGCTATGATGACTCTACAACTAGGCTAAATATATTGACAATGTCGTCAACAAATAAAAACTAGACTAAGATGACTAGTGGAGAAGAGATCCAGTAGAACTAAAAGACAAGTAATTTTATGTTTGGTCGCACTCGGGTAAAGCGCTCTGAAAATAGCAGATCTACAAGCTCACAACGCGTGAGCTTGTAGATCGGCTATTTTCAGCATGCAACCAAGTGTAAAATCAGCCATTACGACGCCATCAAGGCACCGCCAAAATACATTTTAGTCGACTAAATCAACAGTAGATTTAGTCAACTAAAACTAGACAAAAACTAAAACATTTCAGATGACAAAAATACGACTAAAACTAAATGGAATTTTATTCAAAAGACTATGACTAAAACTAAATCAAAATTTGCTGTCAAAATCCACACTGATTCCAAGGCCAGTGTGGATAATTCCATCCCATCTGGTCCTTGGTCTGCCAGGGGGTCCCCTCCCCTCTCCTCCCAGTGGGGGACGTGCAGCGAGGACCCCCCCTAGAGAGACCCTCGGGAGGCATCCGTACTATAGATGCCAGAACCACCTTAACCCATTGAGACCTGAGACCGATTCTACAAAATGTCTTCTAAATCCCAACAGTATTCTTAAAAAAATTTATATTCCTATGTCAGTGGTTCTCAAACCTTTTCATGTCAAGGACCCCCAGAATTATATGTATTTGGCCGCCGACCCCCATCTCAAAATATGTTGTTCCAGGGACCCCCCAGAAGCAACGATTCAAGTTAAAAATGTTCGCTTTAAAACAATATATATTCAAAGATTTGCACACATTTTCACAATTTTTCAAAAATAGCAGATCTACAAGCTTGTAGCGCTGCACCGAGCTTGTATATCTGCTATTTTTGAATCGCCAAAGTGTAAAATAATGCTTTTTTAGCTCAAACGTGGGTAAAACATCTGTAGATGTTGACGTGCAGTGAGTTTGGTTCAGAAACATCAACATTGAACGTATCTGTGAACATAAACTACTAACCAAATGCAAGAAACGGGACTAATCTAATCTAATCTAATGGGATCATTATGGTAAATGTGAAAGCTAGCTAAAAACCCCAGTACGTAATATAGATCCAATCTAGCCCTGAAGTCCTGAAGAGTAGAGTCATCTCTGTGGGAAATCATTTGCATGTGTGTGTGTGTGTGTGTGTGTGTGTGTGTGTGTGTGTGTGTGTGTGTGTGTGTGTGTGTGTGTGTGTGTGTGTGTGTGTGTGTGTGTGTGTGTGTGTGTGTGTGTGTGTGTGTGTGTGTGTAGTGTGATGTGATTACCACCATAAGCTGTAGTAAAACATGGGAGAAAGGGATCCGCTGCATCAAACAACCTGATGTCTTTAATTTACTCCAAGCAGTTTCGTAATATAGTCATAAAACTGAGAAATGTCGCAACAAGATTACGAATGACAACCAATGTGTTCCTTTTCACTTTGCACGCTTTTGTGCATGATTCCAAAGTCATCATTGTTATTTAGTGTGTGTGTGTGTGTGTGTGTGTGTGTGTGTGTGTGTGTGTGTGTGTGTGTGTGTGTGTGTGTGTGTGTGTGTGTGTGTGTGTGTGTGTGTGTGTGTGTGTGTGTGTGTGTGTGTGTGTGTGTGTGTGTGTGTGTGTGTGTGTGTGTGAGTGAGAGAGAGAGAGAGAGACACACACAGCGTAATACACCAGATGTTGTTGTGGTTGATGAACAGTCCAGAGAAGTGTCTGTATTAGAGGTAGCCTGCACCTTTGACCCATATAGCCTAAAGGAAGCCTTTATGACCAAGGTCATTAAATACCAACCACTTCTTCAAACCATCTCAGTCAGAGCAGGCCTATAGGTGCAGACTGCAGACTAGCAGTATTTGTTTTTATACTTGGCATTTATGATATTGAGTTTGTGTTTAATTAGTGTTGCATCTTTGTGTTGCTGTCAGCTGCAGCTGTTGAGGTCGTGCTCATACAGACATACATATGGACAAACACACTCAGTCACTTGTTGGAGCACCTGGCACCGCTCAAAAATATTTTTTTTCTTCCTCTTTGGATAAAATTAGTTATTTTTCACCATCAGTTGATGCTTCATATCCATAGGATTAAAATCGTCGGGTGATTATTTTTTTTCCTGGAATACAATTCTTATATGACGCAATCTAAGATTTGCCTATGGGAATTACAATAGGGCATAGCAGTGGCGGCCATTTTCTGGTTCCACACAAAATAGTCAATGCATTTTTCCCATTGACCTTTCCAAAAATATTTATATCAATTATTTTAAGCCTAGAATCAAGCCATCCAGGGTCCTGGTGAATCATGACCATAAAACGTTTGGTTCTGTGAAAAAACCTTTTTGAAAACGGCAAAACAAAGGGTATTTATTAAATATAGTATATCATATAATTAAATATGAAATAAAGACAAATCACAGAAAAATGTGTTTTATGGTCATGATTCACCAGGACCCTGGATGGCTTGATTCTAGGCTTAAATTAATTGATATAAATATTTTTGGAAATGTCAATGGGAAAAATGCATTGACTATTTTGGAGTGGAACCAGAAAATGGCCGCCACTGCTATGCCCTATACAAAAAATAAACGTTGTGACCCCGGGGGATAGCGCCCTCTAGCGGCAGTGATGTCAGACTTCACGCCACATGCCAGGGATGGCGGACGGTCGGATCCTCTTACCAAAGAAGCAGTAGATGATGCCGAACAGGCAGCACATGGAGCAGATGACCGCTGGGATGATCTCATACTGCCTCTCGATCTCCAGGGAGCAGATGTCCACCGCCTCGGCCCCCCCCATGCCTGTCCCCGTCCCGGCCGTCCCCGCCGTCCCCTCAGAGCCCAACCCGGCAGGGTCTGCCATTCCAGTCAGAGGGTTGGGTGGGGGGCTTTAGTGGAGAGCTATGGAGGTTATCTGAGGTCCATCGTCAGCAGCAGCTCTCTGGTGGTGGGTGTGACTGCGGAAAAGAAAATACAAATAAAATAAGGTTGAGGAAGGAAAAAATAAAGAAAAAAGGTACCAAACAAATGTATAAAAAATGACTGTACAGATGGGAGGAATGAAAAGAAAGGGGAAAAAACGAAAGGTATTTCCAAATGTCATTTACAATGTAGGCTACATGGCCTTTTTTTCTATTGTTTCTTGTTTATTTGTTTTTATTATTTATTATTATATTTATTAATATTTTTTCTCTCTGTTCATACATGCTGTACACCGTCTGCAATGCAAACATGTGCTCAATAAACACAAGTTGAAAAAATAAATAAATAAGGTAAAGCAGTAGTTCTCAAGCTTTTTCAAGTCAAGGAACCCTCAAATTGACATGTATTTGGCCACGGAACACCCATCCGAAAATATTTTGTGCCAAAAAGGACATATTGTATACTCAAGTAAAGTAAAAGTACCTCAAAATTGTACTTAAGTACAGTACTTTTAATAAATATACTTAGTTTTTTTTTTCCACCGCTGGGGATAAGTTTATACAGAACAAAACACAAAAACATGTTTTTCATAATAAGGCACTGTAACTCTGACAAAACATTATATATCATATCTGTCGGGTAGAAACCTCATATGAACGTAAACTGTTACTTTTCAGGATTCAAATTCAAAAGCATCAAAAGTAGCAGATCTACAAGCTCGAAACGTGTCGCTTCGCGCCACGTTTCGAGCTTGTAGATCTGCTACTTTTGATGCTTTTGTGTGACTCTGTAGTATGATCCAGCAGGGCGTTAATTTACAAAAATAAATAAATATGGAGATAAGAGGTTTCTGCCCGACAACAACAACGATTATGTCATCATCATCCAACCAGAGTAAACCTGAGTATTGTACATGTTCCAGCCTCTATGTAATAAACACTCTCTCTATATGCAATACAATGACAATGTACAGTAGAGAAATAAAGGGCATGTGATCAGATTTCATTCCATGCAAATGTAGCATCGAATGACACACACACACGCACGCACGCACGCACGCACGCACGCACACACACACACACACACACACACACACACACACACACACACACACACACACACACACACACACACACACACACACACACACACACACACACACACACACACACACACACACACACACACACACACACACACACAGAGAGTAGCTTACACACAAAGTTTTCAAATAATTGTAGTGGAGTAAAAGTACAATATTTGCCTCTGAGATGTAGTGGAGTAGAAGTAAAAGTATTGGAAATTGAAAATACTCAAAATTGTACGTAAGTACAGTACTTAAGTAAATGTACTTAGTTACTTTCCACCACTGACCCACACACACACACACACACACACACGTCACCCCCTCCCCTCCCCTCCCCTCCCTCGCCACAGATGCAATTCCTCCATAAACCATCAACCATGGACTCCTCACCCTCTCCCCAGAGGATCCGCTCCGCTAGGCTAAGTGTGAAATCTGCAGACCAACTGTGACTTCTCTCTCTCTCTGTGGGTTTAAACCCTGCTCTGCTCGCTATGCAGCCATGTGGCGGCTGTCACACTTCAGAACTGAAGGACTCTATATAGAACCAGTGGTTTTCAATCTGAGGGTCGGGACCCCGAGGCCAAGATGGTCCCCAAATATTTGTTTTGGGGCGGCGGGCAGATTATGTGCAACATTGTTTTCTCACTTAACAGTAAACAGACCGACATACTGTACAGTATAAGTGTATAATACAGGGTATCTGCACATTTATAAAGTCACGATGGGACTTTTAAGACCTTTTTTAATACAGCTATCAAATAAATAAGACCATTACTGTGCCAAAAGTCATCAACAATCTATACTATAAAAAAATCAAACATTGGGCAAATTGAGAAACTACCTGAGAAATTACCTGAGAAAGAGGCATTTTTTTTTGAAAAAAAGACGATCTACATGCTCTCAACGCCCCTGTGTAATACTGAAATTAGTACGACGTGAAGACTTTATAAAGTGATCATTATAATTCTAACCACTAGCGAGTTGATGGCACATTATTTGAACCAATATGTTAATATAATACAGGCCAAACTAGTACATGTACAGTGGTTGGAGGTGGTCAGGTCTCCCTACTCTTCCACTCAAACATTTAGACGCTGGTATCTGGCAGGACATCTAGGCTACTGGTTAACAAGTTACTAGTACTGTCTGATCTCAAAAGCGGTTAAATCGCGAAACCTCTCCTGGTCAAGCGGGGGTCGCCTCTCAAATCCTGGGTGTAGGACATATAAGAGTTACGGATGGCATCTTTACTCAACTTCAGAACCGTTATGCTTTTTACCTTCCTCACTTCTATGACTGTAGAACTTGGAGTGCCAAGTCACTTCACTTCTATTCTAGATTTCACTTCAAACTAATCTGTGTAAAAGCCCTGTGATGTTATACACCATGTGTCAGTGCACTGAACATAGCAGATCTGCAAACTCAACACTGGTGTCACAGACCTGCTATTGTGTCGGTGTACGACACCCAAAAGCAGCTATAAGTATATAAGTCGGGTTTAAAGGGACATGAAACCCTAGGGCTGATTTTGTAGTTTTGTTTTCCATTCCAGGTTAAAAAACTACAGCAGGGTAAAAACATGGCAGGCTGCATCACACTGACCTTATAGTACACAGTGATGTCAGCAACACAGCTGCAGCTCATCACATTACTAATGGGTGTGTTAGATTTTAGGTGTGTCAACAGTGTCAATGCTGTCTGTCATGCTTTGCACATTGGCATGCTCTGGACCAAAGGCAGGAATTTCACGGAGGCCATGAAGGCCATGGCCCCCGGCCGTTGCCCTTCAGTTTGGCTTTCTGCCCCAGGCAAAATGATGTGACCTATAAGGCCATAGTGGCCTTGATGCCCCACCCACACTGCCCCAACTGATCGTACCATTTCACCTTTGCCTCTTTCCTGTCAATATGTTTTTGTAGACGCCAGTGTGTTTTGAATTCCATACCCATACCCATCTTCAATGGGCATGGGTATGGGTATGGGTATGAGACCAGTGACTCTGATTAGTCCTGTGCTGAGCCTTATCCATTTTTGCCAATTAAAAATAATTGTTTTGTTTGATGACCTTCCTGCCCTCAGTGCCCTGGCATTTGGCTTTTGTGCCCTCAAAAAACATACAACACCAAAAGCCAAATGTCCGTGCCCCTAAAATGACGAAGTTCCAGGCATGCTCTGGACACACCTACTCATTATTACATTTGCTTGGTGCAGCTGTGTTTCTTACTAGTCTGCCATGTTTTTAATCTGCTGTCATTTTTTATCTGAACTGGAAAACAGACTGCAAAATCAGCCTGATGTTTAGGAGGTTAAGGGCGGACCAGTCCCAGACAGAGACACAGAGGTACGTATACAGTGATGATATATAAGTCAGGTTTAAGATGAGGTTTAGGAGGTTAAGCCGCCCGAGTCCCACACAGAGAGAGAGAGAGACAGACAGAGGGTATAGTGATGACGGGGCTCAAGGTTTATGGGTGGACCTGGTTTTAGATGTTTAGGAGGTTAAGCCTCCCTAGTCCCACACACAGAGACAGACAGAGGGCATACAGTGATGATATATAAGTCAGTTTTAAGTTGTTTAGGGTGTGAAGCCGCCCTAGTCCCACACACACACACACAGAGACAGAGGGTATAGTATAGTGATGACGGGGCTCAAGGCTTATAAGGGTGGACCTGGTTTTTCTAAAGGCTGCTGCTGGCCTGGCAGGCCTACATTATGATCTCACCCCCCCCGCCCCCCCCCGTTCACTTCAGATCCCATTACAGCGGAGTCACGTTTTCAACCCTGGGAGAAAAGAAAGAAAAACAGGCAGCTCCCCTCCAACTGTTGCCATGTCTGCTTATTATAAGCGACTTGTGGGCTTGTAAAGTTGCTTGTAAATATTGGTAGTTTGCGGGTTGCGTTTTTTTGCGGGGCTTGTTTCTAAAGTGTAGTTGTTGCTTTTTTTGGTCTTTCTAAAAGTTTTCTAAAGTGAAGTTGCTTATTTGGGCCTGTTTTCTAAAGTGTAGTTATTTAAATCGGTGATTCTCACACATTTTCATGTCAAGGACCCCCAGATTTATATGTAATTGTCCACGGACCTCTATCTGAAAATGTTTTGTGCCAGGGACCCCCTGTACAAGATTTGTGTTGTTTCTTTCCACTTTTGTAAAGATGTGTTTTGAAAATAGCCGATCTACAAGCTCACAACGCGTCGTACATGACGCGTTGTGAGCTTTTAGATCGGCTATTTTCAAATAAATAGTGATGTTCATTGTGGCCTATTAGTCGCTGCTTTTGGGCTTGTTTTCATAGACTTGGTTGCTTGTTTCTCTCGCAAAATCAATGGCAACGCTGCTCCCTCCCTCCCTCCCATCCTGTTCTCTCCATCTGCTGGGCCAAACCCCCTTTCCCCTGGCTCCTCCCTCTTCCTGTTTACCTGAAACCTTCAAATCCCTTCACCTTAATTCTACCCTTGGCCTTCTCTCTCCCATGTGGCTCTTATAAAGGTCTTTCTTTTTGCTTCTCTCTCTCTCTCTCAGACACACAGATTGTGACCTCGGCTTATGATGACTTTACATGGAAAAAATGAGAGCCTGTTGGAAAGTCATTCAGTTCCTCTTTTTTCTTTCCAGACGAGGTTCTCTCTGACTTGTTCCGTGCGTATGTGTCTCTCTCACAATGTCTCATTTGTTTTGGGTTTCTTTTCTGAAAAGATGCGGACAAAACTGAAGAGCAATGATGATATTAATTATATGATGGCCAGTTCAGGCGTTGTGACAAATATTCCAGTCTAAAATAGTCCATATTTAATCATAAAGTAAATAAGTAAATAATGAAGTTTAAATAAAATGTGCTGTGCAGGTAATGCTACTGTATATCATTTAACCTATATCGTTGATGTCGGGCAGAAGCCTCTTATCTCCATATTCTAACTCAGTGGTTCTCAAACTTTTTCATGTCAAGGACCTCCAAAATGATATGTATTTGGCCGCAGACCCCCATCTCAAAATATGTTGTTCCAGGGGGTCCCAGAAGCAAAGATTTGAGTTAAAAATGTTCGCTTCAAAAATATAAATATATTCAAAGATTTGCATGCACACATTCTCACGATTTTTCAAAAATAGCAGATCTACAAGCTCATAGCGCGGCACTCGGTGCCGCGCTATGAGCTTGTAGATCTGCTATTTTTGAATAGCCAAAGTGTAAAATAATGCTTTTTTTTAAGCTCAAATCTAAAATGACACAGATGCGTTCCAGGTCTTAATGGGTTAATATCAACAGAGATTGGAAAAGAGGAGGAAATTACTTCTTCTTTTTATACTTTGTGATACAAATTGAAGCAGAATGCACGGTTCTGTTGACCATCATCATCGCTATACAGTACACAAAAAAACTTAAGTGGAAGAAATAGCCTAAAAGTATATAGACAAAATCTAAATTTAGCTGAAAACATAAGCAACCCAACAATAAAGACTATAATCTTCCTATCAGTTCCAGCCAAGTCAGAATGAAGAGGCACGTTTGTTCCGTTCAGAAGCGGAGGCAGCAGCAGCAGCACCATAGGGACCATTACATTACATTACAACTATACTTGGTGGGCTCACTTGTGTCTCTTAAAAGGTTTGTGTTTTCCTGTGTTGTGGGTGTCGGTCACACCCTGGCCCTGGCCTGCACACTGACCCTGAAGCCTGCTTTATACGCAGTCGTGCGCAGCGGTGGAAAAAAGTAGTCATTATTGCAGAACTTGTCCCATTTCACAACTTTTCAAATGTATAACAATCTTTGCATTGTGAGCTTGTAGATCAGCTATTTTCAAAAGGCCGAAATGTATATATATGGCTGAAGTGGTTAATGTATGTTTTGTAATAATAATCACAATCTACAAAGTAACTAGTGACTAAAACAGCAGATGCACAAGCTCACATTGTGAGCTTGTGCATCGGCTGTTTCCGAACCCAAAGTGAGTTTGAAAAGATGACCAACGACAAAAAACTCCCATATACCTACATGGGAGAAATTCAACAATGTGCGAACACATGCAGCAAGATTTGTGAACAGAATTGTACAGAATACAACCACCCTAAGGACTACTTAACCATTGAGTCTCCTGCCCTAACTGTACCGAGTAGACCTCTGACATAGACCTACAGCACATATAAACACTATCTGTACAGAGTAGACCTCTGACAGACCTACTGCACATATAAACACAAATAGCCGATCTACAAGCTCACAATGCGTTGCATCGTGACGCATTGTGAGCTTGTAGATCTGCTATTTTTTTTATACATTTCAAAACTTGTGAAATGGGACATTCTGCATAATGAGTACTTTCTACTTTTGGTACTTTAAGTACAATTTGATACCAATGCTTTTGTACTTTTACTCAGATACATTTTGAATTCCGGACTTTCACTTAGCAGAGTATTTTTGCACTGCAGTATTGATACTTTTACTTAAGTAAAAAAAATGTGAGTACTTTTTCCACCACTGATTTTAAATGATGTCTTGACACTTGCTTTGGCAATGAAAACGTATACGTTTTCACATGCCAATAAAAGCTAATTTGAATGGAATTAAATTGAGGTTGTGTTGGCTGTGAAACACCTGGTTAGATAGACATCAGTTAGTTTGCTCGTGTGCCCCAGGTGTTAGATCAGCTGATAAGGGACTCGGGGAGAGAGGAGAGAGAGAGTGTGTTGTTTGGCTCCAGGGACGAGCACCTCTATGACCCAATTAGACTGGCTGTGTGTACCGACCCGTTGGGTTGTTGAGTGAGTGGGGAAAAAAGCATGTTTCCCCCCGGGGGAAGGGAACATTTCTGACCCAATTTGGTTTGGCTGTTGGGTTGGGTGCCGTTTTGTTTTGTCAGAGAGTCTCTCTTAAGCAGAATTCCCTGCACTCTCTTAAAAAGCGCTGTGTTTTTTAATGCTTAATGTTTTATGTGAAGCACTTTGAATTGCCCTCAGTGTTGAAATAATGTCCTGTAGCTAACAGCTAACCTAACAGTTTTCTGAAACACTTATGTTGCTATAATATCAGTGGTTCTCAAACTTCTTCATGTCAAGGACCCCCAAAATTACATGTATTTGGCCGCCGACCCCATCACAAAATATTGTGTTCCAGTGACCCCCCAGAAGCAAAGACTTGAGTTACAAATGTTCGCTTAAAAAAAAAGATATATTCAAAGATTTGCACAAATTCTCGAGATTTTTCAAAAATAGCAGATCTACAAGTTCATAGCACTCAAGCTATGAGCTTGTATATCTGCCAAATAAATCTAAAAATGGCACAGATGCGTTCCCGGTCTTAATGTCTTAATGCTTAATGTTTTATGTGAGGAACTTTGAATTGCCTCAGTGTTTATATAATGTGCTATAGGCTATACCTGTAGCTACAAAATAAACTGGCTTTGCCTTGTTTTCATCCATTACATTATGAAACTCAAAGTATGCAAACAGTGATTTATGCATTTAATTTAATCTCCCGCAGTTACACACCTGGTGAGTAAGTACAGTAGCAACATTTTGGCAGGCCTGTTCTTTTCAACAAGAACATATTGTTTTGTGGGAAGCTAGCTGGAAGTACTGCTTTTCCCACTAAATATCAAGACTAGAGTCCAAAAAGAGGCTGCGCTGCTCTCCTTACATTCAAACTAAGTGGTTTGAACTCACTGACATTGCCATTCTTTAGAGCCCACATTCTCACTATAGTGGAGCTACCATTCCATTCCATTCCATGCCAATCCAGACTGTAGTTTTCAAGGTATCTTGTTTGGGGGAAAAAAAAGTTGTTTTAGTTTTGGAACTAGGCCTTGCATTAAGCTACCTTCTCTCTACATATAATGATTTATGGCTCCTTGAAGCGTCCTTCTCTTCAAGCCCAAAGGCAATTCTATGTATTTGTGTTTCACTTCTTTGTTTTTAGTGGTAGAGCACTGGTTCTAAAACTTTCCTTTTCAAGAAAATAAAAGTTTGGGTTTGACAATAAAACTGTCAACATAGATTGCTGTAATTAAGCACTGACACAATGTAGTGTGTGACTGATAGCCTATGTTTGTCAGAAGGGCTGTCTGTCTGTCTGTCAGTCAGTCAGTCAGTCAGTCAGTCAGTCAGTCAGAGGGTATGCGGTTACCCTAACTCAGAGATTAGACGCCTCTGCCCTGCACAGTCTGATAGAAATCACAAAGCCTTAATAACAGAAATAGTCTATGTAAGCTTAATTAATTTCAAAACATGACACCCCTTATTCAAAACAGATGGCGAATGCATTCTTCTCTTTATAGGGCCTACACAAGTAATACCACAAACTACCTGTGAGACCTTTATGAATTGAACCTCACAGTCAGCAGTCAGTCAGTCACTATTAGCTGGTCAGAATATTGGGTTTGGTTGGTTACACATTAAAGGAGAACTACACTGTTGTTACTGGCGTGGTCAGATAAACAGTTGACCAGTCTCATTATCTTTTCACAGGGCTAAAGTTTGCCTTTAACAAACAAATAGTGTCTCTAGAACAACCGAGTTGACCATTTATTATTCTATCTCTGTTTCTCTCAATTACCCTGTAATTGTGTGTAGTTGTGAGAAACAGAGGAGCTGTTTGAATAGCTGTGGGGGGCCATTAGCATAACTCATAGTTTAAATTCTGTTTGCAAGTTAATGGTCAGTTAGTTTTATAACCACATTGACCTCTGGTGTCCCTATTCTGGGGAAAATGTTATATCTACACGCTGTCGCATCATGCTCCTCATTGACTTACATTATACGGTAAAACAGCTCTCAAAGTCACTCTTTTAGCACGTAAGCGAACACAAACAAAGCTGATTCAGACAATATAGAACATCACCAAACCCATGCAGTAGGGCTGCTGTTTTTTTTATTTTTTTATAAAAATGTCAACTTCCTGCTGATTTTACTATTTGAAGATCCGGATCCAGTTAGGATTTTCTTCTTAATAAAAATGGCTAAATCAACAGGAAGTTAACATTTGTATTAAAAAAAAACAGTACTGGGTGTGGTGATGTTCTATATTGTCTCAATTCATTTTGTTTGTGTTCGTTTACGTGCTAAAAGAGTGACTTTGAGAGCTGTTTTACCGTACAATGTAAGTCAATGAGGAACATATTTTGAATGATCAATTTCTAATCAATGGAACAATTATTTTTGATTTCTTGTCCACCTTTGGAGTTACATCATGGCAACCCAAACCTTTACCAAAGTGGTCTTGCCCTTTTAAGACAATTAAAAAGTTGAGAAACTGAGATTTGCGCCCAACAGCAACAATATAGGACTTTAGTCATATGGTGACCAAACATTTCCAGGCTATAGTTTCCTGTACTCTGTACTCTGTATGCATACATGCACACACACACATCTCTAGCTATGTGTCTAGCTATGTTCAGCTATGTTGCTCCTCACTATAAGTCACAATGGTGTCCAGTGTCTGGGAAGCCTTGGAACGTGGAAGTCCATCATGCTTCATGTGGGAGAATAGAGCCATTATGGGGGCACAACAAAGACCCTGAGGCCCATGCCGTGACCTCCGCTGGCACCCAGAGCCCACCATGCTGAGGGGGGGGGGGGGGACAGACCAACCTAAAGATGGCGGAGAGGGAGAGCAGAGAAACCAAGGAGATGGGAAGGTTCTCGAGTGTTTGCTTTTGAGATAGGTGCCAAGTATTTGCTTTTGAGAGGGGTGGGTGGTGACTGGTGAGTGATGGAGGGGGGGAGGGAGGGGTCTTATAAGAAGCAGAGCGTTGTTGTCGGGCAGAAACACTTGCTCTGCATACCATGGGCCATATTTTCGCCAGTGCCTTACCCATTATATCCCTAAACATCTTTGCCAATTTTTTTTTTTTACTATTTTTAAAAACATTTTCAAATGGTTCAAATAGCCAATCTACAAGCTCACAACGTGTCGATGTAGATCGGCTAGTTGAACTATTTGAAAATGATTTTAGAAATAGTAAAACAAGGCAAAGAAGTTTAGGGATGATGGGTAAGGCACCGGCGAAAATAGGGCCCTGTAATCTCCATATTTCAACTTTTTGTGTTTAAAAAAAAATCAAGGCCGTACTTGATCATTCTTTTTGGCTGTGGACCCCCTTCTGAAAATGGTTCGTACCAGGGTCCCCCAGAAGAGAAGATTTGTGTTAAAATTGTTGTTATGATTCTGAAAAACACTTTCAAGATTTGTATTAAATGTTCAAAAATAGCAGATGTACAAGCTCGCAGCGTGGCACAAAGTGATGCGCTGTGAGCTTGTATATTTGTTATTTCAAAAGAAGCAGATCTACAAGCTTGAAATGTGTCGCAAAGTAACAGTTTTGGACATATGAGGTTTCCACCCGACAGAGATGAAGTAGTAGATCGGTTATTTTCTAAAATGTTTGACCATTTCTTTCTTTTTAGTGAAAGTGGTTTTAATGTGTCATGTGTTTTTTTAAATAAATATTTAAATGAAATGTATTAAGAGCTTATGACTAAATAATAACTACATTGGATCCATTTGGAAACACATGTTCTTCTTTTTTTTAAAGTCACAGTTTTTGCACGTACAAGTAATAGGTTTCTATATCGACAGGGAAGAGAGCCTTCAATCCAAAGAGTTATGCCATTGAACTAACTCACACATTGCACACTTTGAACTCACACATAACACACATTACACACATTGAACTCACACATTACACACATTACACACAAGGCTCCAGAAGTCCCCCAAATATGTTCCAACAGAATGTTTCGCTCGGCCTCACGTTGCCTGGCAACCTGGTACAATGCCGATAAACAGAAAGTTTGGCGACTATCTTAGTTCCAGGAAGTGAAAACGAAGATAATTAGAGGAGATTGGTTTTAGTTAAGTTCACCACATTATTGTGTTGTGAACTCACACTACACACATTACACACAAAAGCAGCAGAATGAATTCAAGGCTTCATGGGGTGTATAATTGATAGAAAATAAGGCATTTTTTGGGTGAACTATTCCTTTAACCCATAAAAACCAGGAAAGCATCTGTGTCATTTTAGATTTTAGCTAATAATATATATAGCAACATACGTTTTTCAGAAAACTCTTAGGATTTAGAACAGTGGTTCTCAAAAATAACAGATATACAAGCTCACAGCGCATCACTTTGTGCCACGCTGCGAGCTTGTACATCTGCTATTTTTGAACATTTAAAAAAAATCTTGAAAGTGTTTTTCAGAATTTCGGAATAATGTTGATCTGACTTCTGGGGGTCCCTGGCACGAACCATTGTCAGATGTGGGTCCATGGCCAAATAACATGAAAAGGTTTGAGAGCCTCTAGAAGACATTTAAAGTGTGTCTCTGATGTAGAGGACAGTTTAAAGGGCGTCTCATGCTGAACAAACACATTGCAGGAGGTCCAGTAGCAGCTGAGATGAACCTCAAGCCTCAACTGTTGGGGAACAGATCAGCTTTGGAGCGGCTGCATGCACGTTCCTCACATAGATAATCTGGGTGTGTGTTTAATCACAGGGGGTAAGGTGTGTGTGTGTGTGTGTGTGTGTGTGTGTGTGTGTGTGTGTGTGTGTGTGTGTGTGTGTGTGTGTGTGTGTGTGTGTGTGTGTGTGTGTGTGTGTGTGTGTGTGTGTGTGTGTGTGTGTGTGTGTGTGCGCGCGTGCATTGGTGTAAAGTAACTAAGTACATTTGGGTCTACTGTACTGTACAAATTTGAGGTACTTTTACCTTACTGGAGTATTTTCAATTTTCAGTACTTTTACTTCTACTCCACTACATCTCAGAGGCAAATATTGTACTTTTACTCCGCTACAATTATTTGGAAACTTTAGTTACTAGTTTTGATTAATATTACAAAACATACATTAACACTTCAGCCCTATATACATTTCGGCCATTTGAAAATATCCGATCTACAAGCTCACAATGCGTGTGTGTGTGTGTGTGTGTGTGTGTGTGTGTGTGTGAGGCTGTGTGCGTGTATCACCATACTTGTCAGGGCCAAATGTCCCCCACAAGTGTAGTAGAACTTGAGAAATATGTTACATTGTGACGACCATGTTCTTGGTCCTTATACAAGAGACATTTTTAGAGTTTTAGAGTCATGCCTTACAATTAGGAAAAGATTCCGGTTAGGGTTATAATTAGAACAGACATTGTGTGTGTGTGTGTGTGTGTGTGTGTGTGTGTGTGTGTGTGTGTGTGTGTGTGTGTGTGTGTGTGTGTGTGTGTGTGTGTGTACTGTGCCGTCTTGAAGACCAGGGCCAGCTGAGAACCCAAAAAATCTTGCAATGTTTGTACCCTGGTGGTCTGAAGCCGTCTGTCTGCCCATAGTGTCTGTCTGTCTGTCCGTCTGTCTGTTTGTCTCCCCCGCTGTGAATAACGCACAGGCATAAATCATGGCTCTAGTGGCTCTTGTGGTCAGAGTGTCCGCCCTGAGACTGGGAGGTCGCCAGAGTTCGATTCCCCGGACGTGTCATACCAGAAACTATAAAAATGGCACTCAGCATCAAGGATAACGAAGGGTTGGCTTGGGGGTTAAGTCCCTGTGACAGTGTGACATACTAGTGTCATGTCCAGGGGATGTACGCTACAGAAACAGGAGATAGACTCCTGCCCTGTGGGTCATATGGCTCACTTACTTAAGGTTCACTTACTTCATTTTATAAATCATGGCCCCTTACACTGACCACCCTGAGCAGAGGAATGGAAAGGAGTAGGTATGACCATGAACATTTCTGTATCAACCACTTTAAACCTTTCAACCCTGACCTGTTTTGGACATGTCATCACTTTATTTGTCTGTCATTAAATGTTTTGATGAATTGAGTACAAAGGCCCCCAATGGAAACAAGCCATAGTGCTTTCTTGGGTTTAAAATCCTCTCAGCAGACCTTGTATTGAACTGTACTTCCCTGTGCTTTTTTTATGCAAACTGCTAATAAAGTATTCAATCAATCAATCAATCAATTATAGGTGGAAATAGTCCAAAAATAAATAAATAGTGAAAATACCAGATCTACAAGCTCACAATGCTTTGCCATGTGGCACGTTGAGCTTGTAGATCTAGCTATTTTCACTATTCATGGTGCAATTTAGGGCTTCACCATGCACTTAAACCCCAGAATCCGTATTGTGGGGAATAGCAGAAAAGCCCAAAGCTTTCCCCACAATGGCCCGGAACACTGGCATAGCGGTCCGGGCACCTAGAGGCTACGCTGTAGCCTGACAGCGTGTCGCGGGTTCGAGTCCCAATCCTGACAGCCTTTGCTGTGTGTCACTCCCCATTTCTCTCTCCCCATTTCCTGTCTACTCAGCCTACTCCTATCATAATAAAGGCAGGAAAAGCCCCCCAAAAAAGCTATATAAAAAAAAACACTAGCATAGAGACTATGCTCAACCTTATGGGGTTTAAGTGGTTAAGTGGTTAATGGCGGATGATTGGTTAAAACGGGACACCCAGCCTGTTAAAGTGCTAAATGAGTTTAGATCATGCACATCATCACAGATAATAAGCTCTCCTTCCACACAGGCAGCATATTCAGGGAGAGAGGATCATCATCATCTCTGCTTCCTGCCTCACGTCACCAGGAACAGGAACAGGAAGCCCTCATTCAATGCAGGAAGTGGAGCTCATCAGAGCGGCTCACTAGGTTAAAAGTGGCTCAAAAGCAGCAAAGCAGACAAATGTGGGGGATCCACATAGACCTGAGAACTGGATCTGACCAGATTATATCGTTGCTGTCGGGCAGAAACCTCTTATCTCCATATTCTAACTGTTTGAGTTTTTTTCGTTAAATTAACACCCTAGGGGTCTTCAACAGGGGGTCCAGGTCCCCTAGGGGGTCCTCAGAGTTACTACAGGGGGTCCGCCAAATCTTTGTGTGATATGATTTTTTTTTTTACCTTAACCACTTGAACCCTAACATCCCTTTTCTGAGGAGAACTTTAGCCAAAAATAGCCGATCTACAAGCTCACAACGCCTCGCGCTGCGAGGCGTTGTGAGCTTGTAGATCGGCTATTTTTTGGCAAAGAGGTATAGAGGTGTAGAGGGGAAAAAGAGCAGACCAAGTAAACAAAAAAGGTTTAATCTGAAACACAATTTTATACAATATAGAGGGGGGTCTCTGCTTCATCTATCTCTCAGCTAGGGGGTCCTTGGCCTGAAAACGTTGAAGACCCCTAGCTGTCCTACTTTATCTTACTACTTGCCCTACGTCACACAAAGGTATCAAAAGTAGCAGAACTACAAGTCTTGAAACATGCACGTTTCGAGCTTGTAGATCTGCTACCGTTGCTGTCTTTGCGTTTGAATCCCGAAAATGAACCGTTTTGGAACATAATGAGGTTTTCGGCCCGACAGAGACGATATGTGAGACAGACCTGACTTGCTGCAACTCATCTCCCCATTTCCTCTGGAACCTTCTGCTGCTATATACTAACTATACAACAGTCAACTACTGTTCATATTTCTATGTAAAACAGTCAAAGACTGCTGACTCTGACTATATAGGTTTCAGGAGTGTTATGTAAAGTGTTCTCATACACCTGTCAACCCCGGAACATGAATGAATGAATGGCTTCAACGGCGTTCTGTTGTGAGTTCATTTGACTGGAAAATGAAGGGTTTCATATTTCATATATGACCCTGTCCCCCTAGGGAAACATTATGCAAATCAACCACACGGAACAAAGGACACTCAACCGGTGGTGGAGAAAGTGCTCAAATGTTTTACTTGGGTAAAAGTATCAATACTGCAATGTAGAAGTACAAGTAAAAGTCCAGAATTCAAAATGTACTTGAGTAAAAGTACAAAAGTATTGGGTATCAAAATGTACTCAAACTACCAAAAGTAAAAGTACATTTTCTTTTTTAAATAGCATGTTTGAAAATAGCAGCGTTGTTGTGAGCTTGTAGATAGGCTATTTTCAAATAGCCTAGGTATAAAATAGGGCTAAAGTGGTTAAAGTAAGTTTTATAATGTAATAATTTATATCTGCAATGTTTTACTTGCGAGTATATTAGAATGAAACTCACATAATGGAACACTCTTACAATGGTCACCTTATCAATGACCAAATACAGAATCAGAACACAGCCCCCCGTTCCAAATGTTTTCCTCCCTCACATTGGGAGACAAAACTAAAAGATAATCGTTTTTTAATTGGACTTCTCTACTCTCTAAATATCGGCATCGGCCACTGAAAAACCATAATCGGTCGATCACTACCCCATAACCAGGACCAGAAAATTTGACCATATCACCCCTGCTCTGGCCTACTACACTGGCTACCTGTGGTTTTAAGAATTGATTTTAAAATATTATTGTTTGTTTTTAAATCACGAAACAGCCTTGCTCCTGCCTACATCTCTGACCTTTTGCCCCCTTACATCCCTTCCCGCAACCTTAGATCATCAGACCAGCTGTTGCTTTAGGTAAAATCGTCTAATATGGTCACAGAAGGGGGTAGAGCATTTGCTGTTAGGGCTCCACTTTTATGGAATCATCTTCCTCTGGAAGTTAGACAATCTACCTCACTGGCCATTTTTAAAACTCGTCTACAGACCCACTTTTTTAGAATGGCGTTTAACTAGAGCACTTTACCCATCTGAGGACTCCATTGTATCGCCTCTATTGTTTTCTGCTTTTTTTGCTGTTATATTTGTTAAACGAACTGTCTGTCTTGTTTTTCTGTTTTTTGTTTTACTTTTCCCCACACTGTCTGTTGTGGGTTGTGTTGTGAAGCACTTTGTAAACTTGTTCTTAAAAAGCGCTATACAAATAAAGATTATTATTATTATTATTATAAGAGTCCATTTGGACCTCTTGTGGTCCCTGGACACAACGTTGAGAAACAGAGGTCTAAATACAATTGTGAAATAAGGACAGTTGTAGCACAGCAGCAATCTGCAACAGAACCAAAAACCGTGGCTATAGGATCAGACCAGGACAAAATGTGGAACCAAATCTGTAATAATGACTATTATGACTGTAACATTTCTCCAAAGCTGGCAAGGGAGATTCACATGAATCTCTTCTTGTCCTATTTCCCCTCCTGTCTCATCTCTCCTGAGACCACCCCCTCGGGGTGCTGGGGGGTTGGGGGGGGATTAAGGGTCACCTACATTCAGGTTATGGCATGAAAACTGGGAGCTGTATCTGAGAGTGGAAGAATGATGAGCGAAAAAGAGGGCTAGAAACTACTCTCTCCTCCTGCATATTTCAGGATATACTGCTATTAGTACAGAATCACTTTAGCTACTACAGGGTACAGTGATTCTAAAGAACAGTCATTTCAAGGACCCTGTCATTTCATAGCTCCAGTGGCCTTGCGGTTAGAGTGTCCACCCTGACACTGAGAGGTCGGGGGTTCAATCCCCGGCCGGGTCATTCCAAAGACTCTAAAAATGGGACCTATTGTCTCCCTGCTTGGCACTTTAGCATCAAGTGGTGGTTAAGGGGGGGTTAAAGTGCCTGGGACAAACCAGCGTCATGTCCAGGCTCTACTTGTACATCAAACTGCCTCACGCTACAGAAACAGGAGATAGACTCCTGCCTTAATAGCCCAGGCTTTACTTACTTATCATCTCATAAATCTGAGAGTCTCTGAGCTACAGACCCTTAACTATCAGTTATTTAGCTGGGGATCCCCTGGAACCCCCTAAAGGACCCCTGGGGGCGTCCTTATGCCCCTACGGCACTGGATTGTAAATTGTAGTACAGTCTATGGCCAGTGACAATTGTGCAGTAAAGTCTGGAATCGTCAATTCAACTGTGAAAGTGTGAAAATGGACCAAACCCTTAGAAGTTAGTTTTATGGGGCTTTTCCAACCTCATACAACCAAACTTTTTTTCTGCTCATTTATAGGAAGAACATCGTCTAGAACAGTGGTTCTCAAAGTGGGGTCCGGGGACCCCCAGGGGTACTTGGGGAGGTTCCAGGGGGTCCCCCAGCAAAATGCGATAATATAGCATCACAATAATTTTAACCACTTTAACCTTTTATAATTTGGCTATTCAAAAATAGCAGATATACAAGCTCATAGCGCGGCACCGAGTGCCGCGCTATGAGCTTGTAGATCTGCTATTTTTTGAAAAAAACGTGAACATTAAGTGCAAACCTTTGAATATATATATTTTGTTAAAGCGAACGTTTGTGTTCTCAAATCTTTGCTACTATAAGGGTCCCTGGAACAACATATTTTGAGATGGGGGACCGCGGCCAAATACATATCATTTTGGGGGTCCTTGACATGAAAAAAGTTTGAGAACCACTGGTTTAGAAACTACAGTAATGTCGGACAATGTCGCACGTAGTGTCACACAGAACAAAGCCGAGGAGAGAATGAACAGCCCTCCTTGACAAGTTCTTCACAGTTTTAGCATCGTTTCTTGTGACTGGCCTTTGTCCCGTAAATCCCTCCTCAATGCATCATGGCTGCCGCTGAGTTTAGTCTAAACAATACAAGCCTTTCAACTTATGCTTGTGGAGAGAAGCTGCTTACAAAGAAAAACCTCAGAGAAAAGAACAGACATACAATGAGAGATCTTTCCACAGTCACATGTAGAATGGTATGTGTACACACAGCACACCCACACACACGTGTGCGTGCACGCATACATACGTGCACACACATGTATTACTATACTTGCGAGGACATCAATATGATTTTTGGTCATTTTTAACCCGAACCCTAAAGTCAAAGGTCAACAGACTGACCATGATACTGACATGATACTGACCATGATACTGACATGATACTGACCATGATACTGACATGATACTGACCATGATACTGACCATGATACTGACATGATACTGACCATGATACTAACCATGATACTGACATGATACTGACCATGATACTGACCATGATACTGACATGATACTGACCATGATATTGACATGATACTGACCATGATACTGACATGATACTGACCATGATATTGACATGATACTGACCATGATACTGACATGATACTGACCATGATATTGACATGATACTGACCATGATACTGACATGATACTGACCATGATACTGACATGATACTGACCATGATACTGACATGATACTGACATGATACTGACCATGATACTTACATGATACTGACATGATACTGACATGATACTGACCATGATACTGACATGATACTGACCATGATACTGACATGATACTGACATGATACTGACCATGATACTGACATGATACTGACCATGATACTGACATGATACTGACCATGATACTGACATGATACTGACCATGATACTGACATGATACTGACATGATACTGACCATGATATTGACATGATACTGACCATGATACTGACATGATACTGACCATGATACTGACATGATACTGACCATGATACTGACATGATACTGACATGATACTGACCATGATATTGACATGATACTGACCATGATACTGACATGATACTGACCATGATACTGACATGATACTGACATGATACTGACCATGATACTTACATGATACTGACATGATACTGACATGATACTGACCATGATACTGACATGATACTGACCATGATACTGACATGATACTGACCATGATACTGACATGATACTGACTGAAAAAAGGGTTGCACACCTGCTTTTTTGTATTGTGATTACAATCTTTTTTGGTGATCTCGCGTAGGGTGTGCCGGGATTGCCGAACGCGTCTGCACAGACACGCACACACACACGCACGCACGCACACACACACCTCCGCATAAAAAAAAATAGCAGCTCAAGCTATACTAGTCATATTCACCAATCATGTTATTATTTTCAGTTGTACTATTTTGGAGTGTTCTGTGGTGTATGCTGGGGGTTTGGAGCTGTGCAGTGTATAAGTGCAGGGAGGGGCAGCTAGCCTGCAGCTATCCACATGCTCTATTAGGGTTTGTGGCAGGGCTGCGTTTAGCATAGTGGGGGGGGGGGTGTACTGTACATGTTCCTGCTTTGGTGAGGGTGTGGTCGAGTGCACACTCACTCCCTCACTGCAAAAGTCTCTGTGACTGTGTGTTAATTTCACTCTGAGAGTGCACACACATGTAACATGTGTTGCATGTGTATCTCTGGGAGTTAGAGACCTGTAAGGGTAAGGGCCCATTTGGTTCCTAACTGTAAATAATTTAGATGTGAAACATAATACATTTTTATGTTTGACTGTCTTTCACACAGAGTAGTTAATGTAATATGAAGAAATATGACACTGTAGTGACTGTCTTGGGGCATAATTCACCTCACCGGCTCTTTAAGAGTGGGGGGGGGGGGTTGATTAGAGACAATACGGAACAGGTGTGTGTTGTTGTGTTGTCAGTATGCGTGAGTGTGTGAAATAAATGGGACACGTTGCTCTGCGTGCCCAAAGAGAGAAGTTGCAGTTCGTTCCTTCTTGGAAATTCCTCTCTTTGAAGGTATAGGGGTAAGTGATAGATCTGTCTTTCATCTACAGTATCTATCTTTCAATAGCCTATGTATAAAATAGGGCTAAAGCGGTTAATGTATGTGTTTCATAATATCATAATTAATATCCGAAAAGTAACCAGTAACTGAAGTTTTCAAATAATTGTAGTGGAGTAAAAAGTACAATATTTGCCTCTGAGATGTAGTGGAGTAGTGAAGTAAAAGTATTGGAAATTGGAAATATTCAAGTAAAGTACAAATACCTCAAAATTTGACTTAAGTAAATGTACTTAGTTACACTGATGTTACAGTTTAGCTGTATATCTATAGATTTAAGGAGACAGAAGGGGGTGGGCGGGGCTAAAGTGTGTGGTGCAGTCCTTTGTGCCTCCAGTCAGTCAGTCATTAACAGAAAGCACAGAGCTGTCATTTAACCCTCTCTTTGTCTCCTGCCAGTCATAATTGTACCTCCTACAGGGTTCTCACGGGCCCAGAATATCATCCCACAGATCCACCTTTTTTTCCAACAAGCCATCTTCCCACCAGCCCCCCCCCCCCCCACCCCATGCATGTACTCCCTTCACAGAGAGAGAGAGAGAGAAATCAAAACTATAACCGGTGCTTAAACCCATTAAGACCGGGAAAGCATCTGTGTCGTGTTAAGATTTCTTTGGCTATTAAAAAATAGCAGATATACAAGCTCATAGCGCGGCACCGAGTGCCGCGCTATGAGCTTGTAGATCTGCTATTTTTTTTTAAATCATGAACATTTTTGCAAATCTTTGAATATATGTTTTTTTTTTTTTTAAGATATTTTTGGGGTGTTTTTCTGCCTTTTATTGATAGGATAGTAGGCTGACAGGAAATGGGGAGAGAGGGGGGGGGGAGGGGGTGACACACAGCAAAGGTCGTCGGGATCGGGAGTCGAACCCGCGACACGCTGTCAAACTGGATTACCAGCATATGTGGTATGCACCTGGACCACTAGGCCTGCAGACGACCCAATATATATATTTTTAAAGCGAACATTTGTAACTCAAATCTTTGCTTCTGGGAGGATTCTACAAAATGTCTTCTAAATCCTAACAGTTTTTTGTAAAAAACGTATGTCGCTATAATCAGTGGTTCTCAAACTTTTCCATGTCAAGGACCCCCCAAAATAATAAGTATTTGGCCGCGGACCCCCATCTCTACATATGTTGTTCCAGGGACCCCATGCAGAAGCACAGATCGGAGTTACAAAAGTTTCACTTCAAAAAACATATATTCAAAGATTTGCACAAACTTTCCACCATTAAAAAAAATGGCAGATCTACAAGCTCATAGCGTGGCACTCGGCCACGTGGCTCACTCGCTATGAGCTTGTAGATCTGCTATTTTTTTTTAATAGCCAAAGAAATGTTAAAATGACACAGATGCATTCGTGGTCTTAATGTATGAACACTGCTATAAGTAGTCTAGTGCAGTGGTTCTCAAACTTTTTCATGTCAAGGACCCCCAAATTGACACTTATTAGCCCGCGGACCCCCATTTGAAAAGATAAGCCAGGGAGGGACCCCAATAAGAGAAGGTTTATACGGCTTTCTAGCAGTGATTCTCAACCATTTTAATGTCAAGGACCCCCAGTTTGACATGCATTAGGCTACGGACCCCCATGTAATGGCATTTATACCTCTGGGACCCCAATTTATATTGTAAAATCAATGTTAATTTAACTCTGAGTACAAATGAGTACAAATGGAACGGTCCATTTGGTTCCATTTGTACACTCTCAGAGTTACAGAACCACAAGGGTCCATTTGGGTCCTATCCATCATTTAGCTGGGGACCCCCTGGAACCGCCTCAAGTACTCCTGGGGGTCCCCGTACCACACTTTGAGAACCAATGGTCTAGTGGATGGATGGGTCAATTGTTCTTGTCGCCCCAGGATTAAAAACAAATGCTGGTATCATTTATTTATTTATGCGTTTTGGCCATGGTGAGGCTGTAGTGTTGGAGACAATAAGTCTTCTCTCTGCATCCAAATAAAGTCCATAACTCCTCCTATAATACACAGCCCACACAGGGACCAGCACCCCCAGCTATCCCACAACAAGAAGCTTTTATTTCTGACCCGGGTTCGAAACAAAGACTTTATAAATACAGCCTCCTCCAAGCACATGCAAAACATTACATTACACAATGCAGAAAGATAAACTACTTTTAGCCGCCATGCCAGTTCTTTCACTTGGACCCTAGCGAAGCGCCTCTATTCTGGGAGTAAATTATATATCTAGAAAATAGCAGATCTCTATAAGCTATTTTCTAGATATATAAGATATTTAGTCCAACAACTGTAGGGCCCTTAGCAGTGGTGGAAAGTAACTAAGTACATGTAATCAAGTACTCTGCTTAAGTACAATTTTATCTCAGAGGCAAATATTGTACTTTTACTCCATTACTATTATTTGACCACTTTAGTTACTAGTTACTTGGAAACATACACGCAACTTCAGCCCTTAAACTTTGGCTATTTGAAAATAGCCGATCTACAAGCTCACAACGCGTCGCATGGCGACGTGTTGTGAGCCTGTAGATCTGCTATTTTCAAAGGATTTTTGCACATTTTATATACACTAGAAAAGTTGTGAAATGGGACCTTCTTACGTTCTTTTACTTTTGGTACTTTAAGTACATTTTGATACCAATACCTTTGTACTTTTTCTCAAGTACATTTTAAATTCCGGACTTTTTCTTGTAACAGAGTACTTCTACGTTGCATTATTGATACTTTTATTTGAGTAAAACATTTATGAGTACTTTTTCCACCACTGAAAATAGCAGATCTATACAAGCTATTTTCTACATATATACGATATTTAATCCAACAACAGTAGGGCCCTTAGTAAAGGGCCCCGTGGGGCTACAGCCAACTAAAGTACAATAGGGTTTACTGTATCTATAAGCGGTTAAATAACTTGATTTGTAAAAATCTTTTCAGTTACATGAAGAATCAGGGGCTTAAGCCTATAAATTAGCCTTTTTTTTTGCTCCACAACCACATGCCAACTATTACAGGAAGCTGTGTGGTACATTGTTTTATGACAAAATTACCCCAAATTGTGGTGGGTGTACATGAGTTCACCATACAGTCACAATATATCATGGTTCTCTGAGAAGAACAAGTCATTGTATGAGTGTGAATGTGACACTCTCCTTATCAGATTAACTCGTTAAGACCGGGAACGCGTCTGTGTGACCACTTAAACCATTATTTTATTACTTTGGGCTATTCAAAAAATAGCAGATATACAAGCTCATGGCGCGGCACCGAGTGCCGCGCCATGAGCTTGTGGATCTGCTATTTTTGAAAAAGTGTGAACATTAGTGTAAATCTTTGAATATATATATATTTTCAAAGCAAACATTTTTTAACTCAAATCTTTGCTTCTGGGGGGTCCCTGGAACAACATATTTTGAGATGGGGGTCCACGGCCAAATACATATAATTTTGGGGGCCCTTGACATGAAAAAGTTGGAGCACCACTGATTATAGCAAACTGTTAGGATTTAGAAGACATTTGTAGAATCCCCCAGAAGCAAAGATTTGTGTACAAATGTTCGCTTTAAAAAAACACATATTCAAAGATTTGCAAAAATGTTCATGATTTTTCAAAAAAAATAACAGATCTACAAGCTCAGGCCTTGATGGGTTATCTGCGGCCGGCAGTGAACATTCACACTGACTACATTGCTCATGATGATGACACTGGGGGTGGTGATGTGTTCCTCTTCTCATGACACGACGATGATGCTCACACAAAGTACATCATGAGAATGTGAACAGAGAGTGGACTAAACCAGTGGCTCTCAAAGTGACCCCCCTGCAGGGGTCCTCCACTTCCCACACCCACACTTTCTCCTTCTTCTACAGCACTGCCAGCCAAGTGTG
Organism: Gymnoscopelus microlampas; assembly: GCF_963454915.1. Classification (NCBI taxonomy): domain Eukaryota; kingdom Metazoa; phylum Chordata; class Actinopteri; order Myctophiformes; family Myctophidae; genus Gymnoscopelus; species Gymnoscopelus microlampas. Next base: position 53,423,070 of record NC_139944.1, on the reverse strand, counting down.
GAATACCCTGACCCTGTCCCTTAAAAAATGTGGTTCACTGACTTCCTTTAAAACAGGCCTGAAAATTCACCTTTCACGAGGCCAAAGGAGGAAGGTAGTTATTACTTCTCCCTTAGACAGGGGGCCACCCCCCGCCCCTCCCCCCTTTTCTATTGTGTACATAATAGTGTTTTGTATTTGTGATGATAGTGCATTTTGTTGTTATTTTGAATTGAATACATACTGTAGGACCCCAGTGGAAACAAGACCGCGAGGACTATTTTTTTGTGTTATCCTTTTAGACAAAGTGTTTGACTGTACTCGTGCTGTTTTGCATTTCTGTCTAATAAAACATTCAATCAATCAATCTGACATGAACAATAAAGCCACACGTTCAAATAGCAAAGAGTTTGTTTTTAGGAGGAGTTTTGTCCCTTCAGCCAATGGGACATTAAACAAACTGTCTCGCTGATATGATGGTTTTTGTGTACACTGGGGACTTCATGTATTGTCTTGGTGTTATGTTGTTCTGTGCTATATATGTTTATGGGTTTTTCTGTTGGAACAGACTGAAGATGAACATCCCTGAGGGGACAATAAAGACAATTATTAAATATTATTATTATTACTATTGAGGTGGTGCCAGGCGGATCCCCAGAAAAATGACTGATAGTTGGGATACCAAATGCAACTCTGTGTTCACATGGAACCATATGACCCCCGTATGGGCCCATTTGGTTCCATTTGGACAAAGTCACATCACAAAGTACATGACAATGTGAACAACAGTGGACCCCCGCCAGCCAGCCAGCCAGGGCCAGGGGTCCTTGAGGTGGTTCCAGGGGCCGGGGGTCCCCAGCCAAATGACCGATAGTTGGAATACCAAATGGACCCTTTATAGGACTGTAACTCTGAGAGTGAACAAATGGAACCATTTGTACACTCTCAGAGTTATGGGGGGGGGTCTGTGGCCTTAATGCATAACACATCTGGGGGGGGTCCATGAGGTCGTTCCGGGGGCGGGGGGGCAGTGTTGCCAGATTCTGTGAGAGAAACAAGCAACAGGATGCGACGCGTTGTGAGCTTGTAGATCGGCCATTTTCAAATAAAATCTTGCGGGGAAATTATAATAAGCAGGCCTGGCAACCCTGGCGGTCCTCATGAAGCAAAATGACTGATATTTGGGATACCAAGTGTTGGGGTACCAAGTGAGTGTGTACAAATGCAACCAAATGGACCCGTATGGGTCCATTTGGTTGCATTTGTACACACACAGAGTTATGGGGGTCTGTGGCGCCTAATATTGCATAACAAATCTTGGGGGGGGTTTGTTTTCAGAACAACAGCAGGCCAATAAAACGTTAATCCATCTACTTCTCTGTATATCTGGGACAGTTTCAGGACCTGGAATGATAATCTCCTCCTGAGCTTTTTTATGACTGTATGCCTTATGAGTCTGACATCATTAGGTCTTGTTCAGCAACTCTCTAGATCATTGGTTCTCAAAGTGGGGGTCCGGGGACCCCCAGGGGTCCTCGGGGGGAGGTTCCAGGTGGTCCCCAGCAAAGGTAGTTAACAATAGCATCACACTAATCTTAACCACTGTAACCTTTTATACTTTGGCTATTCAAAAATAGCAGATCTACAAGCTCATAGCGCGTCACTCCTTGCCACGCTATGAGCTTGTAGATCTGCTATTTTTCAAAAATGTTGAACATTAGTGAAAAAAAACTTGTTAAACTTTGCTTCTGGGGGTCCCTGGCACAACAACAACAGAACCACTGCTCTAGATATACGCTAAAGAAGTTAAAAAGCTTTTTTTCCACTAATAACAATACCTAGCCATGGGTCATTAATTATGAAATGAATGTATACAGAAATGTACCACTTTAAACCCCAGCATCTGTATTGTGGGGAAAGCTTTCACAGGAAAATAGCAGATGGACAAGCTCACAACGCTGACGATCGTCTATTTCTTTTGCGAAAGCTTTGCCCACAATGAGAGAAAAGTAGTGGCTCGGATAGCTGCTGTAACGGTCCGGGCACATAGGCTCCAAAGTCACTTGACTTGATCGTGTTGCGGGTTCGAGTCCCGATCCCGACGGCCTTTGCTGCATGTCACTCCCCATTTCCTGTCAAACTACTATCCTATCAATAAAGGCACGAAAAGCCCAAAAATAAATCTTTAAAAAAAGAAAGAAGAGACACTAGTATAGAGCCCTGAGGGACTCCGGTCAACCATTAGTTTTTTTTAATGAATCTCATCAGTATTTGTTGAAGACAACAACCAGACAGGACAGAGATGTACTACTATAGTCTCCCAAATGTTAAGATTGTGATCTAACAGATACAGCATGTGATTTAGAAACAGATGCTATAAAGCATTGGTTCTCAAAGTGGGGTTCGGGGACCCCCAGGGGTCCTTGAGGGAGTTCCAGGGGGTCCCCAGCTAAATGATAGATTAGGCACCAAATGGACCCTTATGGGTCTGTAACTCTGAGTAGTGTACAAATGGAACCAAATGGACCCGTTAGGGTCCATTTGGTTCCATTTGTACACTACTCAGAGTTACATTGACATAGATTTTACAATATAAATTGCGGTCCAAGTGATATAAATGCCATTAAATGGGGGTCTGTAGCTCTAATGCATGTCAAACTGGGGGTCCTTGAAATTAAAATGGTTGAGAATCACTGCTAGAGCCGTAAAAAAATCTTCTCTTATGGGGGTCCCTGGCATATCTTTTCAAATGGGGGTCCGTGGGCTAATAAGTGTCAATTTGGGGGTCCTTGACATGAAAAAGTTTGAGAACCACTGCTATAAAGGTTCATTGATGATTACCCTGGTTATCTTACAGTTTCAAATGCTACAGAATGTTATTTAGATAGAGCTTGTTAAGACAGATGATAAGTTGGTTGTTTTACCTGTTATCCTATAGTGTCTTTGAGGCAATAATACACTCTGTGCATTCTATTTATGTGATTATTTACCTTTATTTATTGACTGGAGTTCAACACACACTTTCACACAGTCGCTCTGGATAAGAGTGTCTGCTATAAATGTCTACATTGTAAATAGTAAACTGTAAAGCCAGACTATCTACTATCTCCTCCATTAGCTTCCATGGTGTTAAGAGAGAGTCTGTTACTCTGGCCTGTAAAAGGTTGAGAACAGGAAGGAAGCCGTCATTCTGCTCTTCAGACCGGAAGCTTATTCGACCAATCAGTATGCAGTATACACTGATTTATAAATCGGTGCGATTGAACATCCTTTACGTCTGTGTGTGGGTTTTTACAAATATTGAACCAATGAAAAGTATTAAAAAGCGCTTCTGTTTAAACCTCCTAACTCAGGGGTCTTCAACGTTTTCAGGCCAAGGACCCCCTAGCTGAGAGAGAGAGATGAAGCAGGGACCCCCCTCTATATTGTATAAAATTGTGTTTCAAATAAAACCTTTTTGGTTTACTTGGTCTGCTCTTTTTTCCCTCTACACCTATACCTCTTTGCCAAAAATAGCCGATCTACAAGCTCACAACGCCTCGCAGCGCGAGGTGTTGTGAGCTTGTAGATCTGCTATTTTTGGCTAAAGTTCTCCTCAGAAAAGGGATGCTAGTGGTTAAGGTAAAAAAAAAAAAACATATCACACAAACATTTGGCTGACTGCCTGTAGTAACTCTGAGGACCCCCTGGGGGTCCCGGACCCCCTGTTGAAGACCCCTGTCCTAACTCCATTGGATCCTCGAACTGTCTGTCAAACCGCCTAACTCCAACTCAAGTTTTTTTTTATTTTTCGTCTGACTTTGTCATTCTAATCAATGAAAACAACTATCTCCATATTACTAACTCCACTTGAGCTGTATGTGGGTAAAGTGATGATAATATAATGTATTTAGGTAAAGTGATGATAATATCAGGACACATTCAAGTATCTGACAATGTATGAAGTCACCATACCAACTCTGATGAGGCAGTGTTGTGTTGTTGTTGTTTTTTTCATTTCCTGAAAAGTGTATAGTTTGGACATGGTTGGTTTCTGCTCGACAGCAGAGATATGCTAAAGGTCAATAGAAAGTTAAAGTTTACTTTCATATTTCACTACAAAAAAAGTGGGTTACCCACTGCTGCCCTCCAAGGGAGTTCAAATGGCAGAGACCTCACAGACCTCAGGGGACAGCCAGCCAACCTTGACTAGGAAAAACACAACTTTTGCTTATTGTAAATGGACCAGAAAAGCAAGATCTCAGTATATTATAAGTTGTCCTTGAAGTCCTTCGGTATAGTGTGTATCTGCACCACACTGTCTCCTTACAACATAGTTTTTCTTACTTGACGGGTTTGTTACAAGAAAATAAATATCATCCAATTGGCCCCAATTGGTGGTTGTTTAGTCTTGATCAGTGACAGTGAAGAAAACAGTGGTATGATGGTGTAACTTTTGACAACTAGACTTTAAATAAACGAGAGCTCGGTTTTCTGGTGCTAATTGAAAGGTTGAAAAACAGCTTCCGCACTGCATGCAAAAAAAACCTGGCTCCTCAGAAAGAAACCCCTCCATGTATGTGGATTTTTCTTTTTCCTGCTTTCTTTCTCTCCCTAAAGCAGGGATGGGCTTCCTCTCTTCAGAGGCAAAACCATCTGGATCTGGACTGACTGACTGACTGACTGACTGGTTTCTGGAGTGGATGAACAGGGTGGAGGACGGTGCTCTGGTCGGGGTTGTACTGTAACTGCACTGTTGTACTGTCTGTAGGCTAACTACAGACTTGCTGCAACGTCTCTGTGAAGACAAGGACATGCAGGCTGTCATCATCTCACTGCCTATAGCAAACCAACACCATCCCATCCCACCCTTACAACACACTGCAGTAAGCAGCCTAAGACAGGCAATCACCCCCCGCCCCCTTTATTTACCTCCCCCCTCCCCTTTTCCCCCCCTTCTGTGTACATATAGTGTTTTATATTTGTGATGATATTGAATGTTTGGTGCTATTTTTTATATGTTGATGAATTGAATACCTAGGACCCCAATGGAAACAAGACCGCAGGGACTTTTTTTTTGGTGTTATCCTTTTAGACAAAGTGTTTGACTGTACTCTGTACTGTTTTTACATTTCTGTCTCATAAAATATTACATTTTTACCTTAACCACTTGAACCCTAACATCCCTTTTCTGAGGAGAACTTTAGCCAAAAATAGCAGATCTACAGAGCTTGTAGATCGGCTATTTTTGGCCAAGAGCTATCGGTGTAGAGGGAAAAAAGAGCAGACCAAGTAAACAAAACAAGTTTAATCTGAAACACATTTTTATATAATATAGAGGGGGTCCCTGCTTCATCTCTCTCTCAGCTAGGGGGTCCTTGGCCTGAAAACGTTGTGAAGACCCATGTTCCATAGGAAACCTACAATAAGCTTATTGACACAGCAGAGACACATGAAGGACCAGGCTTTTACATGTCCTCAACCCTTTGGAAGAAAATGATGTGTTGTGTGAAATAAATAATGTTACAAAACAGACCCCATTATATAGTACACAAGGCTATATCCATCATCACAACCACACAGCCAACCACACACACACACACACACACACACACACACACACACACACACACACACACACACACACACACACACACACACACACACACACACACACACACACACACACACACACACACACACACACACACACACACACACACACTGACAGCTATTTGACAGCTTTAGTTACTAGTTACTTTGTAGATTTTGTAGACCACTTCAGCCCTATACAGTATATACTTTGACTATTGCTTGTAGATTGACTATTTCCCCCCCAAAAAATGATACGTCTGAAAACTGGTGAAATGGGACATTCTGCATAATGTAGCCTACTTTTACCTTTGGCACTTTAAGTAGGACATATTCTGATGCCAATACTTTTGTACTTTTACTCAAGTACATGTTGAATACTGGACTTTTACTTGTAAAAAAGGACCCCAGCAGTGGAAACAAGCCATAGTGCTTTCTTGGTTTATCCTTTTTATATGGATCTGCACTTCTGTGCTTTTTCTTGTAAACTGTTAATATAAGTATTCAATCAATCAATCAATCAATCAATCAACAGAGCATTTCTACAATGTGGTAAAATCTGAGTACTTTTTCCATCACTGCTGGCTAGTGGTGGAAAAAGTACTCAAATGTTTTACTCAATGTTTTACTCAAATGTTTTATCAATACTGCAATGTAGAAGTACTCTGTTACAAGTAAAAGTCCGGAATTCAAAATTTACTTGAGTAAAAGTACAAAAGTATTGGTATCAAAATGTACTCAAAGTACCAAAAGTAAAAGTACTAAAATGTTTGAAAATAGCAGATCTACAAGCTCACAACGCGTCGCAGCTTGTAGATCTGCTATTTTCAAATAGCCTACGTATGAAATAGGACTAAAGTGGTTGATGTATGTTTCATAATATCATAATTTATATCTTTCCACCACTGCTGCTGGCTAGAAGTCATCGCAATGATTCAGATCTATTATGACTCTCCTCTGTTATCTCTCCACTAGACAGTTGTAGAAGTCAATCTAATCTAACAACAACAACAACAATATTCTCTTAATGGGTCCAGCAGCTGGCACTAAATCTATTCAAAATGGGGGGATCCTCAGCCTAACTTGTCCCAATTTGGGGGTCCTTTACTTGACAGGAAGATGTTTTGAGAACTAACTGCTGCTAGAGGCTAAAGTTATAGAGATCGATTGCGTTATAACACTGTTATAACACTGTTATAACACTGCTTACAGATTATTTCTCATCATAAACAGACTCCTGTTTAAAACGTGGACATCAGCTAAACGTTAGAAACAGCCACGAATACCATTAATACTAAAGTTATTCTCACCGTGAGGAGAAAAGGTTGTAAAATACACGAGTAGCAGTGGTGGACAAAGTAGACTACTTAGATATTTTAGTTAAGTAAAAGTATACCATACCACAATATAAAAATACTCTGTTTCAAGTAAAAGGCCTGTGTTTAAAATGTTACTTGAGTAAAAGTACAAAAGTATTGGCATCAAAATATACTTAAAGTACCAAAAGTAAAAGTGCTAAAATGTCTGAAAATAGCAGATCTACAAGCTCACATTGTAGATCGGCTATTTTCAAACAGCATAAGTATAAAATATGATGTAGTGTAGTAGAAGTAAAAGTGTTGAAAATTGGAAATACTCCAGTAAAGTAAACATGTACAGTACTTGAGTAAATGTACTTTACACTAGCATGTAGATGAACAGACAAAAGCGTTACAGAATAATAATAATAATAATAATAAATATGTCAACACTTACCGTTTAGCAGCAGATTGTCTGGGTCGTTATAAGGTTGTAATAACAACACAACAACAACAACCAGACATGCACAAAAAACACAAAAGCAGCAGATCTGGTCGATCACCGACGGATCTAGTGGATCTAGCGGATCACCACCGGGGAGGAAAACCGGTTTTCTTTCAGCTTCACTTCAAACTTTATTCCTAAAGCTTATAAATAACGCGAAAACCCCGAGCAAAACAACATTATTTAAGTATGAAAATCCCCCAAAAAATAGTTTCCCGTCTGGTCACGTCTCCTCTCGTGGATTAAAACGTCGGTTCTTCTTTCTCGATTATTAATAATAAATACTGCCGCGTGCCGACGTTATTACAATGTAACTACATCACTTTAGTCAACACGTTTATTAACGTCCCTGAGAATAGTTGAGGGCCCATTATATCTTTATATTATACCTTTATATTATATCTTTATATTAGCTCTAGAGCCTCTCTTCATCCTAAACCCGTCGCCAACAGACTAACATCTGTGGCTTTAAAAGTTTCTCTCTCTCTCTCTCTCTCTCTCTCTCTCTCTCTCTCTCTCTCTCTCTGTTTGAATGAGAGAGAGAGAGCAGCGACCCCCCTTTACATGGGACGTCCCACCCGGTGACGCGTCAACAGCAACGGAAACACACGCGCACGCACGCGCGCGCACACACACACACACACACACACACACACACACACACACACACACACACACACACACACACACACACACACACACACGTGCGCGCACGAGGCTGAAGAACCGTTGGGAGTAAGAAAGGAGATTGTTGTTTTTGTCTAGTTTTAATTAGGCTGTCAGTTTTTCTGTTTTCTTTCCTTAAGGTTGGTAGGCTGTAATAACTGAACTAGAGAAAGGCACATAAGGGCTATCACGTATATTTATAGCCTATGTATTCATTTATTATTACTTACCTTATTAACACAATATTTATATCAAATAATTGAATAGTGTATTGTTGGCTGGTTGCCAGATACAGTTTCAAATGCTCTGTTGTTGCCATGAGTGACTGTAACATGTGTTTAGTACTATGTGTATGAGAGAGAGAGAGAGAGAGAGAGAGAGAGAGAGAGAGAGAGAGAGAGAGAGAGAGAGAGAGCACAGTATGCACTCGGTACATATAGAGATACTGTTCATTCTGAACTGATTAACTACCTTTAATAACATTTGAATTAAATTGCTGCTATTTGTCGCTACGGTTTTATAGTATACCAAGAGAATGCAAAACATTGAAATGCTGTTTTATACCAAGCTAACTAACCTCTCCTATATGGATGGATAACTATTTGACGTCAAATGCAACATTTTCATAGTTTCGTAAGAAAGTCTTCCCTTTAAGTTGGAATGTAACGCAGCTCTGGTTTCTCTCACTTTTATCTATTCCCATTTAATTGTACATACATTGTTTTGTTTTGATTGTTTTGTTCCACTTTTGCTTTGGCAATGTAAACGTATGTTTTGTCATGCCAATAAAGCTCCTTTGAATTGAAAAATGTAATTGACCCCCATCTGATCCATGCAGAAGAGAAGATTTGTGTAAAAAAAAAAAATCGAAATTCAAGATTTTTCAAAAATAGTAGATGTACAAGCTCGTAGATCTTGCTATTTTCACTTGACCACGCTGCCCCCCCCCCCCAGGACATTTTTAGATGTAATTTCCAGTATTCTGGTGGATTTTTGGAGTTTGACACTTTTATCAGGCTTTACTTACATAGGATCCATTAAAAAGTTAAAAGTAGCAATAAAAGAGCCATATTTAATAATAGCATTTTGCTGGGGACACCCTGGAACACCCCCAAGGACCCCTGGGGGACCCCACTTTGAGAACCAATGCTTAACGCTAAAAAAAACAAGACTCGCGCAACAAAAATCGGCAAGACACTCTCCGGTTTACTTCCCGTATCTGCATAGTCTCGCGTAGCTATCTGCGTGAAGTGGGCGGATGCCTTTTTAGGAGACCGGAAGCAGGTTGGCGTCCGCCCACTACGTAAGACGCGAGACTATGCAGATACGGGAAGTAAACCGGAGATGATGTGTCTTGCCAAATTATGTTGCGCGAGTCTTGTTTTTTTTTGTCGATCTGATGTTTTTGCTATTTTAGAATGTTTATGCTGAAAAGTAACAGTTTTGGCCATAATGAGGTTTCCCCCCGACAGACAATATATTTATATTTATATTGTACATGCAACATTTCTGCTATACGAAAACATATTGTTAATGCACTGTTTCTTAAAAAAAAATAAAAAAAGCAGCTCTACAAGCTCATAGCGCGGCACCGCGCTATGAGCTTGTAGATCTGCTATTTTTTTAAAAGCCCAAAGTATAAAATAATGGTTGAAGTACACAGATGCGTTCCCGGTCTTGAAGGGTTAAGGCCAGTCCATAATGCAACTCCTTGCAACATGCAACTACTTTGCAACTCTACTTGCAACCATCTTCCTCAATGGCAGTTTGCAAGGAGTTACAATGTTGCGGTCTGGCCTTAATTTACACACTGTTAGGAAACCCTGTATGTCCCTAAACCAGGGGTCTTCAACGTTTTCAGGCCAAGGACCCCCTCGCTGAGAGAGAGATGAAGCAGGGACCCCCCCTCATAATGTATAAAATTGTGTTTCAGATTATACTTTTTTTGTTTACTTGGTCTGCTCTTTTTTTCCCTCTGCACCTATACCTCTTTGGCAAAAATAGCCGATCTACAAGCTCACAACGCCTCGCAGGGCGAGGCGTTGTGAGCTTGTAGATCGGCTATTTTTGGCTAAAGTTCTCCTCAGAAAAGGAATGCTAGGGTTCAAGTGGTTAAGGTAAAAAAAAACATCATATCACACAAAGATTTGGCGGACCCCCTGTAGTAACTCTGAGGACCCCCTAGGGGTCCCGGACCCCCTGTTGAAGACCCCTGCCCTAAACGGTTACTTTAGTGTTCAAATGGATCTAATGCAGTTATCGTTTAGTCACAAGTTGTTGTTGTTGACACTTTTCATTGGCTCAATATTCATAAACACACAATGAATTTGCTCTGACGAAGTAGGGCGTTAATTTACACACAAAAAAAAGTTAAAACGCGGAGATAGGAGGTTTCTGCCCGACAGCGTGTAAATAAGGCCAGACCGCAACATTGTAACTCCTTGCAAAAAGGAAGATGGTTGCAGCAACTAGTTGCATGTTGCAAGGAGTTTCCTGGTGATAATGACATGTATTGTATATATAAGGAGCTCCTCAGTGTTCACAGACCACAGTTTGAACAACAAGACACTTCTCTGACGTCTCTTCAACACTTTGAAACAGGTATCTATGCTTTTATTTGATTGGCTTTATTATATGATTGCTATCTTTATTATATTATTACTATTATTACCCTTATTATTATTATTGTATTGTCTTTATTATATAGACATTGATTGATTGATTGATGTACTTTATTTAGTACTAAGACATGAGAACAGTACATGACAGTACATAACAGTACATGGAAGTACAAATTCACAATACAAGGTCTACTAAACTGGATAGCTCATAAAGCACTGAGCTTGTTTAAAATGAGATCCCCATGCACACAAATCATGATGACATGCAATGATTGCTATCTAGAATATAGAGTTATTAAAGCCATTAAGACCTGAGGTCGATTCTACAAAATACCTTCTAGATTTTTTCTCCTGTATTTGGCCACGCCCCCCCCCCCCCCCCCCATCTGATTTTTTTTGTGCCAGAGACCCCCAGAAGAGAAGATTTGTGTTTAAAAAAAATAGCAAAATCATTAAAACATTCTTCATACACTTTAATTATTTTTCAAGCAAATGTTCCAAAAATAGCAGATTTGTCCCGCTGTTTTGTTATTTTAGGTTTTATGAAAATGATTGAGATTATGACCACAACTGCTGTTTATCACAATATCTTTATAGATGGGTCTGTCTGGTGGTAATGGTTCTTCCTGGGAAGACGATGATGATGATTATATGAATCTATGGGATATAAACTATAAAGCTGCAACATCCTTGTGGATCATGTCCCTCGTCATCTACAGCCTGGTCTTTGTGCTCGGCGTGTTGGGGAACGGCGTCGTCATCTGGGCGACGGGCTTCAAAATGAAGAAAACCGTCAACACCGTTTGGTACCTCAACCTCGCTGTGGCCTACTTCCTGGTTACAGCGTTCCTGCCCCTGACCATCACATACACGGCTATGCACGAATACTGGCCTTTTGGCAATTTCATGTGCAAAATGGACGGTATCGTTTTCTTCATGAACATGTATGCCAGCGTCTACACCCTGGTGGTCATCAGTGTTGACAGATGTGTACGTGTGGTGTGTCCAGTGTGGGCCCAGAACCACCGCAGCGTCAGAACAGCGTATTTGGTGAGTCTGGGTGTCTGGGTGCTGGCCTTGGCTCTGAGCTCCCCTAACTTCATTTTTAGATATGTATACAAACTGTATACCACTATATACCTCTTTTGCGAGTACGACTTTGACCTCCCCATGCTCATCACTCACTTCCTCATGGGGTTCGTAGTCCCTTTCATCGTCATCGTCTCCTGCTATTCTGTCATCATCTACCGGCTCAGGAATAATCGCTCGCTGGCCGGCCAATCAGGTCGCCCCCTCAAAATCATAGCAACTGTTATCACCGCATTTTTCCTGTGCTGGGCTCCCTTTCATATCATGCATCAGATTGATTTTGTGAATTGGCGGCAGTTAGGTGGTTACACTGGCAGTGCCAGTGTAACTGGCACACTGCGTTATGTGACCAAGTTCGGGATCCCCATCGCCACCGGCCTGGCAGTTCTCAACAGCTGCCTGAACCCACTGCTGTACGTGTTCTTGGGTCAGGATTTCAAGGCTGTATTCCGCAGCTCTATCCTAAAGGTACTGGAGAAAGCCTTCGCTGAAGAGCTGCCTCAGACCAACACTTCCACTAACCCGGGGAGAATCACTGAAGAGATTCCCTTGTCTGTAATCTGAGTTCCCAGAACCCAGTTTTCGCCAGCTCTCGCATACAAACGGAAGGGGCGAGGAACTTCTGGGCCAAAACCCCTGCATTTGTCCGACGAGGGGCAAACAGCAGTATACAACAATGGCGGCCAATTTCTCAAGGAGAAATTGCTTCCCGTCGTTCCTATTTACATGCAACACCCACTGCATTTGGATCCCGCCCCCTTTTCTTCATTGGCTATTGATTTGAATCAGAACGCAGTGGCCGCGCCCCTGCTGTCCAGGTTCTGAGCCGAAGACTCCCAGACTACGTTGTCTGAGACCCAGGTTTAGGATCGTCTTTGCATTACTTTAACCCGTTCAAACCGGGAACGCATCTCTGTCAGTCTTAGATTTCTTTGGGCTATTCACAAATAGCAGATATACAAGCTCATAGCGCAGCAGCCCGTGCCACATTATGAGCTTGTAGATCTGCTATCTTTTGGGGGGGGGGGGAATCGTGGAAAATGTGTGCAAATCGCTTCCACTGTCTATAAAATAAATAATTCTAAATAAAGGTTTGTGCTCTGAGTTCTATCTGTTTCATTTAGCAATAAAAGAAAGAGGCTTGTTTTAAACGCTTTAAAAAAACATTGAGTGTCAACAGACTAGTAAACAGTAAACAGTAAAGTCTGGGCGGGTTTTTTGGCTATTCAAATAATAATTAGAATTTGAATGTTTGAATGAGCTTGTAGATCTGCTATTTAATTTTAATCATGAACATTTGTGGAAATATTTGAATATATTTTGTTAAACATATTTAACTCAAATCTTTGCTTCTGGGGGGGTCCCTGGAGCAACATATTTTGAGATGGTGGGGGGGGGGGGGTGGAAATACATTATCTCCTGAGCCACACTGATATGGAAGACGCAACTCTATTTAATGACTATAAGATATGACAATAACGGATTTGTATTTTGATGACATTAAACATCTCTCTGTTTGCTCTCAATCAAAGAGTAAATCTGGGTGCAGAGAAAAAAGTTCCAACAGATGTTTTTTAACAATAACTGAAGAGCGTGCAAGAGACCACAGAAAGTATGAACATCAACTTTCTCTTTTGGGCCTTAAGTCCCAAGACTCAAGACCCAAAAGAGTCTTGAGTCGAACGCATTAGATCCAAGTAGACATCAAATTTCTCTTTTGGGCCTTGAGTCTTGGGACTTAAGGCCCAAAAGAGAAAGTTGATGTCTACTTGGATCTAATGCGTTCGACTCAAGACTCTTTTGGGTCTTGAGTCTTGGGCCCTCTACTGGCCCTCAGCTACTGGCAGTGACGTCACACTTCGGTGCTCTATATCCATTGCCATTGACAATGCATTAGACGCTTAAAGTTGAATGTCTCAAAAACTACAAAACATTTCAAAGTAAAAAGTTCAAGCATTTGTGTCCACAGTAAGATGAATTATAAAAAGTGTGAATGGAGTTTCTAGGTGAAAGCGTTGTTTGAGGTGCCAAAACTTTTAGAGGAGTACATTTCTAAACCTATGAAACATTTCAAAGATTTGTTTTCAGGCAAACATTGTTCACAGTAAGATGAACATTTTAAAGTTTGAATGGGGTTTCTAGGTGTAAGTGTGTAGGACTAATAGCCTGCCAAAGTTTGTACTTTTCCCCCTAAAATCTATACAAGCAGTGAAGGTCAATGGCAAAATGGACAAGAGTTTCTAGGTGAAAGTGTTTTTTTGAGGTCCATTTTGCCATTGACAATTTTGCCATTGACATTTGGCCTGGAGTAATTTTAGTGAATTAATATTCTGCACAACGTGTCGCGATGAGATGTGTTGTGAGCTTGTAGATCTGCTATTTTCAAACATTTTAGTACTTTTACTTTTGGTACTTTAAGTACATTTTGATACCAATACTTTTGTACTTTTACTCAAGTAAATTTTGAATTCCGGACTTTCACTTGTAACAGAGTACTTCTACGTTGCGGTATTGATACTTTTACTTAAGTAAAACATTTGTGTACTTTTTCCACCACTGACTGCACCCACTTTGAGAAAACCTGCCATAGAAGCCAGGTTTAATATTGCTCCACGCTCCCTAGGAAGCAGGGGGGGAGGGGTGGGGCACTGGGGCTATTTGAACGCACCAATTATCGGTCCCGCCCCCTCTCTCACAAACACACCGACCGACAAACACACTCACAGACACTGAGTCAGCTCTGCTATGTTTCGAAGTAAAAAGAGTGAACTAAACAACTCATAATGTTTACCAGGGTGGTAAAAAAAAAGCTGCTAAAACCAGACAGTGGAAACACAATGAATTATCTCCAACCGACAAGAACTGAGGTGAGTTTCAGTAGGCCTGAAACATGACTCGAGTCATACCATGACAGTCATGGAACCACTTGTTCCTGGTTTGCGTTTTTTTTTTTTATATTTACAACAATCACATCTACATTAACGTTCCGATTTCAAATATAAAGTGCTGACCCTCAAGCTACTGATGTAACAAGTTGGGGCGCACTGTACCCGTATCTTCCGTATTGTTCAATAAAACGCATTTTTAATCCGATCGGCGGCCTTTTTATTTGTAATATATCAGAGTGCAACACACCTCCCAGCCGATAGGGGTGCGTAGTTGAAAGCATAGGAGAAAATGGCTGGTGATCGGATTAAAAAGCTTTTTATTGAACAATACGGACGATACGGATACTTAGACCAGTGCACTTTAACTGATTACATCCATGGCTTGGGGGTCAGCACTTTATATTTGAAATGTGAACGTTTATGTAGATGTACGGCTTGTAAATGTCAAAAATTCGCAAACCAGGAACAAGTGGTTCCATGACGCTTGTAGTCTAATGTTTAGAGGTAGTGATGAAGAGTCAGACGGCAGTGATGATGAGATACATTATGGATGTTTCAATGGGCTCTATGAACAGAAGCCATGCTGGAAATAAATTGGGCCTCTTCCTTACTTCCTTTTACAGGTGTTACCAATGATACTAATTAAGGCTCTTTTCCATTCTGGTCAAACAGAGTCAGGGTGCTGATAGTGTGTTTGATGGCTCACTGGAGACACTCTGCTACACCATTGGGTCTCAAAGTGTTCTTGAGGGGGGGTCCAGATGGCCCCTTATATATCTGTAACTCTGAGAGTGTACACATACAACCAAATGGACCCTCACTGGTTCATTTGAACACTCAGAGTTATGGGAGTCATTGAAATTAAAAGAACCACTGTGCTACACTGAATGGAACAGAGCCTTCATTAGAATCATTGGTAACACCTGTGAAGAAAGTAAGCCAGGGGCCCAATTAATATGGATACTATGCCGTGGTGGAAAAAGTACTCAATGTGTTACTGCAATGTAGAACTACTCTTGTTACAAGTAAAAGTCTGGAATTCAAAATGTACTTGAGTAGATGCACTTAGTTACTTTACACCACTGCTACTGTGCATAGAGCCTATTTGTATCCAGGCGGACTGTTCAGCGTTGTTTTGTTGATGCCGCCAGTATGTCATGTTTCTAATGTAATGTAGTTGTGTATTTGGTAGTGCAAGACCGCCAAGGTTCTTTGATCTCTAAGAATGCTTTACATCATTGGTTCTCAAAGTGGGGTCCGGGGACCCCCAGGGGTACTTGAGGGGATACCAGGGGGTCCCCAGCTAAATAATTTATAGGAACCAAATGGACCCTTATGGGTCTGTAACTCTGAGACCCTAACGGGTCCATTTGGTTCCATTTGGACACTCTCAGAGTTACATTAACATTGATTTTACAATATAAATTGGGGTCCCAGAGATAGAAATACCATTAATTGGGGGTCCGTAGCCTAATGCATGTCAAACGGGGGTGTCCTTAAATTACAATGATTGAGAATCACTGCTAGAGCCGTAAAAATCTTCTCTTATGGGGGTCCCTGGCTTATCTTTTCAAATGGGGGTCCGTGGGCTAATAAGTGTCAATTTGGGGGTCCTTGACAGGAAAAAGTTTGAAAACCACTGCTTTACATAACCGTGGGGACTTTTATTTTGTTCCAAATAAAATAAGTAATAAATTGATCTAGCATGTTGAAATAGGACTTTGGTATGCAAACTGGAATAGACTGGAATAAGTGAATGCATTTTGTATATATATATATATATATATATATATATATATATATATATATATATATATATATATATATATATATATATATATATATATATATATATATATATATATATATATATATATATATATATAGTAAAATTGTGTCGCAGATTAATTTTTTTCCATGGGTTTCATCGATAGATTCATTGACTATCAGTGTTGTGTGAATGAATGGTAGACATTTAACCACTTAAACCGTCAACACTTTGTAAACTTGACCTTTGGCTCTGTACTTAATTTGCTCCTTTTTCCCAAAACCACTTTGCCATCTGCTATTTTCGACTAATGTTCCCCTCAGCATAGGGATGCTATATAAGTTTGATTAGATAAACTATGCTGTGTACAGGATACAGTATACGTATATATCTGGTATATATCTGGCTCTCGGTCACTTGAATTAATGTTTGTTTGTTTGTTTGTTTCTCAGAGTGGAGACGGACTGTGCCGAGGTTGTGCCATAAATGCCGAGAAGACTGAGGTTCTCACCTGCAGTATAGCACCCTCCCAGAACATCCACCTCTAATGACGACGCAGAGGTGATCTGGTGAAGCTAGCCAGATGTAAGTAGGCCTGTCACAATTCTTACATAATCGTCTGATTGCAATTATTTGAGATAATCGCAATTATTTTGCATAATCGTTGAAGTATTATTATTTGTATGACAATTAATCGTCAACTTAAATTTGTAATCATGACAGCCCTGGACGGACGGACGGACGGAGGATGGAGATGACGGGATACGCCGCTGGAAGGCTCAACCCGAGGATGCCCTAGAGATCGAGAGCTTGGAGATCTCTCTCTATCCACGGATTTGTCTGCATGGGGGTGGGGGGGATTCCTCTGCGGCGCTGGCCCTGGTCTGCCTGCGGTGGTCTCCATCCGGTGTATCGATCGCTGATTTATCACATAATTCCACTTCAGTGTGCTTTGTGCACACGACAGTGTGTCACGACAGTGTGTATGTGTCTTCGTTGATGCATAAATCCACGACAGTGCGTTCTGTGCTTTAGTATCCACCTCGATGTAAAACACCGGTTGGTTTCCGCCGCCGAAAGACCCAGGTCGGCCGGGGGTTTCCTCTGAAGACGGCTCAAAGTAAGGAACCTCTTTAGGGCTGTCACCATTATGACGTTGAACTTGGCGATAAATTGTCGCTCAAATAATTGCGCAATAATAATTTTCAATAAAACTTTGTCTGCCTTTTTTTTAGGCTTCGTAAACAAAAGCCGAGCTACACGCTCAAAACGCATCACGTCGTGATGCGTTTTGAGCGTGTAGTTCGGCTATTTCCACAATTTTTTGAAAATGTTTAAAAAATATATGAACATTTTTCAACATGGAAACGATTATGACTATGATCCCCAAAAAAGTATTGCGGTTATCTCAAATACTTGCGATTATGTAATAATAATTGTGACGGTCCTACCTGGTCATTTTTCCTTTTCCTTTGCTGGATGCTGCAGTTGCTTCATGCTGCAGTTTGTTGGATGATGCTTGTAGTGAATACAGCTATGCTGTTCGTGTTGGATGCAGTTTGGGTCGTACGTGTGATGATGTGGTTAAAGATTTTTGCTCTTTTTTTCAGGTTTGAAGGCCGATGTTGAATCTATGACTATGTTGGTAGTGTAGTTTTTGTTTTCATCTGCCTCTGCAAATCCAGGCTGTACCTGGTCATTTTGAAAAGGTCCATAAGACCTTGTTCATTTGTAAGGTCACTGTTTGGTAGGTACCAAAAGGACACTGTTTGGTAGGTCCCAAAAGTCACTTTTTGGTAGGTACCAAAGGTCACTTTTTTCTGGCTGGGTTGGGGGGGAACTGTGTAAATCCAGGGCTGGACCTGGTCATCTTAAAGGTGGGGGGGGGGGGGGGGGGGTCACACGATCATCAATTTCAAACCAATGGAGCAACTATTTTTTATTTCTCGCCCACCTGAGTTACATCACGGCAAGGTAACTATACAATGCAAACATCTAGCAAAGTTATTTCATGATATTTTATGAACAATCTAATAATGAGTATTTTTCTTTTTTTTGTGTGGTAGCTTTATTTTTTTCAGAAGGAGAAGCCATTCCGGTACACTGCGGTGAAAAAGAGAAGGCACGTCCCCCGATGTATTCGCTATGGGGTCGGGTGAAGGCCAACAGGAAGCCCGACCCCGGATGACCCCGATCTTCAACGCGGAGCAGCTCTGTTGTGCGCAGCGGTCACTCGATCCTGTAGGTTTACACTCTATAACACTCGAAGGATCAGACCCCTCTTCACCCAGGAGTCAGCCCAGCTCCTTATCCAGTCATCAGTCATATCAAAACTTGACTATTGTAACTATCTCCTTGCTGGCCTCCTGGCATGTGCACTTAAGCCTCTCCAAATGATCCAGAATGGCACTTTTGGTCTTCAACCAGCCAAAAAGGGTCACATGTCTTCATCTTCTCCGCTTCTTCTATTGGCTCCCAGTTACTGCCTCGCACAGAGTACACAACACTGACATTGGCCTACAAAGCAACCAAAGGTATGGCACCCCATATCTTCAAAGCCTGATCCAACCCTACAACCCCTCCCGCTCTCTCAGATCAGCTAACACAGGGAAGCGGTCAGAACCTTCGCTAAAACATCCAGGACAACGCTCCACACGTCCCAGAGTCTTCTCCCTTCTGGCTCCCAAACTATGGAATGAACTCCCCATTGCAATTAGAACTGCAGACTCACTCTCAACCTTCTGCCCTAATCTGAAGACTCACCTCTTCAGACTCCACCTCAGCCCGTAGCACTTGCCCTAGCCTTGACGACCTTGCAGGATTATGCAAAGGCTAAAATGTAACTTCGATAGCATGTTATGTAATCAGATGGTAATTGTTGACCTGGCATCCTATAGAGTGTATAGTTTCAATGTACATGCTGATGATAGGTCCTTGGTTTACATATGTATTAATTACGTTTATGTATTAATCACTCTGGATTAAGCATCTGCAAAATGCCTACATTTTAAAGCTCCTTCCTCCACCACCACCACCACCACCACCACCTTTTACCACCCTCCTTCCACCACCACCACCTCCTTCCACCACCTTTTACCACAATTTACAATCTAGACATTTAGCAGACGCTCTTAATCCAGAGTGACTTACAGTAAGCAAGGACAACACAAGATAATGCATCAAATGCATAGAAATGGTAATCTAATAATAAAGTAATAAATAAGTAAACCAATAATCTAATAATAAAGTAATAACATAAGTAAACCAATAAACTAATACATAAGTAAACCAAGAACCTATCATCAGCCTGTACATTGAACCTATACACACTATAGGATGCCAGGTCAACAATGACCTGGCATCAGTCTACATAACATGCTATCTAAGTTACATTTTAGCCTTTGCATAAGCCTGTAAGGTTGTCAAGGCTAGGGCAAGTGCTACAGGCTGAGGTGGAGTCTGAAGAGGTGAGTCTTCAGATTAGGGCAGAAGATTGGGAGTGAGTCTGCAGTTCTAACTGCAATGGGGAGTTCATTCCATAGGTTGGGAGCCAGAAGGGAGAAGAGTCTGGGACGTGTGGAGCGTTGTCCTGGATGTTTTAGAGACGGTTCTGACAGCTTCCCTGTGTTAGCTGATCTGAGAGAGTGGGAGGGGTTGTAGGGTTGGATCAGGCTTTGAAGATATGGGGTGCCATACCTTTGGTTCCTTTGTAGGCCAATGTCAGTGTTTTGTACTCTGTGCGAGCAGTAATTGGGAGCCAATGCAGGGAGCAGAGAAGGGGGAGACATGTGCTAAATTTGGCTGGTTGAAGACCAGATGCTGTGGCATTCTGGATCATTTGGAGAGGCTAAAGTGCACATGCCGGGAGGCCGGTAAGGACAGAGTTACCATAGTCCAGTTTTGATATGACTCATGTCCGGATAAGGAGCTGGGCTGACTCCTGGGTGAGGAAGGGTCTGATCCTTTGAATGTTATAGACTGTAAACCTACAGGATTGAGTGGCCGCTGTGATAGTGGCTCTTGAATGAGAGCTGACTGTCCAGGACAACACCAAGGTTCTTGGCTGTTGGAACCAAAGTTACCAGGGCGTTGTCTATAGAAATGGTTAGATCCTGCATGGGGCAGGACTTAGCTAGGAAGAAGTGAAGTTCAGTCTTGTCTGGGTTCAGCTTGAGGTGGTGTGAAGATATCCACTGTGAGAAGTCAGCCAGACATGCAGTGATGCACTCTAACACCTGTTTGGCAGACGTGGGGGAAGGATGGAAACATTTGAGTGTTATCGGCATAGCAGTGATAAGATAGATTGTGCACAGAGATGACAGCGCCAAGAGATTTAGTGTACAAGGAGAAAATGAGGGGGCCAAGTACAGATAGCTGGGGGACCCCGGTTCGGAGGGTGCGGGGAGAGGAGAGCAAATCTTTCCAAGAAACCTGGTAGGTCCGGCCAGTTAGGTAGGAGGAGAACCCCTTTAGAGCCACCCTAGCGATGGCTAGGTCAACAAGGGTGTCCTCGAGCAGCTGGTGGTTCACTGTGTCAAATGCTGCTGATGGGTCTAGAAGAATCAGGACTGCAGAGTGGGAGGCAGCCTGGGCAGCATGTAGTGCTTCTGTGACTACAAGGAGTGCAGTTTCCGTAGAGTGGGCCGGTTTGAATCCTGACTGGTTGGGATCAACAGGTTGTTCTCTGAGAGATGGAGAGAAAGCTGGTTGGAAACGACAAATTGAGAGAGAATGGAGGGGTTTAGGGACCTCAGGTTACGTCAAGTCGTGACGGTCTGCGGGTGAGTAGGTTTAGAAAGAGAGAGGGAGAAGGTTATGAAGTGAGTTATTTAGCGAGGTAACAGAGAGGTTAGAGGGAGAGCAAGCTCTGGAGAACACAAGGTCCAACACACCCTCCTTCCACCACCACCTACCAATCTCCTTCCACCACCACCACCTCCTTCCACCACCTCTTTCCACACTTTCTCCTTCCTCCATCACCATCCTTCTCCCACCACTACTTTCCTTCCACCACCTACCTCTGTCACCCTCCTTCTACCACCACCTACCTCTACCACCCTCCTTCTACCACCACCTCTATCACCCTCCTTCTACCACCTACCTCTATCACCCTCCCTCTACCACCACCTACCTCTATCACCCTCCTCTGTCACCCTCCTTCTACCACCACCTACCTCTACCACCCTCCTTCTACCACCCTCCTTCTACCACCACCTCTATCACCCTCCTTCTACGACCACCTCTATCACCCTCCTTCTACCACCTACCTCTATCACCCTCCTCTATCACCCTCCTTCTACCACCACCACCACCACCTCCTTCATCCACTCCTTCCAAGTCTCACTTCTGTTTGTAATACATGTTTCCTGTTTGTTTGTATTTCATGTTTGTTTGTAATACATGTTTCATGTTGGTTTGTAATACATGTTTCATGTTTGTTTGTTATGCATGTTTCATGTTTGTTTGTAATACATGTTTCATATCTGTTTGTAATTCATGTTTGTTTGTAATACATGTTTCATGTTTGTTTGTAATACATGTTTCATATCTGTTTGTAATTCATGTTTGTTTGTAATACATGTTTCATGTTTGTTTGTAATACATGTTTCATGTTGGTTTGCAATTCATGTTTGTTTGTAATATGTTTAATGTTTGTTTGTTTGTTTGTAATGTATGTTTCATGTTGTCTCGTCAGTTGTCTTGTCCTGTCCCCACTCTCGGCCTGCACCTTGTCGTGGTGAGTGGGCTTTGAACCAAGACAGGCCATTTAACCCATTAAAACCTAGTGGTGTAAAGTAAGTACAAATCTGAGGAATTCTTACTTTACCGGAGTATTTCCAATTTTCAATACTTCTACTCCACTACATCTCAGAGGCAAATATTATACTTTTACTCCATTACATTTATTTGAAAACTTGAGTTATTAGTTGTAGCCCTATGTATACATTTCGGCCATTTGAAAATCGATCTAGGAGCTTGTAGATTTGCTATTTTCAAGTTATTTTTTTACATTTGAAAATTGTGAAATGGAACATTCTACATAATAAGTACTTTCTACTTGGTACTTTAGGTACATTTGTATACCAATACTTTTGTACTTTTACTCAAGTAAATTCTGAATTTCTGACTTTTACTTGTAACAGAGTATATCTACATTGCAGTATTGGTACTTTTACTTAAAGGGATATTTCACTTTCAAAAAAACTTTTGGTCATTTTATCGTCTACTCAGGCCTTTGTGACTCCCCCAGACAGTTTTTAAGTTGCTCGATTCAGTATTTAGATATTTGATATTCATTTTATCAGACATGCCCCCTTCCTATACAAACCCATTGTAACTTCAAACTCCATTTTAACCATGTTAGATTCATCGAAAACATCCGTCCTTGGTTCTGGGGTCTCACCCTGCCCTCCTAATGCGTGAGGGGGCCGTGTTTTTCCGATTATTTTTTTCATTTATTTTATACATTTTTTATTGTTATTATTTTCATTTTCCAATTATTTATTTTTTTTAATAAATGAAAAAAGTAATTGTAAAAACACGGCCCCCTCACGCATTAGGAGGGCAGGATGAGTCACCAGAACCAAGGACGGGTGTTTTTGATGAATCTAACATGATTAAAATGGAGTTTGAAGTTACAATGGGTTTGTATAGGAAGGGGGCATGTCTGATGAAATTAATATCAAATATCTAAATACTGAATCGAGCAACTTAAAAACTGTCTGGGGGGTTCACAAAGGCCTGAGTAGACGATAAAATGACCAAAGTTTTTTTTAGTAAAATATCCCTTTAAGTAAAAAAAGAGTACTTTGTCCACATTTTAGATTTTAGCTATATATGTATATAAAGGCCCAAGTTTTTCAGAAACTATTAGGATTTAGAACAGTGGTTTAGAAACATACATATATGCATGCATGCATACACACACACACACACACACACTAGGCCTTTCACCAACTAACCACTAGTCGACCTTGTTGGTACTAGTCGAATAGTTGATAAAATAAGTTGCCATTGTTTAATGCCATTACTATTATTATTATTATCCTCCTGCCTTTATTTTTATCTAAAGGGGGTCAAAAGTATGCCCAATAATAGGCTATTATTGGGCAATAACCCCCTTTTGAGGATCCTTGGAGACACTGCTGTGCCAGAAGCGCTTCCCTTGAAATGGCATAGAAATAAAGGAAGGAGGATAATAACAATAGTAATGGCATTAAAACAATGTAAAAAAAAAAACTACCACTGGGTCAAATTAGTCGACCAGTAAAAATCTCTAGTCGTGAAAGCCCTATTTGTGGATAGCCTAAGGTTTGGTCTTGATGAGCTGGACCCACCTGTGACCTGCAAGCTAAAGTTCAAATGAAACGAACAGCGACCGCTCATCACAACGTGTACTCAAATAGTTTAAACTCATTTCCAGTCACAGGTCACACTGATAAGAACCAGTATGTGTGTGCGCGCAGGCCCGAACACTCATTAGACGTAATGTAAAAGTGGTCACAGCACTCATGCAAATCGTGCCCATCGTAACTACATTTTAGAGGATACCTAGTATGGGTGTATTTATTTATTCTCAATTTTGCGTTTACAGGAAGTAATTAAAAATCTAATTGTAGGGACCTTTGATATATAAAAGAAAATACACAAAAGTAGATCTCATTATGACCACAGGTATACTCTAACATTCACACTCTCAGAGAGAGTGAACGTTAATATGTGGTTTCTTCAACCTGTAAATGAGTCAAAGAGGTGAAAGACACTGGTATGGCACTCCTGGTTCACTAGGATGGGGTTCAACTCCCTGCGGTGTCCTGCTGATTGCATTTACAGGTTAAAGGTGTATTTATATAAACCAGTATAATCATCACACAAGTCAAGCCATAAACCTCGTGTCAGGCTTTCCACCACGTAATGAAATGCACAGCCATTCATGTCGCTGCTAACTAACCTGATCCTAGGTCAGCCTAAAACATCGCACAAGTTAAAGGGCAAGACCACTTTGGTAGAGGTTTGGGTTGTGTAGTTACCTTGCCATGTTGTAACTCCAAACGTGGACAAGAAATTAAAAATAATTGCTCCGTTGAATAGAAATTAATGATTCAAAATATGCTCCTCATTGACTTACATGTACGGTGAAACAGATCTCAAAGTCACTCTTTTAGCACGTAAACGAACACAAACAAAGCTGATTCAGACAATATAGAACATCATCAAACCCTAATTTAGATAGATACGATAGATAGATAATTGTGCTGTTTTTTTAGTTAGTATATAGTTTTGCGCTCTCTCTCTCTCTCTGTCTCTCTCTCTCTCTCTCTGTCTCTCTCTCAGCCAGAGAACCGGCTCTTCTACAACACAAGCTTGCCTTCAACCTGTGACGTCAATCATCTCTTCACCTTGGGACAATGGCTGTGTCTGACATCACTCATCATTACTCTGTAATATGTAGAAGACTGTCACCGAGAACTCACCACCCACATTTCCAATGATTCTTTGGTGGCTCGTAATGACGTCACTGCTGTTGTGTACCGTTTAAATAGAGTGCACTACACGGCCATTAGGTAAACACCCAGATTTGTTCAATGTCGTGATTTTTTTTTTACCTTACTGCACAACACAGTTTGACTTAATTGTAGCCTTCCTTTTAGCCGTTAAGAGACAAAACATGGTCCTCATAACATGAAGGTGACTGTAGGTTAGTTTAGGACTATGTATAACACATTGTACAGAAGTGATTCTCAAACATGGACCCCCAAATTTGACATGCATTAGGCCACAGACCGCCTGGTGAAATCCATAGTGTAAATATAACTTTGATAGTGTACAAATGGATAAAGAATTGATCTGTAAGGGTACAGTTTCAGATCATGTCACTTGATTATTCAGGTGTTGGTTGAACTGTAACTGACCCTCTTTGCCCTTTCTGCATACAATTATGTATATCATTGCTGTCGGGTAGAAACCCTGTCCAATTGATCCATTGTAGTTGTTATGTAGTCACAAGCAATTCTTAATCATTTTCATTGATTTGTCATCTATTAAACCCACATACACACCAAACAACATTCAGTTTCTCTTAGTTTGAACAGTAAATAAACGGATCTACAAGCTATACAAGGTTTCTGCCAGACAGCGTCAATTAGGCTGTGTTGCAGCCACATCACTGTGATAAGGATGTTTGCATTAACCCATTAAGACCTGAGGCTTATTGTACATACAAATGTCTAATAAATTCTCTCTTTTTCAAAAAACTGATGTTGCTATATCATTGGTACTGAAACTGTTCCATGTCAAAGACACCCAAAATTATATGTATTTGGCTGTTGGACCACCATCTCAAAATATTTTGTTCCATAGACCCCCAGAAGGTGTCTGTCTGTCTGTCTGTCTGTCTGTCTGTCTGTAAGCTCATAGCACGGCACTTGCTGTAGATGCTATTTTTGAATAGCCCAAAGTATAAAATCTGGTTAGATGCTTTACCGCTTTTAATGGGTTAATAAACAGGTGTACCTAATGTAGTAAAAAGGCCACTGAGTGCATAGGGAGTGATACAGCCATAGTTGTTTTTATATATCACCTTAATTTGTCTGTTGAAGATGGAGGTCTGGTACTCTAGTTTCTTTCAGGTTCATTTCTTCCAGCTCTTATACTGCTATGTTAGTGAGGGTCCATTGTGTGGCTGACCCCGAATTCGTCTTTGTCAGACCTTCTGAATATTTCCATTGTTTATAATTGAAGGCAATATTTTGTTTTAATAAATGTATTTTGCTTTCAAACTAATCATTGATTATAGTATCATCTTTATTGCTTGTCTTGTTTAAAAAGTCCAGGTACCATTATTCATGAGTCCTTGTGTGTGTGACAGTTAACGTAGCTTGGGAGGGAAAAAATATATATAAATATATTCATGTTTAAAGTTTCTGGTTTTACTCTAAGTGCAAGGCAGGGACAAAGGGACCTGAAAGAGTATTTGAATGTACATTTGCTATGGTTAAAACCTCAAAATAAGTGATGCTGTTGGTAGAATCAGAATAATATTTATTAACAAAAGTTCAACCACATTGTCCACAAACGTTTCACTGGTATAATGCACCGGTTGGTCCATGAGGAAGCAAAAGTCAGGCGGTGGTCATGCCAAGTGGAGGAGGGAGAGACACTACCCTCCACTAAGCACCCTTGCACCACCCGCTCACCACCTGCTGTAGGGTGAGACGTTGTCTAGAGACCAGAGACCATGGGGTGGTAAGACTGGGGTGGTATACAGGGAATTAGGAGTGGGTGTAGGGGACAAGGAAGAGCAGCTGGGAAGAGTGAACAGTGTTATGGACACAAATGCTGACAAAAAAAGATCTAATTACAGTATATTAACAAAAACACATCGTCACATACGGCATGACACTGTGAACTATGTTCAGTGCTACAAATAAATCCATTAAAACTCACCTTCAACAGCAGAAAACTATCAGACTTGAACTGTTTACTGTTGCTGAAGTTGGGCTTTAATGGACTCAGCAAAACTGTTCAAAAATATATCACTTCCCCTATTGGTGGAATGAACTCCATCACGCAGAAATAGCCCAGGAGTGTCAAACTTTATGTGAAGGTGATCTACAAAGCTGCCACTTAAACAATGAACATATGTAGCCATAACACTGTTCGCAAACCGGCGACCCTTGTTGATTTTCCCCGGATTGGCACCAGCCTTCCATCTGCATCTCTGGGTGATGGCAGAGAACAGGATCTTCATCTGTGGGTGCTGCAGATGGAGCTGGTGCAGGTCCTCCTTCATCACTGCGACTAGTTTGGCACTTGAGATGTCTCCAAGCAGTGTTGATTTCGTCGACTAAAACTATGACGAAAAATGCTCGTCGACTACCTTTTTTCACTGAAGAAAACTAAATAAAAACTAAATAAAACTAAGCTTTAATGACTAAAACTAAGACTAAATATATTGACAATTTCGTCAACAAATAAAAACTAGACTAAAATGTTAGTGAGGGAAGTAATTTTATGTTTGGTTGCACTCGGGTGTTGCATGCTGAAAATAGCAGATCTACAAGCTCACAACGCGTCGCGCTGCGACGCGTTGTGAGCTTGTAGATCGGCTATTTTCAGCATGCAACCAAGTGTAAAATCAGCCTTTACGACGCCATCAAGGCACCGCCAAAATACATTTTAGTCGACTAAATCAACTCTAGATTTAGTCGACTATAATCTTATGATATTTAGTCGAATAAAACTAGACAAAAACTAAAACATTTCAGATGACTAAAATATGACTAAAACTAAATGGAATTTTATTCAAAAGACTATGACTAAAACTAAATAAAAATTTGCTGACAAAATCAACACTGTCTCCAAGGTCATTACCGCCGCAGTGGATCAGGAGGACATCCGGTGCTGCTCTCCCTTGTAGGGCCTGGTTAAGGAAGGGGAGGAGGTTTTTCCACCGCAGACCAGACCACCCCAGCCAAACCAATGGATGTAGCTGATGGCATCCACGCCAAGGTTGTTCCCCATGGTCTCTGTAGCTCTCTGCTCGCCACGGCGGACATAGCTGTCCCCAATCACCCAAAGTGACACCATGGCTGTTAAGAAACATAAAAAGAGTTGGTTACACACATTTTAATAAAGTCAAGGCGATAGCACATTTCATATGACAGGTGTAGACTCAATGTACTTAAAATGAAATAAAAACCAGACTGGGCCAATGTGAAATATGACAATAATGATAACAAAAATAATACATTAATAAATCAGAACCAATACAAGACATTATTAAATAGTTTGTAAGAACAGTAAAAAGAGGAATAAATAGAAACATTAGGCTGTACTAAAACAATGATCTAGAAGCATAGTTTAAACCTTAATGTATGTTATGTAATGTTATATTGTATATACTGTAATGTTATGGTGTTAGCATGCTTTTAAAAGGAAACACTGTAGTAGCAGACCGTAGTTCATGTGGTAGATGATTTCATAGTAGGACCTTAATGTATGTATTGTATCATTATAGGTTTAATGCAGCCACAAGCAACCTAACTATTAATGTTTGGAAAATAGCAGATCTACAATGGTGTTCTATTTTCAAATAGCCAAAGTTTAAATATGGCTGAAGTGGTTAATGTATGTTTTGTAATAATATTTCAAATCTAGAAAGTAACTAGTAGGCTAACTAAAGTTTTCAAATTATTGTAGTGGAGTAAAAAATAATAATTGTATTTATATAAACCAGTATAATCATCACACAAGTCAAGCCATAAACCTTGTGTCAGGCTTTCCACCACGTAATGAAATACACAGCCATTCATGTCGCTGCTAACTAACCTGATCCTAGGTCAGCCTAAAACATCGCA